>NC_059338.1:22500-338750 GCF_018350155.1 Leopardus geoffroyi | reverse complement strand
TAAGTTTATTTATTCTGAGAGACAGAGAGCTGGGGAGCGGAAGAGGGAGAGGGAGAGAATCCCAAGCAGCCTCCACAGTGTCAGCTCAGAGCCCAAAGTGGGCTCCATCCCACAGCTGAGCTGTGACATCCTGACCTGAGCCAAGATCAAGAGTCGGACCCTCAACTGATACAACTACTGGGCGCCCCTTACAGACCCCAAGCAATGTCCGCGCCCTCCGAGGGCCTTAAACCAACCCTGGGCTGAGTCACACGCTCCATCAACTGGGCCAGCCAGGTGACTGCCTGCCTGTTCCTTCATCCACCAACCTCACAGACACATATGGGGGACTGCGGCCGGGCGCCCCTCAAATGGCAAGCGCTTTGACTTCTCCGAGCTTACCCAGGAGAGGCCGAGCATCGGAGAGGGAAGGCAGCCAGTCCAGGTCGGAGGAGCGAGCAGGAAGGGGAGGAGGCTGGGCCCGGACGCGCAGGCCGCCGGCGGCCCAGTCCCCCGCCACCCCGAGCTCCCGGGGGGTTCGGAAGTCCGCGTCCCTGGTGCCTCTCCGAGGGGAAGGGCCTGTCCCAGGGGCGAGCGCGTGGCCGGGGCCTCGGCCCCCCGGCCCCCCAGCCCCTGCCCCCCGCGCAGTCCACACCGGCCGCGGCTCCTTTCCCTCGTTTCCCCGCAGGTGCCTCCTCCTCCTGGAAGCGCTCGGCTTCCGCCCCCAGGTCTGGAAGCGCGGCGGCGACGGCTCTGCCCTCCCGCCCCAGACGCTTGGCCGGCAGGAAACGGGAACCCCACCCGGGCCTCCTTCTGGCCCCGGGGGAGCTCCTGACCCCCGCCCTTTGCTCGCCGCTTCCCAGTCGGCTCCGGACCAGGGACCCAGCTCCCCTGCCCTCTCCTCGGCGCCTCCCTCGGCGAAGGGTCGGGACGCGGACACAAAGGCGCCACGCGCCGCCCCGGGCCCCTGTTGGCTGCGCTCGGGGGCCCCCTAGTGGAGCCCGCGCGCCCCGGCCTCCGGCTCCTCGCGGGCTCTGCGGGCCCCCCGCCCCCTCCCCCGGGCCCCCGGGCCCCGCACAGGCACCGGGCCGCGCCCTTCTGCTCCCCGAGGACGAGGAGGCGTGCGCACCCCGCACGCACACGCACGGACCGAGTCCCGCCGAGGCCCACGCGGACTCTGCCCCCCAGACCCGCCAGGGGTCCCGCGGTCCCCTGCAGCGGGCCCCAACCGCTTGTCACGCGGGGCCCCTCCTCCATCACGTCGCCTGCGGCCGGCAGGTGGGACCCGCCTCCGCGCACCGCGTGCCGCGCCCCGACCCGGGCTCCCTCTGCCGCGCTCTCACTGCCGAAGCCCCGAGCACCCCTGCCCCAGCTCGCACACACCCCTCGGCGCCCGCGCTGACCGCCGGGTGTCAGCTGCGCACCCCGGCGGTGGGGGCGGGTGCCCGCGCCGGTCACGTGGAGGCCGCCGCCGGCAGCGGTGTGACCCTGAGGGCGGCCGAGGGCAGGGCCGCCCCGGGAGCTGTGCCCCCAGGAGGGCTCTGGGACCCCCTGCATCAGGCGCACACCACCACCACCACCACCACCCCCCCCCCCACCACCGCGCTCCGCCTCCGGGATTCTGGGTGCTCGTGGGAGCGGGACAGACCTGGGGCACCGGGCCGCCTCAGCCCCCAGCCCGGCGACTCTCCGGAGGCCGTGTCCTGTCTGTGCGTGAGCCGGCGCTTTGCCGTCCTGCATAAAAATCGTTTAAGATTGGATTTTGTAGGGGACACCGGCCGGCTCAGGAGGTGCCGCTCGCGACTCTCACATTCGGTCGTGAGTTCAAGCCCCACACTGGGCAGAAAATTACTCAAACTATACGTACAGGGGCGTCTGTCTGGGCGGCTGAGCCATTCGAGCGTCTGACTTGGGCTCGGGTCGTGATCTCAAGGTTCGTGGATTCAAGCCCCGTGTCAGGCTCTGTGCTGACAGCTCAGAGCCTGGAGCCTGCCTTGCATTCTGGCTCTTCCTCGGTCTCCGCCCCTCCCCTGCTCACTTTCTGTCTCCCAAAAATAAACATTAAAAAATACTATATATATAACGTTTTATTTATTTTGAGAGAGAGTGAGCACAAGCAGGGGAGGGGCAGAGAGAGAGAGAGAGAGAGAGAGAGAGTCCCAAGCAGGCTCCACACTGTCAGTGCAGAGCCTGACTCCGGGCTCGGAGCTCAAACTCATGAAATCCTGAGATCGTTTCCTCATCAAGAGTCAGATGCTTAACTGAGTCCCCCAGGCGCCCCCGTAAGTTGTAAATTGTATTTGATAATTGCATTGGTATAAAGACAAATACAATCCATTTTCATATATCAGTATTATATTCATTGTTGTCTTCTGGCTTTAAGGAAATTTAGAAGAGAACATCTCTGTGGCCCCTGAAAGGCACTGTACACGCTGTGTGACAGCTACGTTAGCCCCGTGGGTGCCCCCATGCCCTCTCATCCCCTGCCCCCCAGCAGGAGCCCAGTCACCTCCTTGCCAGCCGGGACGGGGCCTGCCAGCTCACCGGCACCCAGAGCGGTTCCCGGCCCCGCGGTGCTGCTGGTGGACTCAGGAAAGGGAGGGGGGGGGGGGGGCGGAGGGGCCCATGTGAGGGCAGGGCGACCAAATGCAGGGAACCGTCCCGGCATCAGAGAGGCACTGCCGTCACTGGCCGGGACCGGCCGGTCCCGCTGCCCCGACATGGGCACGCGTGGCTCCCCCTCCACCCGGCAGGGCAGCGGCGGTGCTCCCACACGGCCACCACGTCCCCCTACTCCGAGCCTGCCGAGTGGCCTGTGGGGACAGTGGGAGAGGCCTGGACATGGTGGCCTCCCGGGGCCCACCGCCTCTGGCCTGGGGGAAGGGAGAGGAGGCAGGACTTTATGTTGGGGGCTTGGGGCAGCAAAGGGGGGGGGGGTGTGGAGCAGGGCCGGGCCACCTGCTGTGCGGCTGTCAGCGAGGCCCAGGCCTGGCGGGCCACCGTGATTGATGGTCCCAGCAACGGAGAGGGGCTGGGGCGGGCGCCGTGCTGAGGTCAGGGGCCCCGGCGGGGATACTGTGCTCCCCCTGCCCCCGCCTCCCCTTCTCCCCTTCTGCCCACAGAGTCAGCTTCCCAGGACTCCCGGCTCTCTGCCGCCTTCCCCTCCCACTGCCCCGACCCTGGCCCCCAAACAGGGAGAAACACACACTCACACACACTCACAGACACACACACTTGGACTAAAGACCCCAACCTCACAGACCACTCCGTGTTCTAGACACAGATTCCGTCCCAGACGCATACTCCCACAGAGGGCACGAACGCAGGTCACATTGATAGATGTCCCTACGGACAGTCACAAACACACAAGCACAGAGCGACAGTCAGGGGCTCAGAACGTGAGCAGAGCCGTGAACCCACACGCACAGACCCCCTGACCCCACACGCCTGCAGATGTAACTCGGCCCACGAGGCCGGGTGAGGACCTGCCAAGCACATGGGCGTGGAGAGGCAGGCAGACCCAGGGTTCAGCCAGCCTCGTACCCTCAGAGACCTGTGCGGTGGGGAATCTCTTGGTCCCTGACTCTCCAAGCCCCTCTGCCTAACAGCCGCTCCTAGCCACTGGCCTGCACGACCCCAGCTCCCCTTCCTCCAGTAGCCCCAGGACTGGAGCTTAAGTCCCTGTTCCCCAGAGGCCCTGCCTGCACACAGCTGTCCATACAGCCTGCCCCCTGCACTGACCCCTGCTGTCCTTTGCCCCTCAGCCCTCTCACACCGCCCTCACCCCCTTTCCCAGCCTTGGGGCAGCAGGAGCAGTTGAAGGACCCGAGTCCTCGATGGCCCGGACCCTCAGCCTCTGGTACTCCCCAGGCAGCCCTGGTCTTCTGTCTTCAGCCTGGGGGGCCCCCCTGGCTTGTGGGCATCCCCCACCGCATCCCGGAGGGCATGCTGTGGGGGCTCTGGCCTTGCTTTGGAAGCCTGGGATCTGGGGGGATCTAGGGAGCCGGAGGCCGGGGAAACAGGCCGGAGGCTGCTGTCCTTGCTAGATCTGCCCCGGAGCTGGGTCTCTGTTCTTCCAGCCTGAGCCCCCTCCCCTCTCCCATCCGCAACGCCCCCTCCTCCCAGGGCCAGGACCTAGACACCGAGGCAATTGGGGCAGGGAAAGGAGAGGAGAGGGGGCCAAGGACAGAAGGGCAAAGTAGGGGGGTCAAGTCTGCCCCTTTCCCTGGCCTCCAGAATCCTCTCCCCGTCTGTTAGGCCCACTCCCTTTCTCCCTCCCCAGCTTCAGTGAATGATCCTCAAGTTCCAGGAAGTTGGGGCCTCTGCCCCACTAAGCCATCTCTGGGGACCCAGTGCCCAAACAGGGGTGTTTAGGAGTCTGATTTGGGGTTCTGGGGAGGGGTTCAAGGCCCCACCCTCCCAGCAGAGTGCTGTCCCAGGTTGAGCCAGGGTCCAGCATGGGGGGGCTCATCCCATTACTGTGGTCACACCCCCTGTCCTCTCTGGTCACCGTGTCACTTTCCAAAGCTGTTCTCTCTGTTCTTGTTGGAACAATGGATTGAGGCCAGGCTCCACTGCCCCGCTCTAAAGAGAAAAGAGAGGTCAGACCCTCTCTTTGCCCAGCTGACCATCTAAACCATGCAAAAACTGGGGCCACCCTTCTGCCAAAGGACCCAGAAAGGGGCTGTTTCTGCAGCACGTCCCTCCCCTAAAATGCAGCCTCCCCCCAAAAAGCAGAGCTTCTGGGAGGGTGGCAGAAGGAGGGGGGAGTCTCTGTGAGAGAGGATGAGGAGAAGAAGTGGGGGCGGGGGAATCGGGTTGGGGCAGAACTCAGCCCCAGAAGCTCCAGCCGACCCTGGGCCCCTTCCCCTCACCGTGTCCCTCCTCCTCTGGCGCCTGGCGCGGCCGTAGGCTGGTCCCCTGTCCTGCACAAGCCCCCCCATCCACAGACTTCAAAAGCCAAGCAGCCATTTCTTCCTCTCCTCCTTCCCCTTCTCCTGTCTGTCTATCAAGTAATCTCCACGCCCAACGTGGGGCTGGAACTCACAACCCTGAGATCAAGAGTCACAGCTCCACTGACTGAGCCGCCCGGGCGCCCCTCCCCTTCTTCTTAAGATTCGGTGACTGAGAGACGGTTCCCGCCGCGCGGCTCACCTGTCCCCTGCTTTTGCTCAGCTCGGCGTTTTCAAGGTTCGTGTAGGGAGCACCGCGCACCAGTGCTGCATTCCTCTTTCTGGCTGCGTCCCGCCAAGGATGGGCCCACTCCAGCCTGCTCATCCAGCCGCGGGGGCGCGGGGGGCGGTCCCCGGCTGGCTCCACGGTTTGGCTGCTGTGTGATAATGCCGCTGGGAACATGCGCGTGTGAGTTTTTGCGTGGAGACACGTTTTCGGTTCTCCTGGGTGTAAACCTGGGGATAGAATAAAGTGAAGTGACCTCCACGGTGGCCTCAGGCTTCGAGAGCTCATCTGTGGGTCCCACGCCCCTTTGAGAGTCTGAGGAGCCCTTCCTCCGAGCCCCCCGGGGAGGTAGGCGCACATTCCTGCCAACTCGGGCGACCTTTGCACCGGCCCCGGGCTGGGAAGCGCCGTCTCAGGGTCGGCCTCCCACAAGCTGCCCCTCCCGTCTTCCCTCCCCAACAAGCAACAGGGCCCGGCCCTGAACCCTGGGCTTTTCTGAGCCGAGTTCCCCGCAGTGGGTCCCTCGCAGGTGCCCCTGCAGGGCACTGGGACGTCCCTCCTCTCCCTTCCCTCAGGTCTCTCCTCTCAGCCGGACCTCTGTCCCTCCCGGGGCCCTGTGCCTGCCCAGCTTTCTCAGCCTCCCCATCTGTGGCCGCAACAGCACTAGGCCCTGAAGAGATCGGTGTCCTAATCCCTGGAAGCGACGGATCTGTTAGGTGACGCGGCAAGGGCGAATTCAGGTTGTAGAAGAAATGACGGTGACGAATCCCCGACCCAACAGTGACACGACTATCCTGGATGATGCCGGCGGGCCCCATGTGGGCGCCGGCGTCCTGAGGCGTGGACGAGCTGGCAGAGGGCAGAGGGACATGGAGGCCAGGGTGAGGTGAGGCCAGAAGGACCCCACCTGATGCGGCTTTGAAGAAGGGCACAGAGAGCCCGAGACTCCCGGGGACTTCTAGAAACCGGAAGAGACCAGGGATAGATCCTCCTCCGGAGCCTCCCGAAGGGACGCAGTCCTGTCAGCACCTTGAGTTTGGCCCAGGAGACCTGTGTGTGACGTCCGTCCTACACAATCAGTTGTGAGGTTCACACCGCTACCTTTGTGGGAATTTGTTACAGCAGCCCGGAAGACTCTCCAGGATTTCTGCCTGTTGTGTCCTGACATTGTCACGCATGGCCTTTCATGTCACATCCGCCCGGTTTGCTTTTGTGTCTTCGCCACCGAGGGAGAGTTCCATGAGGCCAGGGACCTTGCCCACAGCCCGGAGCACAGGGCCGGCTCTCCGTCCACATTTGTTCAGGGGAACGCGGAAGCTGAGCCCGGCAGCCTTGAAAACCCAAGCCCAGAACTTCCTCAGGCCGGACCGCCTCCCTTCTCGGGGCCTCGGGGCCGCTGCCCCAGCCAAGCCTCCTTCCTACAGGCCCCGGAAGGTGCCAGGCTCCCGGTGCCCTCGGGGTGATGTCCCAACGCTGGGCATTCCTTCCGAGGGTCTGCAGGTCCCGGTCCTGGCCATTCCTGTGGCTCCCCGGGGGGCTCCCATCGCCCTGGGCCTCACCACTTACTGGGGCTTTGCAGGCTCTGTCCCCCTGCTCAGCACACGTCACCTCTGCCTTTTTGCTTTGCTGAAGCATTTTCAAATTAAAAAAAAAATTTTTTAATGTTTATTTTTTGAGAGAGAGAGAGAGAGCATGAGTAGGGGAGGGGCAGAGAGAGAAGGAGACACAGAATCTGAAGCAGGCTCCAGGCTCCAGGCTGTCAGCACAGAGCCCGACATGGGGCTTGAACTCACGAACCGTGAGATCATGACCTGAGCCGAAGTCAGATGCTTAACAGACCGAGTCATGCAGGCACCCTACTGTCATATCTAATAAAGGTAATAATTTCTTTTTCTTTTATTTTGTTTTGTTTTATTTTGTTTTATTTTATTTTATTTTATTTTATTTTATTTTATTTTATCTTACTTTATTTTAAGTAAACTCTACCCCAATGTGGAGCTGAACTCACAACCCTGAGATCAAGAGTCTCATGTTCTAGGGGCGCCTGGGTGGCGCAGTCGGTTGAGCGTCCGACTTCAGCCAGGTCACGATCTCGCGGTCCGGGAGTTCGAACCCCGCGTCAGGCTCTGGGCTGATGGCTCGGAGCCTGGAGCCTGTTTCCGATTCTGTGTCTGCCTCTCTCTCTGCCCCTCCCCCGTTCATGCTCTGTCTCTCTCTGTCCCAAAAATGAATAAACGTTGAAAAAAAAAAAAATTTATAAAAAAAAAAAAAAAAAAAAAAAAAGAGTCCCATGTTCTACCAACTGAGCCAGTCAGGCGCCCCAGTTATTAAGTCTGTAAGGATCTAATCGAAAGCACACCATGTCCCCAAACCCCCTGCCGTATATCACTGAGTTGTTTGTTTTCCAATAGAACTAGCCATAGTCTGGCTCAGTTTGACCTCTTCGGTGTCATTGACTATATTCTTCTACAAATGTTGACTCTGGAAGCTCAGTTAGATTCAGTCTCCACTTTTAGGGAAGGAAAGTGAACAGGCGGTGCTGTATGTGACATATTGCAGCTCTTCCGGAGGTTTGCATGCCTGGTGGTCCCACGTCGAGTGATTCTATGAGTGACTGGGGGCTTCAGAAGGTAACAAGGTAACAACCTGATCCCCCCATTGTAAATTCCCAGCAACAGCCCTGTTACTTTGTTGAGAGTTGCAAGATGGTGATTTTCCAGTTCTATCATTCCTTCCTCATTGATTTATTTTGATTTTAGAGAGAGAGGGGGAGAGAGTGTGTGCATGAGTGGGGGAGGGGCAGGGAGGGAGAGATAGGTTCTTAAGCAGACTCTTTGCTTAGGGAAGAGGAGGAGGAGGAGGAAGGAGGAGGAAGGAGGAAGAGGAAGAAGGAGGAGGAGGAAGGGCAGGGAGGGGTTCTATCCCAAGACCCTGGTGTCATGACCTGAGCTGAATTCAAGAGTGCGATGCTCAATCCACTGAGCCACCCCGGTGCCCCCCTTTCTCATTTATTAACTGGAAATTCTTTGCAAGAAGACCTTTCCCTCACCAACTAGGACAATTTGGTAACCCTGTGATACAATTCACACAGGGAAGATTTGCTCAGGAAATAGAATTCACACAGGGACAAATGCCTAGTTAGTTGCCAATTTTCAGAGTAAGGAGTTGTATCCGGTGTGTTTCTCTCCCTTTATCCTCGCACCCAGTTGCCTGTCACTCTGAATATTTTGTATATTCAAGGTTTCGAGTGCATTCATGCATCTCTGTGACATTCAGATGGCCCTGTTTTAGGCAGTGGGAGCTCTGTGTTCTTTTGCTGTTATCCCATGCTCCGACATCTTTGCTTTCCAGAACAAGATGCCCCAAAGCCTGTTCTGGGTATTTCCTGCTCCAGCCTGGAATCAACCTTTTCTACAGGGAGCTGGGCACCAGATCTCATAGCTGTCAGATTGTCCATTGCTTCTAGGCTCTTTCAGTAATGTTACAAGATTTTTTCTTCACTTATTTTATACTCACATGTTTCCCCTCTTGCTCTGGAAGCAGGGACTCCTAGTGTGTGTGTTATTATACAATACGCCATAAAATAGTTCTAAAGAGTAACACCAAAGCTATTGTGAACAAGCACACTACCACAGGAAACGTAACATAACTTTATTTGTCCTTAGGGAAAAATGAACTCTTGCAATATTATTTCCGTACAAAAAATAGATAAATTGTACTTCATCAAAGTTTAAAACCTTGGTGTTTTAAAGGACAGTATCAAGGAAGTGAAAAAACAGTCCACAGAATGAGAGAAACTATTTGCAAACTATATATCTGACAGGGAACTTGAGTCCAAAACATATACCAAAACATATCACAACTTAACAATAAAAAGATAAATAGCTCAATTATAAAATAAGGAAAGATTTTGAAGAGGCATTTCTTGAAAGAAAATATACAAATCGTACGTGTGTGAAAAGATGCTCGACGACATTGGCCATCGGGAATGTGCAACCAAAACCACAATAAGATACCACATCACACTTATTAGGATTGTTCCAAAAGACAAGTAGTGTTACTGAGAATGCAGAAAAATTGGAACGCTCGTACATTGCTGGTGGGAATGTAAAATGGTGCAGCTACTGTGGAAAAGTTTGGGGGTTCCTCACAAAGTTAAACATAGAGTTTCTATGAGACCCAGAAATACCATTCAAAATACACACAAAAGAATTGAAAATATAAGTGCGCTCAAAAACTTGTACACAAATGCTTATAGTAGTATTATTCGAAAAGCTTAAAAGTGGAAGCTGTCTAAATTCCATCAACTGATGAATGGATACACAAATCGTGTGTGTGTGTGTGTGTGTGTGTGTGTGTATTTTTTAAGTTTATTTATTTTGAGAGACAGAGCGAGAGAGCATGAGTGTGAGTGGGGGTGGGGGTGGGGGTAGAGAGAGAGGGAGAGAGAGAGAGAGAGAGAGAGAGAGAGAGAGAATCCCAAGTAGGTTCCACGCTGTCAGTGAGCATAGACCCTGACTCAGGGCTCGATCTCATGAACCAACAGATCATAACCTGAGCTGAAATCAAGAGTCAGTCACTTAACTGAGCCACCCAGGTGCTCCTTTTTAAACTGGGAGTTTTTTTTTTTCTTTCCAAGTTTTTATTTAAATTTCAGTTAGTTAACTGTACACTGTAACATTAGTTTCAGTTGTAGAATTTTTTTCAGTCTATCAATCTGTCTATCTGTGATCTCTGCCCCTAACTCGGGGCTCAAGCTCACGATGCCAAGAACAAGAGTAGCATGCTTTAGTGAATGAGCCAGGCAGGTGCCCCCCACCCAGGTGTAGGATTTAGTGATTCATCACACATGCAACACCTGGTGCTCACGCAAGTGCCCTTCTCAATGCGCATCACCTATTATACATCCAATTGAATGTTAATTGGCCATAAAAAAGGATTAAGTACTGATACCTACCACAATGGCCATGAACCACAAAAAGCTTACGCTATCAAAGTCACCGTACACAAAAGGCCAAATATTGTATGATTCCATTTCAATGAAATATCCAGACTAGATAAATCTATAGAGACAGAATGCAGATTGGTGGTTGCGGACGGTTGAGGGGCAGGTAGTAATAGAAACCGCTGAATAGATGAAGGCTTTCACTTTGGAATGATGGAAGTGTTTTGGAAGCAGGGATAGTGGTGCCCAACCCTGTGACTGGACTCAATGCCACCGAATTGTTTACTTCAAAACGGCTCATTGTATGTTATATGAGTTTTACCACAATAAATTATTACATTATTTCAAAAGTAGTCATGAGGGACGCCTGCGTGGCTCAGGTGGTTAAGCGTCTGGCTTTGGCTCAGGTCATCGTTCCACGGTTCTTGGGTTCGAGCCCCGTGTCGGGCTCACTGCTGTCAGCGCAGAGCCCCCTTCGGATCCTCTGCCTCTCTCTGCCCCTCCCTGCTCCAGCTCTCTCTCTCTCTCTCTCTCTCTCTTAAAAATAAACATTTTTTGGGGCGCCTGGGTGGCTCAGTCGGTTGAGTGTCCGACTTCAGCTCAGGTCACGATCTCACGGTCCATGAGTTCCAGCCCCGCGTCGGGCTCTGGGCTGATGGCTCAGAGCCTGGAGCCTGTTTCCGATTCTGTGTCTCCCTCTCTCTCTGCCCCTCCCCCGTTCATGCTCTGTCTCTCTCTGTCCCAAAAATAAATAAACGTTGAAAAAAAAAATTAAAAAAAAAAAATAAACATTTTTTAACAAAGTAGTAAAGTATCAATACATGTTACAGCATGGATGAAGCTTGAAAACTTGATGCTAAGTGAAAGAGGCCACATGCAAAAGGCCGCATACTGTGTGAGTGCATTAATGTGAGTGTCCAGAAGAGGCCGATCCAGAGACACAGAAAGCAGTTTAGTGGCTGCCAGGGACTGGGGTGAGGGGAATGGAGAGAGATTGCTAATGGGATTTCTTTTGGGGGTGAAAATTTTCTTAATTATCTAAATTATCAGCTATGGCTGCTCAAATTTATGAATAGAGTAACCCCCCCTGAACTTTACACTTGAAAAAGGTGACTTTAATGGTGTATCCTAACTCAACTTTTTATGTCTTAATGAACTTAACTAAAATTTTTCCCTCATGGAGTTAACTGCTGGTTACCAGAGGGGAGAGGAGTAGGGGGATGGGGGAAACAGGTGATGGGGAGGAAGGAGTGCCTGTCTTGAGCACCGACTGATGCCCGCAAGTGGCGAATCGCTGTATTGTACGCCTGAAACTAATATTACACTCACTGTATATAAACTGGAATTAAAGCCAAAATTTTTTTTAAATGCGGCAGATAGGGGCGCCTGGGTGGCGCAGTCGGTTAAGCGTCCGACTTCAGCCAGGTCACGATCTCGCGGTCCGTGAGTTCGAGCCCCGCATCAGGCTCTGGGCTGATGGCTCAGAGCCTGGAGCCTGTTTCCGATTCTGTGTCTCCCTCTCTCTCTGCCCCTCCCCCGTTCATGCTCTGTCTCTCTCTGTCCCAAAAATAAATAAACGTTGAAAAAAAAAATTAAAAAAAAAAAAATAAATGCGGCAGATAATAAAGACAATTTAGATCTAAAACAAATTTCTCCCCGCTTCTGCCCCCTAGAGGCCGAAAATACAAACTGCAGGCACACTTTCAGCTTCAGCGGGAGAGCAGGCAGCCCCTGGTGCGCAGGCGCCTCTCAGCGTCTAAAGGCGCCGAGCGACTCGCCCCGCCCACTCAGAAGCTTCCTCCCACGTGCCGGGCAAGCTCCGCTCGCGCATGCGCCGCGAGGGCGGAGGCTCCGGGGAACCTGCGGGCCGGGGTCCGGAAATGGCCGCGTCAGCGGAGCTTCCGGCCACGGGGTGGTGGGAGGCGTCCGTGGGCCGGGAGCTCGGCGCCGACCCTCGCGGGAGCGGTGCCCCGAAGCCAGCGCCGCTTGGTGGGCCTCCTGCCAGGTGGGCCCCGCGGCGGACGCTGGTGCCAGGGCCCAAGGAGTAGGTATCTTAAGCCGTGCGGGCCTCGCGGTCTGTCACGACGGCTCGCCTCGTCTCCGTGGACCCCGGGATCCCACGTAGTCTTCACACGTCATGAAATATTTAATCTCCTCAATCACATAAATGCAAAATCCACGCTGAGCCCGCTGGTTGTACAACCCCAGGGACCACGGTTTGCCGCCGCCTGGCCAGTGCTGGGCCTGCCTTCGTGGGGCCGCGCGGCCGGAACCCCGGGCGCCTGGGCGCACAGCGCAAGTTAAAACCATTTTACTTTAATGGTTTCTTTTTTTTTTTTTTTTAAAGGAAAACCAAATTCTTTTGAGATTTATTTTTAATTGTGCTAAGTGGGAAACTTAACTCTTTTGGATCTAAAGCGTGGCTTTTTGCAGCTGTCAATTTCTGCTATCAGTGATCACCTTTGTACTGAGGCTGCAGCTTGAAGACGAAGACCAGCCCCGTTCACCTGCTCTGAGCCTGGGAACAGAACTCCCTCCTCCTGCTGTGTTTGCTAAAGTGCCTTGGCTCAAGGGCATGCACCTCCCAGATCCCACTGACGTGCTACACGTGGTGTTTGTGGGATTGCAGAGTGAGGCGTGGGGACAGGACTTAGGCCAGCCAGCTACTGTTCGTTGGCAATGCGTGGCTCATACGTAATTTAAAATTTGCTAGTAGCCACATTTACAAAAGTAAAACAAGTGGATTTTTGTATAGTTCATTTAACCCAATACATCAAAAAAATACTATTTCAACGTATAAGTAATACAAAATAAAATAAAAATGCGGTTTTTTTAGTGCTAAGTCTTTGAAACCTGGTGTGTATTTTACACCTACGGCACATCTCAGACTCGGGGCATTCAAGCACTCAGTCGACACCTGTGGCTAGTGGCCACCATATTGGACAATGCAGATTTAGGCCAAGTGAAACGGATCGTGGGGGGCGGGAAATGTGTGGGGTTCATGGTGGAGGCGACAGCTGCTCAGCTCATCGTCCTGGAAACGGGCTGGGTTAAGGGTCTTAAAGGGAGCAGCTGCAGGACATGGCCCCTGTCAGCCAAGAGACACCTGCCGACTCCCTCCCCCCCCCAACTTGCACTCTTTCTGGGTTGAACTGCAGGTGAGCTGAATGAGCTAAATCCCTCATCTATTGGTCAGTTTGAGAAGTCACCTACACCTGAGTGTGCACCTCAGTCTGTTGGTGATGCTGAACTGGGTTTGCTGGTGGAGGGTGGGGCCAGGTGTATACTTTGGGACAGGAATTAGCTGAGGTTGTTGGTGAGGCCCATCCCCTGACCTCCCATGTTGGGGAGAGGAGTTGGAACAGGAAAGATAATCCAAGGGAAAGTAGCAGAAACATCGAGGACCACAGCTCAAAACAGGGGGCCTTGTTTACTTATTTTTTTTTTTTAAAGTAAACTCTACACACAGTGTGGGGCCTGAACTCACAGCCCCAAGATCAAGAGTTGTACGCTCCACCGACTGAGCGAGCCAGCCGGGGCCCTGACGGGTGGGACTTTAGTTCTAGGAGAGGTGAGAGTTCCATCATTGCAAGCTTTTAGATGATGAGCTTTTCTGATGCTTCATTTGGGGGCCTCTCTCCTTTCGTTTCCCCAATTGCTCTTGCTGCCACAGGCGCACGAGCGCTCTGAGCCCCGCTCCAAGGAAAGGCTTCCAAGGCTCCTCAGAACCCAGGGGGCCCCAACCTGGGCTGCTGCTTCTGGGAGCATTCGATTAGGATTTAATAAAGTTAGAATCATCCGAACTAGGGGGCCGAGTGGCCCCACCCTTTCCCCTCACTAAGAGAAGTGTCTAGGGCATCCTTGTCCGCAAAATCAAACCTGTTTTCCCTGGTTGGCTCTGTTCAGCCCAGCCGCACCCGTGTCTGTGGAGACGCGGGGGGGGGGGGGGGGGGGGGGGGGGGGCAGCATTTCTATCTCTGCCCACCTGTGCTGCGCCACGGCCTCCAGGGAGTGAAGCTGGGAGGGGACACACAGCACAGGTAGACATCATGCGCCAGGGACTCCCAGAGGACAAGGATCACATGGGGTCACCTGAGAGGAAAAGGCCCAGGTCCAGACATGGAGCTCGGGCCTGTGTGAAGTCAGGGCAGAGACGTACGTGGCTCTGTGCCAGGGGAAAACGTCGGAGCAAAAAGCGGTTCCACCGACAGGGAAGACGGACGCCACAGATCAGAGATTGGCCCTGGCCCCATTTATTACAAAATAATGATTACAAATCTGGTATAAAAAAGACCCCGGGGGAACCCTGGCACACCTGCCACACCCCCACCCCACAAAGCCGCTCCCTCAGACACCTTGGCAGGGAGGGCTCTCAGACGCGAAGGTCCCCAGCCAGGAGGGCACTGTACCGGGCAGGTGTGAGGGGCAGGTAGGCACCCCCAGCCCGGTCCAGAACGTAGAGGGGGTCAGACAGTGCGCTCGGGTTAAAACCCTCCTTTGTCATCCGAACCTTCTGCTGCTTGAAGGTTTCTGTGGTGGCCAGAGACTCCTGGAAGGGGTGTCAAAAGGGGTCGAAGGAAGGAAGGGGTACTTTGCCTGAATTCTGTCAAGGGGCAGGTCCCGGGAAAGGAGGCATGAGGTCAAGGTTTAGGATAGGGGGTCACAGAGAGGGAGCCAAGCCCGGAGGGGGGCATGAATGACGGACAGAGTGCGCATCCAGGAAGGAGCTGCACAAGAACCCCCACGTGGGGTTTGGGAGCCGCTGGCCGCCGCGGGTGCAGGGGCTGAGAGGTGGGAGCAGGAGGACTCGATTACCTGGAGCCTTAGGAATCGAGGCCAGGCGTAAGGCGGCAGGTTCTCAGAAACGTGGCTGTAGAGCTGCTCAAGGTCCAGAGAGTGGGGGGGACGCAGAACCAGGGCCGCCATCCCAGCCCTACCTTCGTGCCCTGGTGGTGTCGGGGGAAAGGCCAGCTGTTGTGGTGAGCCGTTCTCAGGCCTCATGTTCCCTGTGCCCAAGTAATACCAGTCCAGGGTGGCAGGCCGGCTGCCCTCCACCTCCCGTGTCTTGGCACCTGGCACGGTAACTCCGTAGACGTTCACCTCCTGAACAAAATCCAGGGACTCCAAGGCCTCCGCCACCTCGGTCGTGGCCACGTTCTCCCCTTTCCACCTGCAAGAGGGCAGAGATTCGGGGCCTCGTGGGGGTGTGGGGAGGACGCAGTCAGGGTGCCAGACAGTCACAGGGAACAAGGTCTGAGAGGAGAGCTCGGATGAGTGGCTGGGTTTGGGTGGGAGTTAGGGAGTTAGGTTTAGGGGGTTTGGGTCACAGAGGTCAAATGTCCAGGATAGGAATCAGGGTGTCCCGGACAGATACCTGAAGGTGTCTCCAGTACGATCATGGAAGCGAAGAAAGCCTTGGTCATCGCAGACCAGCAGATCCCCGGTGTTGAAGAAAACATCTCCAGGCCGGAAGACGTCCTTCAGCAGCTTCCCGCGGTCCAGCTCTGGTCCCCCAGCATAGCCGAGGAAGGGGGACTGTTGGCTCACTGGGGCCACCAGCAGCCCAGGCTCACCTGCAGAGCCGCTGGGGTCAGGGGGAGCTGTCCACCTCGCCCGGAGCTTCCTGGCCCCTCACCCCACTCTCCAATTTCAACCCTCTGCCGGCTGCACCCCCCCCCCCCAACCTGAGCACCAACCTGGAGACGTGGCCACACAGTGCCCCTGGGTGTCCCGAACCGGCTCCCCTGTGGTGACATCATAGCGAATCAAAGAGAAGGGGAAGACATGCTGGGGGAAGGGAGACCCCGGCACTGGGTCATTTCAGTTGCACGAGCCCCTCCCTGCCAGCCCCCACCTTCCATGGGGTCTCCAGCTCCTCCCCCACCCCTTACCTTGTAAAGCCAGGAAGCACGCCCCACAGCACCCGGCTGGCCCGTGTAGTTGAAAGTGGCAACATTGCCCTCCGTTAGGCCATACGTCTCCAGCACCTGCAGCGGCCCGAAGCGCCGCACAAAACGCTCCCAGGTGTCCGGGCGCAGCCCGCTGCCCACCACCAGTCGGACCTTATGCCCCCGTTCCGCCTGGCTCTGAGATGGGGGGAAATGGGCAGAAGGTTCAACAGCAAGATGCCAGCTCCCAAAAGGGAAGCCCCGGCATCCCAGGCCCCTCACCCCACCCTGCCTGCCGTTCTCGTCCAGCCCCCAGGCAGGCGTCCCAATGTCTCCTGCCAGCTGCCCATCTCCCTGCCCAGGATGTGCCCACGCACCGGGGGCTGGTTGACGAGGTATCGGCACAGCTCCCCGATGTACTGGAACACCGTCACCCCGTGCTGCTGGCAGTCGTCCCAGAACTGGCCAGCTGAGAACTTGGACTTGAGCACCACTGTGGCCCCTGCCACAGGTGGGGAGAGAAGGGAGGAAGGAAGGTGAGACTGAGGGCTGTGGGGGGAGACCTGACCCCCTCCCTCCCGGACACCAGCCTTCACTGCAGTGTCCTTCTGGGAAGGCCCTGCTGGGACAGTCAACAGCAGCCCAAGGTGGCCCTTCTGCTTTCCCTCCGGTGCCCCAGAGAGGTTAATGCCCTTTCCCTACTTCCTGTCCCCAAACAGTGCATCCTGGATGCCTAGGCCCCCAAGTCCCAACCTTCTTCTCTGTTTGCTTCTCCCTGGGCTGACATGCTCGGCCCCTCACCCCCCCTTCCCCCACGTGGAGTCTGGAGACCCCCCTAGTTCCTCAGTGTCTAGGTTGTGCGGGTGGGTGATGCTTCTCCATTGTAGCAGGAGCTCTTGGAGAGGAGACCTCCGCCTCCTCCCTCGTCTGGAAGCGTCCCCAGGTGAGCGTACCACAGCAGGCACTTAAATAAACGTTTCTAGGAAAAAAAAAAGTTTGCTGGACGACTGAAGCTTGGGGAGGGTCGAGGTGGGAGTGGGAGAGACTGACCAATGCCCAGGCAGCCCACAACGCCCAACAGGGAGCCAGACATGTGGTAGAGCGGGAGGGCGAGGTAGATCACGTCCTCCTGGTGGGCACCGCACAGCTGGTAGAAACCCTGGCACTGCAAGACCTTCAGGTGGCTGATCCGGGCAGCCTTGGGGAGGCCTGTGGGTGCCGGGGGAGATGGGTGGAGAGGTCTGAGCTGCAGGCCCCGCCTCCCTCAGGCCCTGCTGGGTAAAGAGGCAAGGCCGAAGCTGATGCCAAGGTGTCGGGAAATGGCGGGAAGTTCAGGGAGGCGGAGAAATGAGGGAGCGCGGCAGAAGCGAATACAGTCTGGTTGGGATCTTGGGATGGGCCCGGGGAGGGGGGTGGAGGAGTGGCCTAGGAGTTGAGGCCACGGTTCCGTTCCTAGTGTCTTGCCTCTCTCTGCCTTAGTTTCTGGCAGGGGAGTCTGGTGTCCCGTGCTCACCCGTGGTGCCGGAGGTGAAGATGTACAGGCACGTGTCCGTTACGCTCTGGGGGGCAGATAGGTACCCGGGCACCGGCTCATCCGCTTCGGCCGAGGCCTCCGCCAGCACATCGCTGATTCCGGCCAGACGGGTTTCGGGGCCTGCAGCCCAAAGATGGAGCCCCATGGCTCTCAGGGCCGGCAGGTCAGGCTCCAGGGACTCCAGGAGCTCTGGATGGGGTGGGAAGGCAAAGCTCGGCGGCCCAGAATGCCTCCCCACCCCGCAGCCCACTTGCGCCGCCCTCGCCCCTCCCCACCAGCTCACTCCTCCGGGCGAGGGCGAAGGGTGCGCATCTTCCGTCACCGTTCTGGGAACCGAAGACGCAGCCCCGTCGCCTCGCAAAGCCGAAGCCTCATATCCCCAAGCACCCTTTCCAAGCCCCTGCGAGCCAGCTGGGCCCCTTCTGCAGTCCCGGCCTCACCTGGCGCCAGCACCAGCGCGCGCGCGCCGCAGCTGCGGAGGCAGTGCAGGAGGGGACCCCGGCGCAGGGCGGCGGGCACAAAGGCCGCGCGCAGGCCGGCCTTGGCCAGCCCGAACCAGAGCCACAGGAACTCCGGGCAGGCGGGGAGCAGCAGCGCCACGGTGGCCCCGGGGGTCAGAGGGGCCGCGGCGCCGGCCGCCCCGGCGGCCCGCTCGTTCCCCGCGCCGCCGCCCGGCCCCGCGTCCCAGCCCCGCGCGCGCAAGAAAGCGCGCGCAGCCCGGTTGCTCTGACGCTCGGCCTCCGCGTAGCTAAAGCGTCGCGCGCCGTGAATGAGGAAGACGTGCGCGGGGCGCTGCCGGGCCAGCTGCGCGAGGCGCCAGGCCAGGCTGCAGCCCCCCTCGGGGCCCCTCGGGTCGGCGGCGGCCGCGGCCAGGGCGCGCGCCCGGAGAGCCCGATTGCAGCGCAGGACGCGCACCGCGAAGGCCAAGTCCGCCGCTAGCCAGCGCAGCCGCGGCCAGATGTGCAGCGTCCGCAGCAGCAGCAGCAGAGGCGGCAGCAGCAGCAGCGGCGGCAGCAGCAGGAGCCCGGCCATGGCGCCCTAGTCCTCCGCTCGGCGCCGCCGCTCCCTCCCGAAAACTGGAGCCGCTCGCTTTTGCGCGGAGACCTCGCCTTCCCGGGAGCGCGCGTGCGCAGGCACACGCCCCTTTCCCACCCGCTCCCGCCCCCCCACCCCCACCACGGGCGCGGAGCCGAGGCCAGGAGGTGGGTGGGGGGCGGCCCCGCGCTCCCCGCCCTCCGCACCGCCGCGCTCGCTCCCCGACGGCCGGGAACCCACACCCTCCCGGGGCCGGGTTTTCTCCCACAGAGCGTCCCGGCCCGAGGCCGCCCCAGCGTCTCCCCAGACACACCGAGGAACTCGGGCCTCCGGGCCTGACCCGCGCCCTCCCCCGGCGCCAGGGGATGGCTGGGGGCCCGGACGGCCCGCGCTCCGGAGGGGAGACGGCGGAGGCCCCTCCCTTCTGGCAAGGGCGCCAGTAACTGGGGCCAGTGAATGCTTTCCATCCAGGTTTTAATTGGGGAGGAGGAAACGGGAAGGATGGGGGGGGGGGGGGTGGAGAGGCCGGAGTAGTTAGCTTTGAGGGAGGGGAGACTGGATTCGTAACAGACCGGTTTGAAGGCGGGGTCTGTCCTCCCCCCAGACGTCACTCCTCCCTCCTCAGTCTACCTCCCGGCCAGCCAAGGGGCTCTCTTCTGCGGGGACACACAGATGGGCAAGTGGCCAGGCCGTGGAACAAAGAGGGTCCTTTCTCTCTGGGATGTGAGTGCGGTCACTAGGCACACTTCGGTCCTTCAGAATCCGAGTTGGGGCACCCCTCACCCCCAAGCCGTCCTCCGGTACTTGGTGACCACATAGACCTACTCAACTGGACAAACACTTATGCCGAGGAGAGAGGCGCAGGGAGGGGCAGAGTTCAGCAGGTAGGGAGATGGTACCCCGACAGGTCAGGGCCCGGCCCACAGCCCACGTCAGCAGGGAGAATGGGCAGGCGGGCGGTGTAGAAGCCAGAACTCCTCTTGCTCCAGACAAAGGGGTGGGCAGGAAGGCAAGAGGGGACCTTGAGGGGCCACAACGGAGAGGGACGCCCTGTAGGTGCGCAGGGTAAGTGGGGGCAGCTACTCCAGCACAAATGAGGTTCTGGCTTGTTTTATTGTCATTTAAAAACTTTTAAAACGCGATTATCTCTGCCAACAAAACAAAACAAAACAAAACAGACAGAGCCAAGGAAATAGGACCATTTGACAGTTCTGTGGACATGGCTCCCTCTAGGGAGTCCCAGGGCTCTGGCCCAGCCTGGGGTGCCAACATCAGGTCAACACAAGCTTCTAGGCCGGTGACCCCGCGGCCTCCCTCTCTGGTCCCTGCCTGAACTCTTGCGGCACCTGCCCCATGTTAAGAACAGGCAGGTGGACCATGTCACTGACGAAATGCCCACTGCCCGCAGGAGGACAGAGGGCAACTACGAAATGCGTGTTCAGGGCAAACCAGGGCCTGATGGGCAGCGTGGGAAGGGGCACCCACACACCTTTCCTCATTCCCATACCTGGCCTCTCTGGCCAGCAGCCCCATCTGCCATTTCTCTTCTCTTTGGGAGGCTGGGGAGGGGCAGGGGTAGAAGACCCGCACAGGCCAGGTTTCCCGCAGCCTCTGGCTTCAGCGGGATGTGAGTGGGTAGGAGCAGCAGTGTGATGGGGCCGGAGGCCCCTGGAGAGGAAGGGGGCATGGGCTGGGGCTGCACGGCGGCTTCTCAAGGCTGAGCCAGAGGAGGCAGCGCGTCCTTCCCACCAGGTGAACTCTGGGCTGGGGACCGAGCGTCTCCCCACCATCTCCCCAGCCCTTATTAACCTCCGAAACACCAAGGGGAGGAGGGCAGTCTGACCAGGGTTGGGATGGGGGACACAGGGCCTCAGTCACTGTCAGACCCCACTGCAGAGGACCCTTTCCTTTTCCGCTTGGTGGGCTTCGGTTTTGCGTCTTCTTCCTCCTGAAAGAGATTTCAGGGGTGGGGGGTGTCGTTAGCCTGGGCAGCTGCTGGCCCCAACCGCACCTGCTCCCACTGTGGCTGCTGTGCACGGTGGCGGGGGTGCTCACGGAGGCACTGCTGGAGCCGGACTCTTCCTCGGCGTTGGGCGGCTGGGTGGCGTTCTTGCGGCTGCGGGGGCTGGACAGAGCGGCTTTCCTCCGGCTCTTGGGTGGCTTGGTGGACGAGTCCTCGTATTCTTCAGCCAGGGAGAAGAGATCGCTGAACCTGAGGGAAAGAAGAAGGCGCCCTCAAGCATACTCCTCCCAGCCTCTTTTCCTGCCCCCTGTCCGGACCTAGTTGCCCTTGCTGGTCACTGAATCTTCATCCCCAGCAGGCTTCCTCCCCCTGGGCCTCCCACCGCCTCCCGAGGCCAGAAGTGCCAGGAGCCTTACTTCATCTTGTGGGCCTCATCACAGCTTGCCTGCACGTGCTGCAGGGCCTGCAGAATCGGGGTCTGGCTAAAAACTGGAGGGAAGAGGGAGAGCAGGGACGGAGGGGCAGTGAGAGGGGCAGGAGCTCACTCGGCTCTCCGGCCCCCACCCCCACCCGTTCGAGGGCCCGCCTGAGCCAGGGCAGTGCCGTGCACGACAGGCTCGGGGGTCTGTAGTGCATACAGTTCTGCTTGGTGTTGGTCAGGTTGAGACGAAGGTTGTCTAAGTGCTCCAGGATCTGCTCCAGGGTCAGCTGGGCCAGCTTGCTGCTGGAGCTCCTCAGGCTGCAGGAAGTGGCGCGGCCAGAGTCTGAGCTCGAGGGGAGTGGGACGCCCTCTCCACCCCGCCACCCCGAGGCAGCCCCCGAGGGGCCGGCCCCAGGGCGTCGGGCCAAGCGGGGAAGGGGCCATCCTGGACCATGCAGCTCCAGGCCACCAGGTGTCACCCCTAGCCAGGCGGACAGCGGGCCCGGGTCCTACCTCTGCCTCTTGCGTGGGAGGCTGTTGTTCTTGATGAGCAGGGACTTGATGTGCTCAGCCAGCAGCTCATCGTGCTTCATGCACCAGTGCCGCAGGATGCTGGTGGTGAACTGGTCGTCAGGGTGGCACGGCCTACTCAGCACCATCTTCACCATCTCCTCGCTGGGCCTGGGTGCGCGAGAGGGCTGGGGGGGGTGCTCAGGGACCCCCGCTCTCTCCTGCCTACTTATTCCCCAAACCTCAGCCCTCAGACTCCACCCGCATCTGCAGCTCCCTGCTCTCACACCCTCTCCCTCTTCTCTCTGGGCCCAGGAATGCTGGTTCCGTCCGTGCTTGGCCGAGCCGGGACACAGACGTGATTCTGCAGTTTCCGTGGGGGCAGCTGGCACGTGCTGGGGAAGCGGCTCACCGAGTCTCCCCCACCTTGCCCAGGACAGTCAGGAAATGGGCCAGGGAAGCCAAAGGACAGAACGGTATTCAGCCCGAGAAGGCACTGGGGAGGGGCTGGCGAGCCACAGCCCCCAACCTGCCCACTTCCTGAAGGACATCCCATACCACCTCTAATCTCTCAGGAGAGAGCAGAGAAGGTGGAAGGTGGGCAAGAGATAGGAGGGAACGGACCCACGGCTGCTGGGAAAGCGCCAGCACTGGAGGGTGGAGGGGCCTCCTCCACGGGGCCTCAGGAGAGCGGGGGATGGGGAGCAGGAAACAGGGATGTCCGGTCCCCACCCCGCCCCCTCCTCCCAGGGCAGCTCCTGGTGGGCAGGGGTGCAAAGTCGAGAGGAAGCCCGGATCCCAGGGGAGCTGCTTGGTTGTAAATCATTGTGGGGGAAGGGCAGAACAGCAGATGTCCACAACAGGAAGAAGTGTGGCCGGCTTCCTGAAGGAGCAGGACAGGAGCCCTTTGCAGGGGGGCTATCTTTTGGGACACTGTGACTGGGAGCTAGAGTCCCCACCAGTAGAACTCACTTCTCTCTTCGGAGCTGAAGCAACAGGCAAGACAGGGCCTCTGGGTGCTCTGTGGGGTGGGGGTGGGGGGCAGACGCTGTTGAGAGGGCGGCAGAATTCCAGGGAGAATCCTAGCACGTCTCCCATCCCCCAATCCACAGCCACTCAAAGAAGCAAGGATGGTCTTCCAGGGCAGAACAACCCGTCCCTGCTCCCGAGCCCCTGGCTCCTGCCTGGCACGGCGTGGGCCGGCTTGCAGGACACCCCTGAAGAGCGGAGGTGGCCGACAGGGAGCCTGGCCTTCAGCACTTCGCCTTCCGGAGGGGCAGCGGTGGGGCCCAGCCTTGCCCCGTCCCTCCCCCAATTCTCCCTGCCCGCGACCCTACTCACCTTTGTATTTGAGGTGCTGCAGGATGGGGATTATGGTCTCCAGGGGGATGTTGTGGGCCAGGAAGAGCTGCCAGGCACAGTACTGCTCAAAGGTCTCCCAGTCCAGGCTCTGGACTGCAGGGGACAGAGAAAGGGGTGGTGCGTTCTCTCTCTCATTAGCACACACACGGGGCTAATCCACAGACTACCAGCATCCCAAGCAGGGCTGGTACGCAGGTGAGGACAGTGACCCTGACGCCGCAGTTACTCTCCCTTTCCACACAAAGTGTTATTTTCAAAGACTTCATATCGCTTCTGTACTCCCACAGCCGAAGCAAGAAACAGATCCAGAGACACTGCCCAAGACCACACAGCAGGGCAGAGTGGTGGTCCACCCCATCCACAGCCCCAGAGTCAGCTCCGCTGTTGCTAGGAAATACCCAGGGCTGCCACGCCTCTCTCCCCCAGGTGTCTGAAGGGGTCTGCTCACTTACTGAGAATATTGAGGACTGAGTCCTTTCGAAACATAACCAGGTTCCCCATCATCACATGGCAGACCAGCTCCTGGAGCTAAGGACGGGGAGGAAGAAGGCAAAACCCATTGGTTCTAAAAGAGGCAAGGAAGCTAGTATGGAGGGAGAAGCAGGAGGCCTCACACAGGGAAAAACCAGGAGAAATGAAAACCTAGTTTAAAGGGCTGGGATGAAATGATGGATGCTGGGGTATCTGAAGGATAAAGGGGCTGGTAAAGAGCAACAGGCCTGTTTGGAGGCAAAACATTAAAAAACAAACACACAAACAAACAAACCATTAAAGTGGTTTCCACGCCCAGATAACAGAGGGAGAAGGGCAACTTGTCTCCCTGGCTCGAGTCTGGGCCCCGACCCATCCCAGCCTGTGCCTGGGGAGGAGGGAAGGGCTGGGAGGCAGAACTGTGGGACAGAGTGTAGCTAGGAGAAAGGCAAAGAAAGAAGGGCTCTTCTCTCCTGAATGGGGCAAGTGAGTGGCGACGAGGGGCAAAAATGGACCCGAGCTCAGTATGAGAACGCATTAGCAAAGCTGCAGTCTCCCGGGGTCTGTGCACAGTGGAAGGCCAACGGCCTGATTATTTTCACCCTGCGCCAAGGGGAAGGCCAGCTGAGAGCGAAGAAACAAACAAACAAACAAACAAAAAACACCACCTTCTCACTTTCCTTGTGGAACTGGAGTGTCCAGATAATACAGAGAATGAGCCCAGCCTGCCTCCCAGGGGGTCCCCTTCCCTGCTAGCCCCCCCCCCCCCCCGGCCTGAAGTGCACACAGGTGCAAGCCAAGGCCTTGGCTCCCGTCAGCTGGCTTCCCACGATGAGAGCTCCTTGTGCACCTGCGCAGAGTCAATAACAGCCACGATCATATTCAGCAGCTCGCCGCTCCGCAAGGTCTCATCTGGAAACTGGACAGAAAAAGACAGAAGCTGGGGCAACAGTCCAGGGTGCCCCCGTTGGCTTGTACCTCATAATCCACCCCCTCGCTTCCCGCATGCTCAGGGGATGGCAGGGTTAAGCAGGATGGTGGGGTCCTAACACGAGTCCCTAAACAAAGATCCAACAGCTGTGAAGCCAGGACTCTAACCCTTTAAGAACTGAAATTTGTTCTCTTTGTGTGTGTGTGTGTGTGTGTGTGTGTGTCAGGAAAGGAATGGGGAACCGTCTAGAGATGAAACCAGAACCTGAAAGGACTGGACGTGACGGTGAGTGCCGAGCTGCAGCGGTGACCAAATAAACGTTCCTGTCTGGCAATAAACACAAACCCGCTCTATGCTAGCCCTCAGGCACAGAAGGGAAGGTGCGGAGTGTGTTTGGGGTGTGCGAGGGGCAGGAGGCTTCCCTTCTTGAGAGGGAGCAGAGGAGGAAACTGCCGCGTGCTGGTCATGCCCCCTTCTTCCGCCCCTGCAGCTTCTGGGGAGATCACAGTTCCTCCTGTGGCGCCCACACCCTGTTTCCTGATGTCCCTGTGCCTGGGAACTTCACCCAGAGGAGGAAGAGAGGGTACCTCCTCCGATGTCCCAGTTCCTAGAGAAGACAGTGAGTGAAAAGGAAACGCAAGTCTCCACCACAAAGGCTGTGGTCTTTGGGAGCCACTAGAGAGAAACTCAGGGTGAGCCATCAGATGGCAGGAGGGCCTGTAGTGTGGGAGTGTGGCTGCGGCTGGGGGACGTGTGCTGGGTCCAGAGGGTGTGGCCGGAGCTGGGAAGCCAAGTGTACAGGCCCAGACCACATCTCACACCACAAGGCACAGAACAGGAGACATTTTGTAACTTTGAACAGAGGGGGGCCCATCGAGCCGGCAGGGGTGGGTGACGTAGGGTCAGGGTCGTATGCAATGAAGCACATGGTGTCGTGAGCCTGCCCTGCGCAGCCGCGCCCGGAGCCCGGCAGACACTGACCTCAGTGTAGATGGAGGGCGTGAGGTGGCACAGCAGCCGCACGTCGTCCTCCTGACAGGCCTTCATGTCCATCATCAGGCAGGTGTGCAGGTCGCCCAGCTGGGTGGCCTGGGCAAAGGACTCGTACAGGTTCATCTTCCCAGCAGCGGCTTTGCTGCAAGACCAGTTGGGCCTGAGCCGGCAGCCCGGCCCCTCAGTCGCCCCCCCCCACCCCGCCCCGGAACCCCTCTGCTGCCCCTGATGCTCTGGGCAAGTCTGTCTCGTGGCCCTCTCCTGCCTTCCTCAGTGCTCCCGACAGGGCGCTGACCACACACAGTGAAGCTGCCAACTGGTGACCGTCGAACACAGGACAGGGCTCAGATCAGGCCAGAAAGCTGAGCAATGAAGGCAGGAACACAGGCAGGCCCCCACCTCACATCACATACGAGCAATTGAGAAGAGGTTATAGGCCTGAACGTAAGAACTGAAAACCACAGTCTTGGAAGAAAACACAGGAGTAAATCTGCAAGATACCACAAGCCCAAGTGACAGAAGAAAAAATAAACACGACTCAACAACACGTAAAACTTCTGTGTCTCAACGGGTGCCATCAAGGGAGTGAAAAGACAACCTGCAGAATGAGAACATATTGGCAAACCAGAGGTTTCCTAAGGGACTCGTATCCATAGTATTAAAAAACAAAAACACAAAACCCCCCCAAAAAACAAAAACTCCTTAAAAAATCAACAATAAACAGATGAATAACTCAATTAAAAAAATAGGAGAGGAAGGGACACCCGGGCGGCTCACTCGGTTAAGCATCCTACTCGGCTCAGGCTCAGTTTGTGAGTTCAGGTCCCATATCGAGCTCTCTGCTCTCCACACACAGTCTGCTTAGGATGCTCTGTCTCTCTTCCTCTCTCTCTGCCCCTCCCCCACTCACGCTTGCTCTCTCTCTCTCTCAAAATTCAACATTAAAAAAAAATGGGAGAGGATCTGAAGAGACATTTCTCCAAACAAAACATGCAAATGGCTACTAACAAGCACACAGAAAGATGCTCAGCATCATCAACCATCAGGAAAATGCAAATCAGAACCACAACAAGACATCACTTCACACCCATCAGGACAGCCGTAATCAAAGAGCCAGATAATAACAAGTATTGGGGTGCACGTGAAACACTGCAACCCGGTCGCCGTCAGGCAATTCCTCACAAATTTAAAATTAGGGGTGGCGTTTGACCCACAGTTCCACTCTTGTACTCCGGGAAACTGAAAACACACGTCTAGGTAAAAATGTGTCCATGAATGCTCAGAGCGTCTCTATTCACAACAGACAAAAAGGCAGAAACAAACCAACGTCCACTGACAGGTGAATGGATAGACCGTGGTGTGTCTATGCAGAGGAACGGTATTTGGTCACAAACACAAATGAAGTACCAATCCGTGCTACGAAGGGGATAACCCTCTAAAACGTTACACGAAGTGAAAAAAGCCAGTCACGAAAAATCACACGTTGTAGGACTCCATTTATAAGAAACACACAGAAAAAGTAAATCCATAAAGACAAAAAGCAGAGCAGTGATCAACAGGGGTGAGGCGAAAGGGACAATGGAAAGGTAACTGCTAAGTGGGACACGCATTTGTCTTGGGGGTGACGAAAATGTTCTAAAGTAACCAGTAGCAATAATTTGTACGACTTTGCAAATATACTTAAACCCACGGAATGATGTACTTTAAAGCTGTTATCAGAGAACACCCAAACACACAGAAGGCCCTGGTGATGACAGCTGCGGCGGGTGAGTCAGCGTACCCAGGGGAGGCCCCTACCCACCTGGCCCTCAGGTAGTACAGCAGGTGGTAGCCAATCTTGGGCTGTTTCTGATACAGCTCGGAGAGGAGGTCCAGAAGCAGAGAGAAGCTGCTGTTGTCCTCCTGCATCTGGCACAGGTTCCTGGACGTGACAGACGGGAGGGAAGGACAGAACTTGATGTGGGGCAGACTCTCCTGTGGAGCTTCTGGAGAGGCGTGTCTGTGCCCCCTGCAAACCCCTTCCTTCTGGAAAGGGAGACCCATTACCCCAGGACAGAGGCATATGCATGGTGAAGAGGGATGACAGCACGGCAGGGCCCCCGACGGCTGGGTCCTTACCTAAATATTAGGTAGAGAGGCTTTCCCACAGACTCCTCCAGGGACCTGCAGGAGGGGGGTGACATCTAAGGGTCCACGCGAGTGGAGAAGGTGGGCTGCAGGCAGATGTTATGGAGGCTAGATGCCAGCCCGCTCCTGTCCTGACCAAAGGTTAACTTCCTACTGCTACAGAGAAAACAGGTTCCTAACAAGCACCACAGTCTGCGTTGTGACTGTCATTGAAAATGTGATTTCTGGGGCACCTGAGTGGCTCAGGCGATTAAACGTCCAACTCTGGCTCAGGTCGTGATCTCACAGTTTGTGGGTTCAAGCCCTGCATTGGGCTCACTGCTGTCCCCCTCTCTCTGCCCCTCCCTGGTTTGTGCTCTCTCTCGGATATAAATGAACATAAGAAAGGAAAAAAAAAAAAAAAAAAAAAAGAGATTCCTGCCCTTCAGGGAAGACCCAGGCAAGGGTCCAATCCCACCTAAAGCAGCAAGGGCTGGGGCCCCCGGGCTCAGTAGCAGCAGCAGGGCACCCAGGAAAAGGCGCTAGAGGCCACTGTCCCGTGCTCTGCATTCAGCAGGCAAAAAGAAATCCTTAAGTGAACGGGCACACGTTGAGACTAAAAATAAGTGAAGAGAGGGACGTTTGGCTGACTTGGTCGGGAGAGCACATGACTCTTGGGCTTGGGGTTTTAAGTTTGAGCCCCACGCAGGGGTGTAGAGATTCCTTGAAAATAAAATTTAAAAACAAACAAAACAAGTGAAGAGATGGTTTCCCTCAAGTCCACAGCAAGATGCCTCCTGGACTGGGGCTCCAAGAGCACACTTCTGGCTCCCAGAAGCCTGTGGGTGGTGGAGGGGTCAGGAGAGAGATGCCTTACTCCTCAGTGATCTCCTCAGGTAACACCTCCCCTCGGAAGTGGGCTTTGAAGAGTTCCTGCAGGCAGGAAGCAAGGACGGACAGCTGCTCCGAGTCAAAGTCTTCCTGGGTGGGGACAGAGGGAGAAGATTCTCACCGCCTGACCCAAGCCTTACTGCCCTACCACCCAGA
Organism: Leopardus geoffroyi; assembly: GCF_018350155.1. NCBI lineage: Eukaryota > Metazoa > Chordata > Mammalia > Carnivora > Felidae > Leopardus > Leopardus geoffroyi. The sequence continues at coordinate 310,387 of NC_059338.1, read as the reverse complement.
GCCACTGCACTCATCTGCTGCTACCTCCAGGACCAACAGGCCCTTGCCCACCAGAGGGGACCCGTGTGGGAGACGGGAAGGAAAGAGTCAGATGCTTGGGTGGGGAGTTCTACTCTGGGCAGGCTGGGCTGCTTCCTCCTTGGCCGGGGGGGGGGGGGGGGGGGGGTGGTGGTGGGGGGTCGGTTCTCCTCACCTCCAAAACCTGGTCCACGATTTCCTGCATGACCTCACACTGGGCCTCGGTGTCACTGCAGTGCGGGATGGAGAGGAAATCGCAGGGACACACATGACAGCAGAGGGCAGGACACACACCCAGCAAAGCACACTCACGCACAGACAAAACAAAGGAGGCCTGTGTGAATCCAGGCTTGGGTGGGGGCAGGCTTTAGGGCAAAATTTGCTGCTAGCCAGGCAGAGGCCCTAAGAGAAGGGAAATGCCCACCATCCTGCTTTGGTGCTCAGAGGCTCTTGTCCCTGGAACCTGTGGAGTTGGGGTGCCTGGGGGGGCTCAGTTGGTTAAGGATCCAACTTCGACTCAGGTCATGATCTCACAGTTTGTGGGTTCGAGCCCCGTGTCGGGCTCTGTGCTGACCGCTTGGAGCATGGAGCCTGCTTCGGATTCTGTCTCCCTCTCCCTCTGCCCCTCCCCCACTTGCACTCTCTCTCTCTCAAAAATAAATAAACATTAAAAAAATAAAAAAAAAAAACAAAAACAAAACCATGGAGCGAGAAGCAGGTGCTGGGGAACGAGGAACCTCACAACCTAACAGCAGAAGGCACACCCCCGGAGCCCCCACTGCCCCCACCCCACGCCCGGGCACCCCACTCAGTACCAGGGGGGAGGCTGGGGCTCGGCCTCCCGAGCCTGAGGACAGGACCTGCACCCACCTCCCCTTCTGGAGCTGGAGCACTTTGTCCCTTAAGGACTCATCCAGTTGGTCAAGATACGGGGTGATATCCACTGGCTCCTCCACGACCGTCTCCTTGATAGGATGGAAGCGGAACTCCCTCTTCTTTCCTGGAGGGAGGAATTCACGAAAGCAGCCATTTGCCCAGACACCACCCACAGGGACAGCCCCACACGCCGGGTGTGCAGGGGGCCCGCAGCGTCGCTCCCTGCATGTGGGCACACCCAGGCTCCGGAGCAAACGAGGGCAGGGCTCCGTGCCCTGGAGTCCCGTCTAGTAACCCTGCTAACACAACTAACTTGGGGGCCAAGTCCACAGAGGCCAGGCCGCTCCTGCCACCTGGTCCCCTTGGGGCTGACACCACCCAAGCCCCTTCGCTGTTGCACGCACCTCTGCTGCTGAGGTCCTCCTCGTCGTCACTGAAGGCTGCCTCCGCGTTGTCGTAGCAACCCTCATCCTTGTCTGACATGTGGTTGTCCATTTCCACGGAAACCGGCTCCTCAAGTTTGACTTGGGAGGAAAGAAACAAGGCATCCTGTGACCTAACATGGCTGACACCCTGGAAAGGGGAGGCTGGGGAGCAGGTGGGCTTACAGGGAGTTCATGAGCTGAGGGCATGACAGACCCTGGAAGGACACCCTCGTGTCCCCACGACCTTCCACGATGTGCAGGGGTTTCTGCCAGGAGCAAGAATGGCAAGGGAAGAGGCTGCTGTGCTTAGCTCGTGTCGGCAAATAGGTGAGACCGGGGACAGTCCCAAGGGCTCTTTGCTTCAAAACCGAGTTGAGAAGCTCTGCTTGGCTTCAGCCTCACCCCCAAACACAAAAGGGTGTGTGCGTGTGTAACTGGGAGCAAGACCTGAGACCCAACATGACCCCTCGCCTCAGGGGCCGGGGCGCAGAGAGAGGGGAGGCAGACACACACCCCACCAAAGCCTTCCCTGTGGAGGGGGAGGGGAGGCTATTTAGTAAGAGAAGAAACAGGCGCTGAGGAGCGAGAGAGGTCAGCAAGAGTCAGGGAGGATGAGACAGACGGAGAGCCAGAGAAGACAACACATAAACACATCAAAAGAGAAAGTGGGGAAGGAGAACCTGAACCGGACAGTCACAGAGGTGGAGGCCCGCACCGGGGAGACACCCTAGACGGCTGAGAGCCCTGGGCGTCTCTAACAGGTGACGGAAGGGAGGGTGCCATACCTTCCACAGGAGGGCTGGGTGAGCTGCAGAACTCAGGGAACTTCTCCCTCAGCATTGCCCGCAGCTCCTTATCCAACTTGGGGTTGTCGAACAGGGGAGCCAGATGCCTGGTGGGGGGGGGGGGTGGGGGACACGAATGAAGGTCCACATTGCAGCTCCTCACTTCTAATGCGGTGTGCACTTAGAGAGAGAGGTCTACGACCAACCAGTAAAGCTGGGCCATACTCAGAGCCTTGGGATATGATGGGAAGACAGAAATTTCTCTAAGAGTCAAGAGGACATATTCCTAGCAGTCTGAGGCGGAGCCGGTACGCTCTATAACAGTCAAGAGAAAAGGCTCAGCAGTGGTCTGACACTTTCTGAATGTGCCTGGCTTAGGGACACAAGAGAAAACAACCCTTCCTCCCACCTGCCTATGGGCACATGAAGTTCTTACGCCAAGACCCGTTTCTCCACAATGTGGTTGAGGGAGGAGAAGACACCCTGTCGCACGTGGCCCTCCAAAGGTGGATAGAAGTTGGGAATGATCTGGAAGGGAAGGGAGGGGAGAGTGAGCACATGACTTGCCATCCAGAGTGTTCTGCTGAACCAGATCTAAAAAGCTGCTTCAGTTTTGATCAGAAGACACTGGGGAGTATGACTACAGAAAGGTCTGGAATGGCCCTGACCATTCCAAGCTGCTACAATGGTTAATTTTTACTAGACCTGGCCTCAGAGAGACCAGATTCTGCCTTAAGTCATTATCCTTGAAGTCGAGAAAGCCCATGGAGACATGGAAAGATCCCACAGGAGATGGCGGGAATAGGGAAGGGGAGTGTTCACTGACTTGGGGGCAGGACCTATGATTACAGCTGCTCCCACAATGAAGGGCACTAGGAAAACCTATAAGGTGAAGGGGACACACACTTACACGGCACATGAAGTCCAGGAGTGTGGCAGTAATGGCTGGGTGTGGCTTCATGGAGTGGTGCATGACCAGGATGGCTGGTTCTGGAGAAGGGAGAATTAAAGGGTCCCCACTTCAGGTAGTCTGTCCCCAATTCCATGAAACAAGGCATCAAAATATAGGAATAGTTCCAGAGAGCTGTATTCCGACCCCCTATTCCCATTGAGCAGACCCAAAAGCAGACACCCCCAAACAGCTCCTAGCCCTCATCTCCCTTGTCCAGCATCCGGCTTAGAAGAGGGAGGTGGTGGGAGAGGAAAAGCAGGGTGCGGCACAGCCCTCTGCCTAGGCCACTCCACCGGAGCCCCAAGCATAAGGCTCTTGGGCAAAAGAGAGGGAGTGAGTGCTTGGCCTCACAAAAGCAATCTTCCTTCTACATCAAGGGCGCACTGGTGAGGAACAATCGAACTGCTCCCAGATAAGCTGTCTCCCCCGACGCTGCCCTGAGGTTTATGACCACCGTCACCAAGACTAGGCAGTGGCCTGGGAGATGGGGGTGGTGTTGCCTGCTCCCAGTCACATACCTATGTTCATAATGCTATCCTTGTCTGGGCTAAAGAACAGCCAGTCGTAAAACAAAGCCAGCTTGGCATTGGAGGCAGCGACATTTGACTGGAAGAGAGAGGTGAGAAAGAAGGGCTGGTTTCATCAAACAGCTCCCCTTCCTGCACAAGCGCAAGGCAGCCTCCAGGGTTCACATGGCTGTGCATCTAAGAAATAAATTCAGTTCCTAGTGAGACAGACAGAAGCCTCCAGGGGTGAGGGGACCCAAGTCTGCATACGAATGAGACTGGCCATGGTCTCACCGACCAAGGGGCCAGGGATTGGCCTGGGTTCCCGTTCGTTTGTCCAGAAGAACACATCCCTGCTCCTAGAAAAGGAGAACGGGGCCTAGCTGACACAGCACTCAGACCAGGGCCTAGGCTGCCCCTCCTGGGCTCCTGGGGCACATTCCCGGCTGAAGGACCCCTAGGAACAGCCTGTGATTGTGTCTGAATCAGCACATTCCGAGGACCCAGTCAACAGGGGGAGGAGAACTCTGTTGGTAGAGGTCAGAAGGTAGAAGCCAGAGAGCAGACAGTTTGGAGCTTCCCTACCTAAGGAACAGATAGGAACATGCTGAGAAAGAAATGGCTCCCCTGGCTTGCACAAGTATCCAAAGCTGATGCCAAAAGCCTAGGAAGTGAGGGTCTGAGACAAGCCCTGAATCTGAGGAAGGAGCCATTCAGAGGAGTAACCATATATGGTTCTTGGAGCTAAAAGTAAAGATAGGGAGGCCTCAGAAATCTGGGCTTGGGGACCAGCAGTAAAGACAGAGAACCTATCCAACCACAAACCCAGATGGGAAATACTGAGTGTAGTCAACTTCCAGAGGGACAAACCTAAGCAGGACAGAGGCTGACACTCAGTGGGAAGAAAGTGAAGGAAGGGGTACTGCTGGGTAAGGGTCAGGAGGCCAAGAGTCAGGAAGAAGCAAGGAAATATGGGAAACTCAAGGGACGAGGACCCTTCACCACCCAAGAGCCTCCACCCTACAGCCCAGCCCCTCACCGTGCACGTTGTCAGGAGCCAGCCGATGATGGCCCATCGGGGCAAGATATCTGAACTCAGCACTTCGTTAGAAGGGTGGACAACCCCACAGATGTAGCGAATGAGGTCACAGCGCAGAGACTGACTGTCTGGGGTTGACAGGTACTGGCGCTGGAACCAATCCTGGTAGCGCTTCTGCTGCCCAAACCGCACCTGGAGGAAGGGGGCGCTGGAGGAACTTGGAAGGAAGGGCGGGGTCTCGGGCGGAGGAACCGGGGGACCACTCAACACTAGGCGTGACCTACACCTCCCATCTTGTGCTTCAGCTCATTCACTAACTCACATTTTCTTCTCAGGAGAGACCTTCCTTCCCAAAGGAAGACTTGCTGATTTAAATCTTCCTTGACTGAAAAAAGTCGCCAAGAACCTTCCTCACTCACGTCTTGTGCCAGGGTTGCCTTCGTTCCTGCCACCAACCTAATGTCCCAATTGCCCCCAACTGTGACTGCAGCTGGATTTTGGTTCCTTCCTCCTGTTCCAGTCACTGAGGCTCCAGTTGTAAGCACTTTTCTTATCTTTTCTTATTTTCGCAAGCCCCTTGTGGCCAGCAAGGAATGTTCCTCGAGAACAAGGACTGAGCCTGACAGAAAGCTGACCAAAAGCTTTCTGATGTCGAGTGACTGAAGGGTCACTATCCCAGGTACACAGACTCTCCAAAGCTTCTTGCAGCAATTCCTTCCCCCAATCAGACTCTAACGTGGTTACAAATAGCAACACTGAGTAAGAGCAGAGATCTGGTTTTCCTCTTCCATTCCCCAAATTTAACCAAAACAGAGAGCAGAAAGGCTAAAAAGAAAGATATGTCTAGACCAACACTGTCCAACAGAATTTTCTGCAATGATGATGGCTACTGAACCACAACTGAGGTATGGAATCTTTTATTTTACCTAGCTTTAACTAATTTACTTATTAAATTATTTTTGGCATTTATTTTTAGTAATCCCTACACGCAACGTGGGGCTTGAATTCAAGACCCTACCTTGAGATCAAGAGTCACATGCTCTACCAACTAAGCCAGCCAGCTGGCCCTAGCTTTAACTAATTTAAACTGCAACCCGAAGGTGGCTACTACATGGGATAGCACAGATCTGCGCGGTTCTCCTGATGACTCAGGAAACCGAAAGCAGACTAGGCCAGAAGGCTCCCCAACTCCAGACTGGCTGTAGAGGAGCTGTTGCCTGGAAACTCTGTTAAACAAACACAGATTCCTCAATCAGATTATGTGGGAGACTGGGATCCTGGGACATGTATATTTAACATGCTGCTCACCTAATCCTGCTAGAACTCAGCCATGTTTGGAAACCACCAGGCCAAAGCTCTTCCTGAGAATTCACATTTGGCCACAGGAATGGTGGGTTTTCCAGAACGAACACCTCTCTCTACGCTTTTACACACATTTCACATTTGTAAATTACATAATTTGTGTATAATTTTTGGTTTAGCGATGGTTTTAGATAGACTGAAGGCTTCATAAGAGCTCCAACTATACCCCTTTTACTGAACACTGTATCCCCAGCTCATGGCACCTGCCCAATGCCAGGTAGATCGGGTACCCACTTGGCCACCACTCTGCCAGCCAGCACTCAACGGTAATGCATCTGCAGGCTGGAGGAAGAAGCCCAGCTAACCTGCAGCTTCTGCTCCTGCTGCAAAAGATTAGCTTACCCGGGAGGTCATGAAGAGGAGCTTAGTCTCCATATCTGGGGTTAGACGACATGCCAGGAATTTTCGGGATGTTCTGGACTGTAGAAGCTGCAGGATACCTGGACCAAGTATGTAAGGGAAGAGAAAAGAGAGAAGCCTGAGGACCTTCCAGAAGGAGTAGAAGGCAGGTCGGGAACCTGGGCCAGGTACTTATGGCCAGTGGTCTTGCTCATGGGGAAACTCTAAGACCAGACCAAGAGAGGTCAAGCACAGATACAAGTGGGGGCTCTAATCAGCATCTGAATGTTCTGCTCCAACCAACCACCATCCCCAGGACCCAGATATATTACTTCTTTTCTGTTCCTGGCCGTTCAGAGCCCCCTACTCACAATATCCAGTTGGCAACATGTGGGAAAGTTAGGGGAAAACATGGGAAACCCTAGCCTCTCTTTCTGCTCCTTATGGTCCCATCCCTGGGTCCTGGGATTAATGTGGTTGTGGTATAGGCACGGGCTCTGGAGTCAGACAGACCTGGATCCAAATCCTGCCTCTGACACTCACTAGCTGTGTGGCCTTGGGCAAATTACTTAATCTCCTTGAACCTCATTTTCTTTATCTGTAAATATGGAAAGTAAAATATCCATCTTACAGGGTTGTCCTGAGGATTAAATGAATCAACACACGTGTCTAGCACACACGTAAGCACTCAAAACAACTCAACACATGTTCAATATAAGAGCAATACAATATAAAGGAGGACCAGGACCTTCCCCTCCTTTCCTGACTCTCCAGGGCTCAGACAACTGTTTCCATGTGCACATGCGTGCGTGTTGGAGGTGGGGAGGGACCCTGAAAAGGGGAAACGGCTTTTGGGGCGCCTGGGTGGCGCAGTCGGTTAAGCGTCCGACTTCAGCCAGGTCACGATCTCGCGGTCCGTGAGTTCGAGCCCCGCGTCAGGCTCTGGGCTGATGGCTCAGAGCCTGGAGCCTGTTTCCGATTCTGTGTCTCCCTCTCTCTCTGCCCCTCCCCCGTTCATGCTCTGTCTCTCTCTGTCTCAAAAATGAATAAACGTTAAAAAAAAAAAAAAAAAAAAAAAAAAAAAAAGAAAAGGGGAAACGGCTTTCAAAAGGACCTTGTCAGGGAGAGGCACGCAAGACTCCCTCTCATGAACAGAATTTTGGCTAGGCTGGATCCTTGGAATTCAGAGGCAAGACTGATCCCAGGGAGAAGCACTCTCTTACAGGGCTAATCCCAGCCCCTCTGCTGACTCAGTCTCACGAGCTGACCTCTGACTCCCCTGCTGGACCCAGTGAGCCTGGAAACTGGCCATCAGCTCACCTCCCAAGCCAAAGAGCTGTAGCGGGAGGGGGAGGAGGAGGAGGAGGAGGATCACGGCTCTGCCTCAGTTTTTCTTGGGACCAATGGCAGCAGCAGTCTGCCAGGCAGGGGCTGTCTGGGAACCCTAAGAATTGCTCTGGACCCCTGCCACCCCCACATCCAGCTGTACCTGGCAAAACCTGCCCTGTCCCAAGCTCCCTATTTCTGGCTGCCAAAGCCTCTCCTACCCTCCAGCCTCTGCCCTCTTGATTCACTCAGCACATACTCCGAACTCCCACCTCTCAAGGACAGGATGCCCTGGCCCTTCCTTACCTGTGAACTGAGGACTTAAGGCCTGAGGGTTATGGATAATATCTTTCCAAAGCAGTTCAAATTCTGGTATCCTGGCAACATTCTGAAGTAGTCGTACGAGGTCCCGGCCAATCATCAAACATTCCATGAACTTGATGAGGGGAGGGGGGACAGGAGAGAGAATGAAAACACGGATAATTTACCTGCTGCAGGGAGGACCAAGGAGCAGCTCGTTCTAGGGAAGGAAGGAAAGAGGGCCGAAGGGACCAGAGGATTTCTTCTGGCACCAAAGGACTGGCTCCCAGCTGCTTGGGGGAGAGAGCTGGAAGCCGGGGATGGACATAAGGAGGACAGGTTACTGGTAACTACTAAAGCCCTGTTGACTTTCACATGAATCTACTCCTCTCTCCTCCCAGGATGGTTTTGACCCAGATCGAGAGACTACAATTCCAAAAGGACAGGACAGGCAAGATAAGCCCCAAACACCTTTCCCCAAACTCCCCTTGTCCAACAGAACAATCTCTGGTAATGGAAATGATCTCCATCTCTGTGCTGTCCAAAAGGGTCACCATCAGCCACAGGTGGCTAATGAGCGCTTGAAATGTGTGTAGATAATTCAACGAAGGAACTCAATTTTAAATATAATTTTGATTAACTTTAAGTTGCCACATATGGGGAGTGGCTACTGCATTAGAGATCAGAGCTCTGGGACCTCTCTTGGGAGATCTCGGAGTGGACAGTTCATAATCCCACTTGACCATGGCCATCACCCAGGTGTGGGGGGGTTGCATAATGATGGGCAGCCGGGGTCTGTGGTATACAACAGTGTCCACGAAGAGGGCCTGGAAATCCCTCCTCCAGGGACAGCAGTTCCCGGAGCCAGAGCTGCTCCACGCAGATTCCCACCTTCTCCCTCGCTCTGTTTCGGAATGATGGAAAAACGCCAGGCCTTGAACCATCCCCATCTCCCCAAAATGACATCTCTAGCCTAGGTCAGCTCACAAAACTTACACAGGTGTCCCATCCTAGGGTTCACCTGCCCACAGTCTTAGCCCTCACCCGTTCGCGAAGCAGCGACATGCAGAAGTCCACCTCCTTCTGCCGCAGGGCCTGGAGCTGGGCGGTTCCGTGGTGGTCGACGATGAGGCGGAGGTACGTGTAAACAGCCATGGCGATGAGGATGCTGCTCTTCAACACCCATTCCCTGCAGAAGGGGGGTGGGGGGGGGTGGGGGAGGAAACACCTGGCATCTGCGCTCTGTCCAGACTTGTTCCTCCTCCCAGTTCATGCCCACACTTGGTTCTGGGGCCTCAGAAATGTCCAATGATTGACACTGGGAGGAGGATCTTTGATTTCTTGACTATTTGCTCGTGACCCATCTTGGACTACCGACTGGCTCAGGTAGGGACGACCTCCTACCACTCTACCAGGCGCCCGATGGAGATAAGCGCTGACTGAAAGCAATCTCTCTTTTTCACATAACTATTGAGCTTCCAATCAAATACTTGCTCACTGATGCACTCGTTCAAACATTTACTGAGCACCTGTCATGTATGTGCCGAGCACCACGTGAGGTACTGGGGACAGAGATTAAACTACAGCTTCTATCCAGCCCAGAGAATGGGGAAAGAGGTTCTAGAGGTGTCCCAAAGCCAGCAGTTCTTACAGAGTGGAATGAGGACCTCCAGAAGCTAAGACACCTTGAGAACGCTGGCGGTTTTAGGGTGCACTGTGTCAGCCCTGCCACTGTGCCTGCCATGAGCGGCCCTCCATGCCATACAGGGTTCCCTGGCTCTCTGGCCACTGCTCCCACTCCCAATGAGGTACCTGCCCTAAATCATAATCTGAAAAGAAGAACATGATTTTGGATGGCAAAGCCTATTTCCTCAGGAGTTTTTAAATTTCCCTGGGGGAAGGGGGTAATGTGCTCCCTGCCGCTTTCAAAAGGGTAGAAAGACAGTGGGGAGAGGACAAAAACTCCAATGCTGTCTCAAAGTGCCAAAACTGGGAGCTATCTCCCTCAAGCAAGTACTTATAAGGCCTTTGGCACCCCTGCTGGAAGCCAGGGAACCAGAGGAACAAGTTTAATTAAGCCAACCAGGCAACATCCTGATTCCGGAAACGTGCTCAAGACACCTAATTAAAAGACTCTGGTCTTTTCCTTTCAGAGAGTGAACGCAGAATCCAAGGACAATGGGGAGGCCCTCCCCCATGTGCTACCTGTTAATTCCATGGCCCTAGAAACACTTGGGGAGGAGGGAGAAGGGGAGATGTGGAAGAAGACTTTGTTTTGTTTTGTTTCTGAGACAGCAAGTGAGCCAGTGCACATGTGAGTGGGGGAGGGGCAGAGGGAGGAGAGAACCCCAAGCAGGCTCTGTGCTCTCAGCACAGAGCCTGACACTGGGCTCGATCTCAGGACCGTGAGATCATGACTGAGCTAAAACCAAGAGTTGGACACTTGAAACCGACTGGGCCACCCAGGCGTCCCAAGAAGATGGTTTTAAACATCTAGGGACTCACTTGCACCAAAAGATTTGAGTTTTTGTGGGGTAGGAGCAAAGGTAGGGCAGTTATGTGACACCTGTACACGGAGACCGCTCCCAACTGCCCAAATGAGGAAAATGCAGCTTTACGGTACCAGAACAGAAACAAAATGAGAACGATCATTTAGGAAGACTGTCAGCAAAGGTGATGAATGTACCTGAGTCCTGGGATGGGTACTAAAGAGAAAAAGAAAGTGAGACCACTGGACCCAGGACACCAGACAGGCACAGACACCCTGCAAGGAAGTGCTAGGATCTCCCAGGCTGTGCAGCGGCACCAATGGAAGTGCCTGAGCCGGAGCCGCAGTGGAGAGCCCAGCCCAGGGCACTAGGTGGCGCTGCACGGCACCTGACCCAGCTCTCCGCTGGGGCAGTGCCCAGAACAAGTGTGAATAAGGGAGGAAGTCTGTTCTTCTGAACCACAGGAAATATGGACATTTGACTACTGTGGTGGCCTCACACAAAACAGACTCAGAAGTCAAGCAACAGAAGACCAAGAGGAGGCCTTGCCCCCAACAAGTTCAAATACGGAACAGCCCTTATAAAATTTCTGGTCCTTTGATGGGAAAAAGAAAGAACTGGCCAGAAGCCCAGCGTGTCCCCCTTACGTCCTCTACCACCGCAGCCCCCCAGCCCTGTGTGCAAACTTGAGCAGAATTCCTGGGCCCGTTACCTCCTCACTCCCATCTCAAGACAGCAGGGGTTGTTGGGTGGAGAGCCTCAGAAGGGAGAAAAGGGGTACCTGCCAGGCCCGAGTGGTTGGCTGGCCCCACTCTGCTGAGCTCATTCTCCCATGTCTCCCCCCAAAGATAAACATTCCAAGGAGGTCTGGATCAAAAATAAACCCTTATCAGATGAAGCTAGTTTTTCCTGGGCTCTGAGATGTTTTGGCAAAGACCTCTTCCCCACCCCTTAATCCTCTGGGCCATACCATACCCTTGATTCCTCCACTTGCCCTCCCTCCCCCTCTCTAACCCTAGGTGTTCTCAGGCCGCCCACACCTGTACCCATCATGGCAGACTCTACCTCTGCTCTGTCAGGATATCCAGGACACTCTCTGCCAACCAGATATTTTTTGCAGTAACATCTCCACCTGATTTCAAAGGGGGAGAAAACAACGAGAATGGCTTTCATTAGCAAGTCCACTAATCCAACACAGTTCTTCACCCATCCTGTTTCTCCATCCCTAACTGCTATCCCATCATGGAGGTTCTGAGTGTTGGAACACCTGCTTTCTGTTCAGTCATGCTTTGAAGTTTCCCCTTTGCTTCCACAGAGAAAGGAAGGGAAGGTTCTAGAATTTTCCAGAAACCAGAGCTGCTACTTTTCTATAACCTGGGGGATGGAGTGGGACTACTCTGACCCTGGAAAGGGAATGTCTAGGACAGAGACATGAAGAGCCCCTGGTTGGAAGAAAGGGTGACATCTCAAACAGGGCCTGAGATACAGGCAGCCAGTGACAGTGGCCATCCAGCATCAGGGTGTCCCAAACCAAGTCAGGCACATCACAGGCCAAGGGTTTCTTGTTTCAGGCACAAGACAGGCCACGGTCTTCTGTGCTTGCCATGGAACTTTCTGGGGCAAAATTACATGTGGCAATGCCAGACCAAAGTCTGAGGATTAGAAGCGGAGACTTAGGAAGACCAAACCAGGAAAGGAAACACCAGGAGGTAAAGGAGCCAGCACACCATCATGCTTGCTCCTTCCTAATTTAAAAAGTCAGTGTTGGGCTGCCTGCGGGGGGCTCAGTCAGTTGAGCATCTGACTTTGGCTCGGGTCGTGATCTCATGGCTCATGGGTTCAAACCCTGCGTCGGGTTCTGTGCTGACAGCTTGGAGCCTGGAGCCTGTTTTGGATTCTGTCTCCCTCTCTCTCTGCTCCTCCTCTATTTGAGCGCATGTGTGTGTGCTCTCTCTCGAAATAATAAACTTTTAAAAAAATTTACAGAAAATTTGCAAGTACGTTTTTTCTTGAACTATTTAGAAGTAAATTACAGACATAATTTTCCATACTTTAGATTTTTTTTTTTGTAGTTAAGTACAATTCACATACTGTAAAATTCACCCATTTAAAAGTATACAAGGAGGGGTGCCTGGGTGGCTCAGTCGGTTGAGTGTCCGACTTCAGCTCAGGTCACGATCTCACGGTCCGTGAGTTCGAGCCCCGCGTTGGGCTTTGGGCTGATGGCCCAGAGCCTGGAGGCTGCTTCCGATTCTGTGTCTCCCTCTCTCTCTGCTCCTCCCCTGTTCATGCTCTGTCTCTCTCTGTCTCAAAAATAAATAAACGTTAAAAAAAAAAAAAAAATTAATAAAAAAAAAAAAGTATACAAGGGGTGCCTGGGTGGCTCAGTCAGTTGAGTGTCTGACTTCAGCTCGGGTCGTGATCTCTCAGTTTGTGGGTTCGAGTCCTGCGTCAGGCTCTGTGCTGAGAGCTCAGAGCCTAGAGCCTGCTTCAGATTCTGTGTCTCTCTCTGTCTCTGCCCTTCCCTGGCTCATGCTCTCTCTCTGGACCCTCCCTTGCTTGTGCTCTGTCTCTCTCAAAAATAAACATTAAAAAAAAAGAAAAAAAAAGTCAGTGTCCACATAGTCACATATCACACAGGATAAGGTTTATGCACATCAAAACAGGACCACCAGGGTTACAGACAATCTTAAAGAGGAAGCGAGGAACCAATGGGAATGAGGAGATAGCAAAGCAGGGTGATTTTTTTTTTTTAATTTTTTTTTTTTTTCAACGTTTATGTATTTTTGGGACAGAGAGAGACAGAGCATGAACGGGGGAGGGGCAGAGAGAGAGGGAGACACAGAATCGGAAACAGGCTCCAGGCTCCGAGCCATCAGCCCAGAGCCCGACGCGGGGCTCGAACTCCCGGACCGCGAGATCGTGACCTGGCCGAAGTCGGACGCTTAACCGACTGCGCCACCCAGGCGCCCCAAAGCAGGGTGATTTTTAAACAAACACATGTGATTTGGGGAGAAGAGGCAGCATGGACAGGCCTCGTGGATATTCAGTGACTCGGACTGATGTCACTGATGCCAATGAGATAATAAAACCTAAATGTCAGGGTCTCTCCAGTGACATGGTTCTTGCCTCACACTGGTCCCATGAGATGTCATGAATATTTGGAAGCAAGAGTTTGGAATGTAGAGGTGGAGCCAAGGAAGACACCTGGGTTTCTGAAAGCAGACAATGTCACGGGAACAAATCATTTGCCCTCCCCTCCCTTCCCATTCCTTCCAGAGCCTTCCTGATCCAACATGCCATGAAACCCCAGAGTAAGGACTGGCCAAATCAGGCCAACTATTCTACATCATGCCCTGAGTCTGGCAGGAAGGAAAACAAGGCAAGGCAAGACGTATTGCTTCCAGAGACCCCCCCGCCCTGTGATTTTTCCATTGCTTTCTGCATCATTGTGTGGCCGGAAGAGGCCTGTCTCAGGAGAAAACAGTCCAGGCAACCCAGGAACTGAAACCCCAAGGCCCTTCACTGTCCTCCACAGCCTGCACCTAGCCTCTGGGCTCCTCTCTCTGCTTTCCACCCTTGCCATCAACTCACCAGCAATCTGCTTCATGAACGTCATGCACACACCGTCAGCTCCCAGAACCGCACTCTTCACTAGTTCCCGCACCAGCCACACCAACTAAAAGGGAGAGGAGAAGACGGATGAAGAGAAGGGCCTGCAAATTTGAGGAAAGGGTGAATCCAACCACGTTACGGTTTAGGTGTACAAAGGCAGGGCATGTTATCCCCGATTCCTCTGTCCCTTCTCTTTAAGAGGGGATCCAAACTCTAGCATGTCTCTGAGCTGGATCTCTCTTTCCTTCCCGGCCTTACCTGAGTACGGCAGGTATCCTGCAGCTTCAGGTACTTCTCCATAAGAATCTGGTTGATCTTGTTCAGGACAATATTCATGCCGTCGCGACTCACCAGAGCCAAGTCCCGGTAACACTGTGAGAAGCAAGGTCGCGAGCAGCCGGTAGGCTGAGGACAGGCTCCCCCCGCCACCTTAAATACCACTCATGGGATTCAAGTGGCCCCTGTGGATGCTGCCCTTCCACAGGGCTCCTCCACCCCAACCCCACCCTGGCCCTGTCACACACGGTGGGAAAAGGAATGCAACTACTCTCCGAGAAGGCAGAAAAGCCTCCTAGGAAAGGCTCCTTGACCCCCCATGTCTCTTCTTAGAAACTGTCACCCTGTTTCATGCCACAAGCTGAGCAAAACCAGGTGGAGGCCGTCTGCTTTTCATCTGCCAGTGAAAGGTCACTGCAGGATGGGAGGTTTTTAGACCTGTATTGACTCAGCCAGATGAAGCAAAGGGCTAGGAGCATTAGGGTAAAGGATCCAGGGACCAAGGCCCCAGAAAGAAAGGGCAGGCCCAAACTGAACTTCTTTCATTAAACATCATTCTTCTTTTCTCTGGACTGCCCTTTGCTCTGCCAAGACGGAAAAAGGAGGGGTCCTTAGGTGCACCCAGCCCTGGGAGAGGTGAGGCAGAGTACGCCAATCTTTGAATGCTCCTGCTCCCCTTCCTGAGAGCATTCTCACCTCTCTCTAGAGAGAGCAGACTCCCAGAGGAAGGCCTCAGGAGGCCTCACTACCCACTGAGCTCCAGGCTGTCAGGGTCTCAGCACAAAGGGCACCTTGGAAACATACCTCCTACCTCGGAAAGCCAGTGGCATCAACCACGATAGCAAATATGCTAAGCTAACATGCACTGACGCTGCGCTCCATGTTACACATATGGTTGCATTTGAACCCCGTAACAACCCTCTGAAATAGGTGCTACCAGCTCTGTTCTTACAGATGAAGAGAGAAACAGGTACAAGGGAGTAAAGTAACTTGCCCCAGGTCACTGAAGAGACAGAAGAAGAGCCAGAATCCAAGTCCAGGCAGTTCCGTTCTAGATTCCATGCTTGTCACACCTCTCTGCCACTGCTAGAAATAGCTGCGAGAAGAGGCTACTGGGGAGGGAGGTGAGGACCTAAGGTGGCTGTGCGACAACCACATCCCTAAGCTCTTTCACCCTCAGTGTCCGGAAGGGAAGTGCTCCTCCTGCGCTCCGGCCTTGATATAGGAGGGACTCCTGAGCCCTTAGCTACTGTCACTTCCTCCGGCCTCTACGGCCCGTAAGTCAAACGACTGATCTGATAAAAACACCAACGCTTCAAGATCCCTCCTGTGCCACAACTTTTCATACCCTTTTCATTCCCAAAGGAGAATTTAATTATCCTCTGATTCCATCGGAGATCAAAAAGTACAAGCAAAAGGGAGGGCGCCTGGGTGGCTCAGCCGGTTAAGCGTCCGACTCTTGATTTTGGTTCAGGTCATGAGCTCATGGTTCTTGGGATGGAGCCCCATTTTGGGCTCTGCATCTCCCTCAGTCTCTGCCCCTGCCCCATGCACATGCGTGTGCATGCGCGTGTGTACTCTCTCAAAAATAAACGCTAACAGTAAAAAAAACAAGAAGTACAAGCAAGCAAGGGAGTAATTAATTAATGGATAAGGGAACCCAGTGAGCTACCGTCAATGTGGTGGTTGGTAAACGGTGCTTCCCTGCCCTGGAGGTGTGACTTACAGGCTGGGCACAGAGGAGGAGGGAGACAAAGGCAGAGGAAGATCCATGTCAGGACGGACAGAGACCAGAGTCACCAGAGAGGAGCCCTGTCTGTTCCATAAAGAGCAGAAGCGCAGAAGAGACCCGGGACAGGGAAGGAGGACACGTTTCTCAGGAGACACAGGGACAGATGAAGACAGAAGACCCTGTCTGCCTGATCCCATGTGCCACGTGGGGCCTTGCCAACCACACCGTTGCTAACACATGCAGCTGAGCACCAGGGCACCCCTTCCGGATGCTGTCAGTTGCCTCACCAACCCCTGGCTTGGAAGAGAAGTAGATGGGGGAAAAAAAAAACCCAAAACAAAACTCAGTGGGGACCAGAGAAGAGAAGCAGAGAGTCTCAGAAGAAAGGAAAGGTGACAGGATGGCATGGAGGCAGCACTTGTGCCCCAGACCCTCCAGGCTGGGCCCAGGCAGCCTCCAACCCACCTTCTTAACCGAGAACTACCAAGGCCTGGGTCCTTGACTCTGAGGAAGAGAAACTGCCACACCCTCCCCTATCACCTTCACCTCCTAACTGCTAGTGCCTGCCTACTCAGCCTCCTACACCCCCCAACCCCTGAGCCAGGCCTGCTCCCAGCTGTTCTGTTCAGACATCAAACAGGAAACAGATACACTCAAAAACTATAAACATAAGGGCTGCCGAGAGGGCAGATGAAAGCTAAGGTGCAACTGGAACAAAACCCACCCCATACATACTCCACTCTGCACCCAAAGACAGCCTGCTCTGTCCTTAGCCAAGAGTTCTTGTTTACCTGCTCAACCCGCCCTTGCTGCGCCCACTAAGAAGTCCCAGAGGGCTGGCCCTGATGTCTGCACCGGCCTGCCACCTGCCAGCAATGACTGAGGCTCTTCATTCAGCTCCTGCTTTCCCAGAGCAGATTTCTAATGTGCTCAAGACTCAGTGTCTACTATCAACCTCTCCACCACCCCTGCCTCCGATCTCTCGGCCTGTGAAGATCCAGGAGTCAAATCTCCACCCTATCCTGAGGTTTCTGGTCCAGAGACAGAATTAACCGCAAGCAAACCCTTGGAAAACACACCCCTTCTTTTACGCTGATGCCTAAAACAACGCATCAGAGTCCGTCCTCACCAGTAACTCCGACTTGAAACTTCCTCAGGACAGAAGGATTTCACAAGATAATCACCCTTTTAGGGAAGAGGACCAAAGCACCTCAGAGACATGCCACACATTCTTCCCATACTCTGACCTGGTTCAAGGTCTCTCAATGAGTCACTACCTGCTAGCTCCTCATTTCCCTAAAACCATGTCTTCTGACCCCCCTGATTCCACCTACTCTGTCTGAAGAGCCTTGACCCAGTGGCCTGTCAGCCTAGGATGTTCCAAAGAGGGGATTTACTTGGAAACAAACGGCTAGCATGTGAACACCATCCTGGTGCAGCTGTCAAACAGCTTGAGACCCAAGGCAGGAAGGATCTGGGCCACCCTCATGAGGCTGTCCCAGGGCAGAAAGAAGACAAAGTGCTCTAGCCCTTTGCCATGTCTAGACAGCCAAATTCATGACATAATGAGCATTTATGATGCAGAGGCCTATGGCCTTTCACTGTCAGGCTAGGCAAAGAGCTGAAAATACCACGCACACCCTGCCCCCTTCACTGAGGTTTACTCATTTACCCTAGCTGATTCCAATCCCACCTGAAACCAACAAAAAAACCCAGCAGACTGGACAAATTTGCACTGAGGTGACTGCACAAGACTTTAACTGTATTTATAAAAGCCCGCATAAGAGAAAACAAAACCTTAACCCCAACCGCTTCACCCCCGTCTCTGCCAACAATTTCTTTAAAATAGAGCAGCTAGACCGGGTCACGTTACTGTTTATAACCACTAAATTGGAGACATTCATTTGTCTTCAAGGGTCTTGATGATAAATCCAGTACGAAAATGAAATGCCAATTTAATTCAACAAGGTTCCAGCTCAGAAGTGGCCTGGGACGCCAAGGACCTGTGAGTACACACTGTGCTTCCACGTTACGCACACCCTGGATGTGACTGCAGGTGGCATCGGTGGAGTACGAACACATCAGGCTGCCGTGCTCACGTCTCTCCCCTGAGGTTAATTCAAGCAGCTACGCCAGAGGGCTGTGGGCACCCTGTCCTTGTCCCTGATGAGGATATTCTTTGGTACTCCTTGAACAAATGACAACGTCTTTGACCTCTATTTACCTTATAGGTAACCTGGGAGTGGCTTGGAAAGAAGGGACAGAGCCACCAACCTCATATGGCTTTTGAGAAGATTAAATGAGATCCTGTCTGGATAGAGCCCAACAGAGCGCCGGGCACAGAGCATGTGTTTCCCCATGTTCAAGGAAAGGCCAGTAAGAATACTGAGTGTCCCCACTCCAAGCTCCTCTTCTCTTAGTATCATAGAGTCACTGTTAGACACCAGACATATCCTTCTAAACCATGGTCCCAAGACTCAAAGGACACAGAACTGCTGCAAAGGGGAATTCTGTAGAGGCAAAAGACAGAATTTTGTCGCTTTTTTAATAAAAAAAAAAAAAAAAAATGTTTTTAACATTTATTCACTTTTCAGAGTGAGAGAGACAGAGCGCGAGCAAGGGAGGGGCAGAGAGAGAGGGAGACACAGAATCGGAAACAGGCTCCAGGCTCTGAGCCATCAGCCCAGAGCCCGACGCGGGGCTCGAACTCACGGAGTGTGAGATCGTGACCTGGCTGAAGTCGGACGCTCAACCGACTGCGCCACCCAGGCGCCCCACTCGCTACTTTTTTAAATGAAAGAATGGAATCCGAAGAGATCACCCTGCCTAATCCCTGACCCCAAAGAAGGATCCCACTTAATCCATTTCACATAAAGGAGACTCTTCTGTCTGTGAAGACCCCAGACTAGTTTTCACACAGTACTCGTAAGGAAGTCTGGCCCCAGTGGGCTCAGGGTTCTCTTGGCCACTATGCTATTGTTGCACCAATCGTCAGCATCAAGCTGTTAGATCCTACTGATGGCAGTGTTAAGCCTGCCTTCTGTTCGCTTTCCAGTGACAGAGCCTGCAAAGTACTGGGTAAAAACTCTCAATGGACCTGACTGCACTTGCTCGCTTCTCTTCTCTGGACTAAGTCCCGACTCTCATCACCTTGACCATCACTCTACAATATACAACTCTTCAAATGCTTTTCCATTGTCACAAATGCCTTTTCTCGCCCTTTAGCTTGAAAATCAAGACCTAGAGAAAGGATAGGAGGCAGAGAATGACTAATTCACTGAGAGTAAAACAGGAGCTGTACGCATATCTGGAGAACAAGGTGATCCGGCTCTGGCCAACAGGACTGGCGCTATGGCAGCTAACCATGAGTTCCACCATATGCCCAGATTCTACCTGAGGAGAGTCTGTGAGTTCAGAGCAGGGACTCTTACCTTCTGAGCTTGGGCAGGTTCGGTGAGGACAAGGGTGAAGAGGCCCAGGCAGATTTCCTCATGCTGGGGGGGGCCTTTGCACACCTGGAACATGAGGAAGGAAAATAACTAGTTGTCACTCACAGGAGAAAAGTTCTTGAATACAGTTTCTCCCAGAAAACTTGGATAATCTGCAAAGGAGAATCATCAACTCTTCTACCTGATGATTTCCTTCTCCTAAAAGTGATAAAGCATGTGTTTCAGGAGAGAGGTGGAAGGAAAGGACAGACCCTTATTGCCTTCTCCAAGGCTTAATACAGGCCAGCATTTAAAATGGGAAAAGGGGCACTTGGCTGGCTCAGTCAATGGAGTATACAGCTCTTGATCTTGGAATTGTGGGTTCAAGCTCCACACTGGGTGCAGAGATTACTTAAAAATAAAATCTTTTGGGGCGCCTGGGTGGCGCAGTCGGTTGGGCGTCCGACTTCAGCCAGGTCACGATCTCACGGTCCGTGAGTTCGAGCCCCGCGTCGGGCTCTGGGCTGATGGCTCAGAACCTGGAGCCTGTTTCCAATTCTGTGTCTCCCTCTCTCTCTGCCCCTCCCCCGTTCATGCTCTGTCTCTCTCTGTCCCAAAAATAAATAAACGTTGAAAAAAAAATTAAAAAAAAAAATAATAAAATAAAATAAAATAAAATCTTTCAAGGGTGCCTGGGTGGCTCAGTCAGTTGAGCATCCAACTTGGGCTCGGGTCATGGTCTCGTGGTCTGTGAGTTCGAGCCCTGCGTCAGGCTCTGTGCTGACAGCTCGGAGCCTGGAGCCTGCTTCAGATTCTGTGTCTCCCTCTCTCTCTGCCCCTCTCCCACTCATGCTCTGTCTCTCTCTGTCTCAAAAATAAATATAACCATTAAAAAAAATTAAAATAAATAAATAAAAAATAAAATAAAAATTTTCAGGGTGCCTGGGTGGCTCAGTTGGCTGAGCATCCAGTTTCAGCTCAGGTCATGATTTCACGGTTCATAAGTTTGAGCCCCACGTCAGGCTCTGTGCTGACAGCTCAAAGTCTGGAGCCTGCTTTGAATCCTATGTCTCCTTCTCTCTTTGCCCCTCCCCTGCTCACATTTTGTCTCTCTCTCTCTCTCTCTCAAAAATAAACAAACATTAAAAACAAATTTTTTAATAAAGTAAAATAAAAATTTTCAAAAAATAATAAATAAAATGGAAAAAAAAAAATCCTACTGTACCACCTTTACCAGCCCTTAACAGCCTTCAGTAGGAAAGGAGGAAGCTGCAAAGTCATTCATGGAGTAATAGGCCTTGGGCAGGTCACTGAACCCCTGGTATTTTTAAGGAGAAGCCATAACAAAAAGATTTTGCTATAAATAAAAAGGAAATACTAAGCATTCACCATGTGCCAGGAATTACTCTAAGACCTTTACATGTACTATTTAAAATCCTTTCAACCTCACAGATTGGGAAATGTAAAGGATCAAGATAATTTGCAAAGACAAAAAAGTCACTACAGAACTAGGAGTTATTTTTAAAAGCTATTTAAAGACACCTAAGTTCCAAGAGACAGATTCCCACAGTAAGACAGAGAAGAGAGAGGAGCTGGGAAGCCTGGTTCAGGGAGCTGAGACGTTCAGTTCTGTCCCTCATGCCCAGCCATAAAGTGCTTTATCTTCTGGATCATGTCTCACAGCTCCCGGAGCAACGGAAGTGGGGCGGGGGGCATACACTTACATGGGCGTTGAGGGCATCGTTGGCCTCCCTCTCGGAGACACCAGCAGTCATCGATGTCACAATGCTCATACATCTTTCTAACCTCTGTGAAGGGGTGAGAAAAAGTTCAGAGCGTGTCATACCACCACCTGCAAAGTATTTCTGGCCCCAAAAAGTTTTCAAGAAACTTAAACCTCATCATACCTCTAGCTCTAACTACCAGTTTACAAGTAAAGTCACACGGGGGTATAATCAGCAAACCAGAGTGTGGAAACCATGACCGGCAATCTGGTTCTTTAACATAGAAACTGCGAGGAAAAAAAAGCAGGGAGGGAGAAACCCATGTACTCAAAGAGATTTAAGACCATAGCCCATTGAAAGGCACCTGGCTGGCTCAGTCAGCTCAGCATGCGACTCTTGATTCTCAGGGTCATGAGTTCAAGCTCTACCTTGGGTATAAAGCTTACTTAAAAAACAGGGGTGCCTGGGTGGCTCAGTCAGTTGAGCACCCAACTTCAACTCAGGTCATAATCTTGCAGTTCGTGGGTTCAAGCCCTGCATCGGGTTCTGTGCTGACACCAGGGAGCCTGCTGGGATCTTCTGTCTCCCTCTCCCTCTGCCCCTCTCCTGCTCTCTTTCTCTCTCAAAAATAAATATTAAGAAAAAATTATAGGGATGCCTGAGTGGCTCAGTCAGTGGAGGGTCCGACTCTTGATTTCAGCTTAGGTATTGATCTTGCAGTCTTAAGATGGGGCCCCACATCAGGCTCCACACAGAGCATGGAGCCTGCTTGAGATCTTTCTCCCTCCCTCCCTCTGCCCCTCTCCCCTGCTTACACTCCCGCTCTCTTAAAAAAAAAAAATCCGGGGCGCCTGGGTGGCGCAGTCGGTTAAGCGTCCGACTTCAGCCAGGTCACGATCTCACGGTCCGTGAGTTTGAGCCCCGCGTCGGGCTCTGGGCTGATGGCTCAGAGCCTGGAGCCTGTTTCTGATTCTGTGTCTCCCTCTCTCTCTGCCCCTCCCCCGTTCATGCTCTGTCTCTCTCTGTCCCAAAAATAAATAAACGTTGAAAAAAAAAAAAAATTAAAAAAAAAAAAAATCCTAGCCCATTGAATAAAATAAGAATCCACTGATATTCACATAACAACTAGACGAAAAGGGAAAGCTCTTTGACAGTGGAATGCTAGCTGATAAATGCATTAGGAATGACTGAGTCAGGCAAATATCATCAAGGGGTGCTAAAACCAGAGGTGAAATTATACAAGACACTATTTACTTGGGTTCAAAAATACTTAATTACAAAGGGAAAAGAGTAACTACAGGAAATTCTAGAGGATATACCACCTTAACAAAGTGATCAAAGTCAACATCCCCAGTAAGGAGACAAACTGACGACACCACATGCCTCAACACGGTGCGCTGAAAAGGCTAGAACAGCACTTGTACAGTTTTCTGTCCCAAAATGCATTATCTCAATCTAATCATGAAGAAATTTCAGACAACCCAATTTGAGAGATATTCCACAAAATAACTGATCTGTCAAAAGCATTTAAGGTCGTAAAAGACAAAGACAGACTAAGAATCTGCCTCAGATTAAAGAATTAAAGACAGAGTGCACCTAAATGCCACTCGTGGTCCTGGACTGCTAAAATGGACATTGTTGGGACAACTGGGAATACCGCAGTATGTTCTATGACAGTAACATATCTATGCTAAATGTTCTGATCTTGACAACAGAGCAGTGGTTATGTAGCTGAAGATCTTTGTTCTTAGGAAATACACAATGAAGTGTTTAAACCCTGAGTGGTGTCGTGGCTGCAACTTACCGTCAAAAGGTTAAACAATAATATGTATACGGACAAATGTTAATAATTGTTGAATAATTTGGATGAAAAGTATATGGGAATTCTATGTATTATAACATTTCTCTAAGCTTTAAATTTTAAAATAAAAAAACTTAAAAAAATTAAAGAAATGGGCACCTGAGTGGTTCAGTTGGTTAAGTGACCAACTCTTGATTTCAGCTCAGGTCAAGCTCACGGTTCATGGGTTTGAGTCCCACGTCAGGCTCTGCGCTGACAGTGTGGAGCCTGCTTGGGATTCTCTCTCTCTCTCTCTCTCTCTCTCTCTCTCTCTGCCCCTCCCCTACTCATGCTGTCTCTGTTTCTCTCAAAATAAATAAACTTAAAAAAATTAAAATAAATACCCTTAAAACTTAAAATAATTTAAAAAATAAAGCGTATCAATCAAATGCAACATGTGGTCCTTGTCTGAGTACTGACTTGAACATACCAATTATAAAAAGGAGTTATGAGACAACCAATTTGAACAATTAATATTTTATTGTTAAAAAAAATTACTATTAATATTTTTAGGTATGACACTGAAGCTATACTTTAAAAAAAAAAAAAACAAAAAACCCAAAACCTTCCCTCACAGGCATACATATGAAGTATCTACAGATGAAATTATTTATCTTGGATTTGTGTCAAAATAATCCAGAGATTGGGGGGAGATAAAACAAGATTACCAGGGACTGATAAGTATGGAAGCAGTGATGGCTCCAGGGGAATTCTACTGTTCTACTTTTTAATGTTTGAAATGTCCCCCCAAAAAGTTTAAAAAAAATTTTATTTTTAATCTTTTTAACATTTATTTAATTTTGAGAGAGAGACAGACGACCATGAGCCGGAGAGAGGCAGAGAGACAGAGGGAGACACAGAATCCAAAGCAGGCTCCAGGCTCTGAGCGGTCAGCACAGAGCTTGATGTGGGGCTCAGACTCATGGACCACGAGATCATGACCTGAGCCGAAGTCGGACATTTAACCGACTGAGCCACCCAGGCGCCCCAAAACAAATTTTAAAAAATGAGTGTGAGGAAAGAAAAGGACTAATGGAGAAAAGGCCAAGCTCATGCCTGAGGCTCTGGTCAAACAAAGGTGGGGACAGCTGCATCAAAGTCCACCCAAGAGCTACTCTAGTTTCAAAGGCCAACTCTAACATGGCACGCGCTCACCATTCTAAGACCTTAGTCACTACTTCTGTTCTGAAGAAGCATTTAATACTAAATACTGAGAAGATATTGATAAACGTATCTCATATTAAATCAGTGAGCCTCTCCATTATCACCACCTAACTTACTTCCTGAGTCTTTTAAAACTGTATCTTGGGGCACCTAAGTGGCTCAGTCGGTTAAGCGTCTGACTTCAGCTCTGGTCATGATCTCAGGGTTCATGAGTTTGAGCCCCGCATCCAGCCCTGTGCTGACAGCTCAGAGCCTGGATCCTGCTTCAGATTCTGTCTCTGGCTCTCTCTGCCCTTCCCCTACACACGCTGTGTTGTCTCTCTCAAATTTAAATAAACATTAAAAAAAAAAAAAAAAACCCTTTATCTTGAGGACTAACCCAAAAACTATTTAAGGAAAACCAATTCCCAATGATGGTGATGCTGGCAAAATGGACAAGGGCAGGCAATTTACTTCCCCTGATCCTAGAAGTCATTACAAAGTGTCTTGCTGACAAGTGGCTGCGCGGCAAGCACTGTGAGGAACCATGAATAAGGACAACGGAAAGGGGTGTAGGGATGAAAGGTAATCATGTGTCTCCCTTGACCACCATCCTAAGTTTGCCTACACGCATCCCTGACTAAGAGCACACAGGTTGCACAGAGAACTGTGTTAAGGCAAGGAGCTCCCACAGCCACAACACTTCAACCTAAATCAGGCCTAAAGTCCTTCATATTTGAAGGTATGACAACTTCACTGCCCATCAGGTCTGACTAGCCTCCAAATTAGGTCAGATCAGCAGGCTCAGCCTTAGCAGACAGCACCTGTGTACTTGTGAAAAGGAGCCGTGAGATCACATGAAAACTGAGCTGTGAGATCCATTATTTCTCAGCCCGGCTCCCGCATGATAAGGAGAAGGAAGGAGAAACAGGTGGACTTTCCCTTTTTAAATTTTATCCCTCTGTAAGATAGTTACCATGGCTGGAGAATCCGTTCCGCCAGCTGCTAAACCCTGCTTACCGAGCCCAGGTGAACGAGCAGCACAGCACCCTAAGGTTCCAGATATTACTTCCTACTCAAAGGAAGAAGATTCTGCTGAATCATCAGCGATGCAAGAGAAGTCAAACAGCAGCTAACTAACAGGTAAACTAACCAGCACGGTATAGAAGAACCCCCTCACTACCCGCCTGCCTTAAGCCAATCTTGGGTGAGTTCCTTAGCCTCTGTAAACCCTGGTTTTTGATCGGAAAAATAGAAAAAGCCCTGTATCGCAAGGTTGTTCTGAGGATCACACAAGACAAGCATGCAGCCTCAGTTAAATTATCATCTGTTCCATTTGTGAAAAAGCTCAGCAACTACACAACCCCATCTATGAAGACCAGACCACGCCCTCATCTCCTGCTACTTCCTCTAATGGCGGGTCTTTAAAGATTCCTGAAAAACTGAGC
The DNA here is from genome assembly GCF_018350155.1 of Leopardus geoffroyi. NCBI lineage: Eukaryota > Metazoa > Chordata > Mammalia > Carnivora > Felidae > Leopardus > Leopardus geoffroyi. The sequence goes on along the minus strand of NC_059338.1, from coordinate 284,764 downwards.
CCTCCTACTACAGGACACGGATGAGTCCCTAACAAGGCTGTACGGGTTCCTCTCCTAACCACTCTCTGTAAACTTGTGCCTTCCAGTAAAGGGTAGGGGAGGTGGGAGGAGGCCTGACTGATGGGCCCAGCACCAAGACCCTCATGCAAAGCTGGATACACAGCCCTAGGGGCTGGCTGTTTCTGGCTATGATGTAACCACAGAGACCTTGGACAGAACCAGGTTTCTCTAGGCCCCTCCTTGATGTTCTAAGCTCCACTCAGAGGCTTGAGTCAGTTCTATGGGTCACTGCCCAGTCAAAAACAAAAGTGGCCTCTTGGAACACGGAGGCCCAGTTAAGGATGTAGAAGTGGGAGAGTCCAGAATCTGGATGCATGGATAAAAGCAATGAGGAAAGAAATGCAGGCCCCAGTCCTTTCCAGGCACGGAAATATAAAAGATCCTGCTCTTCCCAAACTACAGAAATTACTTTTTGCAACAGAGATGGGAGAATGAACTCCAAATCATTGGGAGTGACAGAAGGACCACACCCCCTCAAAGAGGGCCACAGAAGTCAAATGGCTACTGCCAAGTAGCAATACCCTGTCCTCTACAATCCCCCAGAGGCCCCTGGTAAAGACGGAATCATACATGCAGTTTCCAACAATTGCTGGCAGAGTGGCTCTGTTCAGAGTAAGCCCTCCGTGACAGCACCTCAGACTGCTGAGTAAGTAGTTACCATCTCTAGGAGCATCTGAAATGATTTTTCTAGTACTGAGACAACCTGACCATGTTCTTCATGACAGCAGCAATAGATGGAGTGGGGGCGGAGTGGGGGGAGGCCTTCCACGCTGCCAGTACACCTGAAGCTTGAGACTGGAGTCAGAGAGATCCCTCTAACCTCCCAGTTTCCCTTCCGTCAGAAAGGTGAACATGTAGTCTGGTCAAAACGTATATATTAAATGCTGCTCTCTTGAGGCGCCTGGGTGGCTCAGTCGGTTGAGCGTCCGACTTCAGCTCAGGTCACCATCTCGCAGCCCGCGAGTTCGAGCCCCACGTCGGGCTCTGAGCTGACGGCTCAGAGCCTGGAGCCTGCTTCCGATTCTGTGTCTCCCTCTCTCTCTGCCCCTCCCCCGTTCATGCTCTGTCTCTCTCTGTCTCAAAAATAAATAAAAGTTAAAAAAATATAAATTAAATCAATCAATCAATCAATACTGCTCTCTTACGGGAAGTCTGTGGCCCTGAAAGACAAGATTCCACTGCCTTTAGGAAAAGAAGATATGGTCCAACCTACCAAATCCCCGAGGGCCCACATTAGGAAAGTTACTGAGTAAGCTGCGTTCCAAGTTATTCTACAGCCAAGAGTCACTTGTGAGTGACATGAGGGTCTTAGGAGAAAACACGAGAGATGACTCAAAGCCAGTTCCCCGGAGAGTTTTCACAGACAGGGTCATGAACTGTTCCTCGGAGACCACCTGGCGGGGATGCACCTCCACCTATCCCTAACCCTAAGGCCTGTCTGTGGCTAGGAGGGGGTGCTGGCTTGTGACCTATAGCCCTGCTCCCAGCCTGACCTCAAAGCAGACCAGGTCCTTCCTGGTGAGGGATGACCAGGAGCCACATGTTCTACACGCCTCCAATTTCTGGCACCATCTTTATCTCATTCCCCAAACTGAAATGGGATGGGCAAGAATTTCCCCTTCAAAGAGAGGGACAGAGCCGGAGAGAAGAAAGGAGCCAACAGTGTCCCCGGGGAGGAGTCACGGCTCTTACCTGGGATGCGCTTCGGCAGTGTCTCATACTCCAGGACACTGGAGGCCGTTCCTCACCACATCCAGCTGTAAGGACCCCAGCCTCTTCCCTGCCTTCATCAGGTTTTTGAGGGGATCTGTCATTTTTGTTTTTCACCTATGGGTGTGCTATCTCCACCTTTCGATGATAAGCTCTTCCAGGCAGATTTGGGTCTCCCTCATCCTGTCTTATTCCTATCTGACTCAGCACACGGGAGGCATACACGGGTAGGACACTACCTCTGTGTTCCTGGGCGACAGGTGGGCCTGTGATGGAAAACAACCACACCGAACAGAGACCTGTCAATCAGCACCAGGTCCTGATAACTTCTGTGTGCAGAAAAGACCCATGGGGAGACCCAGAGGAAAAAGCCAGTAAGTCTTGTCCTTAGAGACACTCTTGTCCAGTGAGAACCACACACGTGGGTTAAAAACAGTGGCAAGGCTTGCTGGAAAATTCAAATGCAAAGGGCAAAGGCCAAGAAGGAAAGGGGGGAGCCAAGGCGTGCTGGGAAACATCTACAGCACAAAGGATAGGAGGAAAAGAAAGACCCTCCCTCCCCCTTCTCTCTGGAAACAGCTGAAAGTTCACTCTGTCCAAAACAGCACAAATAAACGAATAAATACTTCCTCTCTTTTATGGTCCCCTCCTGCCACATCACGGAGTCTACCAGCAAACACATCACTGTTCAGAACAGGATGCCATACTACCCTGTAGTACAAACTAGCAGAGGCAGGATGAGCCCTCTCGCAATCAGGGTGGGGAATAAATAGATTTTCATCCAGCCCTTGAGGTCTTTTCCCCTCCACCCAAACTGGTGGAGGGATCAAAGGCAGTCAACTATTTTCCTTCTACAAGTCTAGAGCCGCAGTGCCACAACACAGATCTCAAATAATACTTTGACAATGACAGTGGCTCCTTCTAAAGAAGTGGATAATTCAAAGTGCCAGACAATCCTAAAGTCATTTTGGTTTTGAGAATACATTATTTTTAGAAGCATTGTTCACGTTCCTAATTATATCTACCTTGGCTCAGAAAAGCAACAGCAGAAAAGCTGGATTTATCTAAAAGCACTCAGAATTATGGGGGAGAAGCATGATGGGAAACCAGCCTGCGTGCAGACACTGGCTAGGTGGGTCACCCCCAAAGTGATATCCAGCCACCTTGTGTGTGTGTGTTCTCCCATTTTGTACCTAAACCAACATGTTTTTCAAATCTAAACTATGAATTCCACTGCCTGCCCACCCTCTAGTATCTGATAAAGGGCAGTGAGGCAGTGACAAACTTAGAAGCGGGGAAATGGCCAGCGAAGAGCCAGACCCTACTAATGCACTCATCCTATCCCAGGACAACCACTGGGTTTAATGTATTAGGTCTTACAAACAAAACAGTTCGGCAATCATGTCTCAGTTCTGGGTCTCACACTCCTAAGCAGGTCTCTACCCAAGTAGCAGTGCAAAGGGATACACGATTAACCCTGGGTTGTCAGGACAAGGCAAGAGGAACAAGGGAGATGGGGGGAGTAGCTGGTGGTCTAGAATCCCCATTCAGGTCCACAGCATCACCTCAGTGTACCCCCTTTCTCAGCACCCTTGTGTGGTTCCTATCTAGTCCTGTTCTGTATGTAAGTGTGTATGTATGTATGTATGTTTTTTAAGATTTTATTTTTAAGTCATCTCTACACCCAATGTGGGGCTCCAACTCACAACCCTGAGATCGAGAGTCTCATCCTCCACTGTCTGAGCCAGCCAGGCGCCCCAATCTGGTTCTGAAGGACAGTCCCCTAAGTCCCATTCACCCCCTCACTGCCCTGCTGCAGTTGATGGTATCCAACTAAACGTGACTCACTAGTCCCTAGGGCTCCGCTCATTCTAAATGCCCAGTTAACATCACCGTCAACCGTGTCTACATGAAGCATTACCTAACAGGAGGCTCCAAAGCCTGCTGCAAACTCCTATCAGCCCCCCAGACACCTACACACACACACACACACACACACACACTCTTCTCAACCCAATATATGACCTAAATCCAAAGCAGGGTAAACATGAAGACTAGCTCTGGTCTGTGCGTGGAAAGGAATGTCAAAAATAAACTCGGTAGATCAGGACGGTGTTTCCCTCCCTCATCAACACCCCCCCCCGCCCATTTTCATCCTAGTGACTGCTGTTGCTATGACTACCTGTTCAGGAAGTTGGCCCACGCTCCTTCCTTCAGGAGCAGGAAGTCTGGAGCAGTGTTTGTGCTGCCTCAGAAAAGCCCTGAAGGCCTCCTCCCCGACCCCCCGACCCGCATCCGCTCCAGTACCCCTCCTCAACCCAATGTCTTAACTCCCTTCCCCACCCCCACACCTACCTCCTCTAACTCATCCTTGGCATCCAAACTGGTTGAAAGTAGCAGCCTCCCCCCTCCTGGGGCTCCTGCTCCCGCTCCTCCTCCACCTCCCGCTGCTCCCGAAGCAGCAGCTGCTGCTGCCCCCTTTCCCTTCGGTATCTCCATGGCTGCTGCCAGGAGACGGGAAGGGGCCAGGGGGTGGACGGGTGGGAAGTCCTAGAGATGAGGAACTCTGGGTTGCCAGGACCTGGGGGCAAGAGGGGGGAGTGGGGCAGGGGAGGGAAGGGTCCCTGTCCTGTCCACCCCGCCCTCCTCTCCCAAAGGCCGCTCCTGTGGAGGAGGCGAAGGCGGACGGCCCTCTAGATCCTGTCTCTGCAGTGGCAGTGCTGGGGAAAGGCCGCCAGCTCCTGAGTATGCCGGGGTAGGGGTCTGCACCTACGGAAAGGGAGGGGAGGCTTCCGCCCCTGAAGTGGAAGGGGAGCCCTTTCTGACTTCCGACCCTAAGAGAAACAGGGCAAACCCTCAGTTCCTGCCTCAGGAGGTGGGGGAAAGCGGACTCCTGCCCCTGAAGTAGGGGTAGGAAACCTTCCTGGCTGGTGCCCCAAGGGTTGGGGAGCGAGGCTTCTTGGGATCCGGCCCCCAGGGGTGAGGGTGAGGCAGTGCGCGCTATAGGTGGACACGGAGGACCAGCTTCACCCCACACCACACAGAGGCGGCCATGGTGGAAGGGCGGGGGGCGGGGAGGCTGAGGGCGGCGGCGGCGGCGGCGCGGCGGCGGGGAGGGATCGCGGAGGCCGGAAGTGAGGGGCAGCGGTCCAGGCCTCGGCCAATCGCGGCTTCCGCGGTGGCGCAGGGTCTCGCAGGAGCTGGTCGACCCCGGCCGGTCCGGCTGCCAATGGCAACGAGACCGGCATGATGGACAACCAGAGCGGCCAATCGCATTCCACGTTTCGCTCGTGGAGGGGGCGGGGGGCGGACGAGACGACTTCCCGGAGGTGGGTGGGCGAGCGAGGCGAGGCGATCAGGAAGGGAAACTGCGCCTGCGCGCGCTGGCGGGCGTGCCCTGACGCGCTTGCGCGGAGCCAGCCTCCTTCTGGAGCGTAGGCGGGTGCGGGGGGCCTGGCCGGCGTTCCCGCGGCGTCTGCGAAACCCGAGGTCTGGGCGCGCGCAGACGGAGCGGGGCGCTCACCCCGTAAGCAGTGCCAGAGCAAACGTTGTCAGCGGGCGCGGAGCCAGCTCCCACGGCTAGGTTCGCATCGCACAAGCCGCAAGCGTCTGCGCTCACGAGTGCCGTCGTCCCCCAGAGACTGCAGGAAAAGCGCGGGTTCGGCATTAGTCGTCCAGCACTGGCTCCGCAAACGTGGCTGACGGACGGGATCGGCTTCGTGTCCGTCCTGAAGTCGTGCGTGGTCTGGATCCCCGGGGGCGCACCTGTGCTTCCTGGTTCCGTCCTGCGTCCCAGCAGCCTTTCCCGTTTCCCCAAGAGCGCTTTAGGGGTGCCTTCCCGAGCCACACGGGAAAACCCATACTCTGCCGGTCATGCTCTCTGTACAGCGTAGACAGGGTTATCTTTGAGAGGAGATTACTTTTTAAAAATTCTTTATTTTGAGAGCATCGTTCTGGGGCTCAGCATCATGACCCTGAGATGATGACCTGTGTTGAGATCAAGAGTCTAAGGCTTAACTGAGTGAGCCACCCAGGTGCCCCAACTTTTTAAACTGAAAAGCATTGTGCACATGTTATTGATGTGGGAGACAGGCAGAAGGAAATGGCAATTAAATTTCCTCATAGCCTGAGGCCCAGTGACCACTACTTGAGGCAGGCAAAGTAACGTTTCTCCAGGAACTCCCTACAGTCTTAATTTTAATGCTTTGCTAGAGGGAAAACAACCTTAGCTTGACAATGGCTAGGCCTCCAGTGTCCTGGGAGTCTTTAGCATATGGAAGTCTCTTTGGAAACTTCCCATTTGACTTCACCTCCCCCAAATCCGCAGTATATAAGCAGTCACTCCTTACAAACCCAGTGCAGCTCTTCCTGCCCACGTGTCCTGTTCCTGTGTGCTTTAATAAAATTACCTTTTCGCACCAAAGATGTCTTTAATTCTTTCTTGGCATTTGACTCCGTACCCCACCATCACCCCAAAACTTCATCAGTTACCACTGCAGGGGATCCTATTTATTTCCATACTTGTTAGGGCTTAACATTTTAACTCTAAATACACTTGGCATTGAAATGATGTGGGTCATCCCTTCAGTTGGCTCTCGTGGATTCCTTTACTGTATATATTAACTATAAGACCTCGGGCAAGTTATTTTGACTTTCTGTAAATTATCCTACCTGTAAAATATAGAAGAAGCAGACTGGCTTATCTCTGAATACTCTTCCAGCTCAGGAAATCTAGTTCTGTTTGCCTACGCTTTGGATTCCTTCTAGGTGCCAAGCACTGCATTAGCCACTGAAGAAGTCGTTATAATAATGTTACTATGGGTCACTGTGTTACGGAACCAGGCTGGAACTCTGGTGGAAAAACCAGGCAGCACTCGGAGATCTTGGTGGATTGGAGATTTAGTTAACACCGGTGGGCTCAGAGGAGGCCGTTTCTCCAAAGATCTGAGCCCTGAATGAAGGGGGAAGGGTAATTTACAGTTGTCACCTTCCACATCTGTGGTGGGTTTTCGCACTCAGCAAACAGGGCAAGAAGAACCGGGAAGAGGGGTCTCTAAGCCAGAGACCAGAGCCTGTTTTAGTCCCGTTGGCCATCTTATGGTGTAAAACTTTATTCATTTTCCCAACAACTGAAAACGTGGAGATTTATTAGGCGAAGAAAGAAAAGTTAGTTTTAAAACACTATGTTCATGGGGTGCCTGGGTGGCTCGGTTAAGTGACCGACTTTGGCTCAGGACATGATCTCAGCAAGTAAATGTAGTGCTTCTTTAAAAGCACCTTACCAAAAAAATAAATAAATAAAAATAAAAGCACCTTCCATAGGGATGCCTGGCTGGCTTGGTCAGAAGAGTGTGAGACTCTTGATCTCTGGGTTTTGAGTTCCAGCCATATATGTTGGGTGTAGAGATTACTTAAAATCAGAATCTTTAAAAAATAAAAAAAATTAAAATACCTTCCTTAAAAAGTATTTTGGAATCTTTGAGCTCACCGAGTAGTCACCATGAGCAAAGCTCACCCTCTGGAGTTGAAAACATTTATAGGCAATAAATTATTGAAATTAGTTGGTGGCAGCATGTCCAAGGAATATTGTAGGGGTTTGATCTCTTTGTGAATCTTGTGAGAGATGAATGTGTGGAGATGCCAACTAGGGGGCAACAGAACAATACTGGAATGATGGGAATTTGAGGACATAGTATCATCATGTTAGAAGCCTTGGAACAAGTATAAACAGTGGGTGTTCACCAGAAGAAATGAACTGCTTCCACAAGTCCCCTCTCTCCATAGAACCTGTTTCACTACAATATAAAAATCAGTCATGTGCATTTTCATATTGAACTTTTTTGTTAAATAAACTTTTGTAATATCAAAAATACATATTTGGGGGCGCCTGGCTGGCTCAGTTGGTGGAATATACAATTCTTGATCTCAGGGTCCTAAACTCAAGCCCACGTTGGATGGAGAGATGACTTAAAAATAAAATCTAGGGGCGCCTGGGTGGCGCAGTCGGTTGAGCGTCCGACTTCAGCCAGGTCACGATCTCGCGGTCCGTGAGTTCGAGCCCCGCGTTGGGCTCTGGGCTGATGGCTCGGAGCCTGGAGCCTGTTTCCGATTCTGTGTCTCCCTCTCTCTCTGCCCCTCCCCCGTTCATACTCTGTCTCTCTCTGTCCCAAAAATAAATAAACGTTGAAAAAAAAAAAATTAAAAAAAAAAAAATAAAATAAAATCTAGGGTGCCTGGGTGGCTCAGTTGGTTGAGTGTCTGACTCTTCATTTTGGCTCAGGTCATGGTTGATGAGGGACCATAGGCAAGCTGAGGGCCAAGCACAGCTAGCACACCTACCCCCTCCCCTCCCCACTCCCCCATGCTGGGATATGTGTGATGTTCCTTAGGCACTCCCAGCTGCCCCAGAACAAAGGAAAGGAAAGGGAACAAGTGGCTAACTGATAGACATCACAGTCACACAGACGTGTCTCCAGCAGTTTACAAATGTCTTAGTAAATTACAGGAAAAAGGCAATCCCATCAATGGCCTAAAGTCCAAGAACTCCCTACTGTCTTAATGTTAATGCTTGCCTAGAGGGAAAAACAACCTTAGTTTGACAATAGCAAGGCCTCCAGTATTCTGTGAGCCTTTAGCACAGGAACATCCCTTTGGAAACCTCCCTTTTGACTTTATCCCTCCCTCTCCCCCAGCTCCATAAAATGGTCACCCCACACACTTAGAGCGCAGTTCTTCTCCCCACGGGTCCTGTTCCCGCGCTTTAATAAAATCACTTTTTTGCATCAGAGATGTCTTCAAGAATTCTTTCTTGGCTGTCAGATCCAAACCCTACAAACCATTCCACATCACCCCCGAACCTTATCAATGATCTTACGGCTCCTGAGTTCAGTTTGTGAGTTCGAGCCCCACAACACGCTCTGTGCTGCTGGAGTTTTAAAGTTGTTTTTTTTTTTTTTTTTTCAACGTTTATTTATTTTTGGGACAGAGAGAGACAGAGCATGAACGGGGGAGGGGCAGAGAGAGAGGGAGACACAGAATCTGAAATGGGCTCCAGGCTCTGAGCTGTCAGCACAGAGCCCGACGCGGGGCTCGAACTCACAGACCGCGAGATTGTGACCGGGCTGAAGTCGGACGCCCAACCGACTGCGCCACCCAGGCGCCCCTAAATTTTTTTTTTTTTTTTTTTTAACTTAAACAAAAAGTCACATGCTCTACTGACCGAGCCAGCCAGGGCCCCTTTGCTTTTGTGCCTTTTTTTTTTTTTTTTTTTTCAAATGTTTTATTTTATATTTGAGAGAGAGCAGGGGAGGAGCTGAGAGCAGGAGACAGAATCCCAAGCAGGCTCCAGGCTCTGAGCTGTCAGCACGGAGCCCAACGTGGTGCTCAAACCCCCAAAACGTGAGATCATGACCTGAGCCTAGGCCGGTGGCTTAATTGACTGAGCCACCCAGGTGTCCCTGCTTTTTGCTTTTAAAAATTAATATATTAATTTTTATTAATATAATTAAAAAAAACCCCGACTGGGTGGCTCAGTTGGTTAAGCGTCCGACTTCGTCTCAGGTCATGATCTCATGGTTTGTGAGTTTGAGCCCCTCATCAGGCTCCGTGCTGACAGCACAACTCTGTGCTGACAGCTCAGAGCCTGGAGCCTGCTTCAGATTCTGTCTCCCTCTCTCTCTCTGCCCCTTCCCCACTCGCACTCTATCTCTCTCTCAAAAATAAACATTAAAAAAAGTTTTTTAAAAAATTAATATATTCTGGGCAATTTTTCCAAATAAAAACATGGAGATCTACTTCATTCTATTTAATGGCATCATAAAAATCTTCTTCTCATCTGTAAAGAACTCTTAGTTCTTCCCTGATCTTGTCCCCACCTAGTTGATTTCCAGAACAAAGGACTTTCCACCTGTCAAAATCCACTCTGCCTAGAAGGCAATTGATGCTACAAATAGTTTGTTTTTTGTTTTTTGTTTTTTTTGGGGGGGGGTAGCTGGTTGAGGGGGGCTAAACTTACCATTAATAAGAATCAAATAATTAAGCCTTAGATCCATAAAAACAATAAAAGACTCATAAGGCTGCAGAAAGTTCCTCCTTCGATGAAGAAACAACCCCATGTCCCGTGATCCTGAGCGTGTTTGGGGTTGTGTCAATGGAGGAATTTCCCTACCTCAGGCAGGATGAAGACTTAAAGAAAGGACTAGAGTGAGGGTGCCTGGCTGGCTCAGTCAGAGGAGCATGAGACTCTTGATCTGTGGGTTGTGAGTTTGAGCCCCATGTTGGGTGTAGGGATTACTTAAAAAAAGGGAGGAGGGACTAGGGTGAAGACAGGAAGGCATGCTTGTGAAATCACAGAAATCATAAAACTGAGACTACTGACTAATGGACTAGTTTAACAGGTTGCATTGAAAAGGTTCTTGCTGAGATAAAGGGATAAACTAAATATGATGAGGTTTTGGAATGGTGGTGGGGTTCCGAGCCCACGGCCAAGAAAGATTTCATTAACGCGGTGGGGGTGGGCGGTGCGGTAGGCAGGAAGAGCAGCTCTGGGGGGTATAAAGAATGGCTGGTTATATACCATGGACTTGGAGGAGGTAAAGTCAAAGGGAGGTTTCCAAAGGGATGTTCATGTGCTAAAGAAGGCTCACAGAATATAGAGGCCTTGCTATTGTCAAACTAAGGTTGCTTTTCCCCCTAGCAAAGCATTAACATGAAGACAGCAGGAGGTTCCTGGAGAAACACTCCGCTTGCCTCAAGTATCTGTCAATGCACTGCAGGTTATAAGGAAATTCAATTTCACCTGCCATTTCCTTCTGCCTTTGTTCCCCCCATCACTATGGAGGGAGGGTGATGTTGGGGCTCCTGGAAACTGAGTCTGTAGGTTTCTGGAGATTAGGTTATTGATAAGATTGCCATTTTCTTGTAATTTACTAAGATATTTGTGAACTGGTGGAGACTATCAGTTGAACCATTTGTTTTCTGTTCTTTCCTTTGTCCTCAGGCAGCCAGGAGAGCCTGAGGAATGTCGTACATGCCCCACAGAGGGTGTTGAGGGGGAGGGGCAGTAATGCTAGCTTGTGCTTGGCCCTCAGCTTGCCTTATGGTCCCTCACCATATGTAACAATAAGATATTTAATAATGATAAATGTGCTTATTTTCATGTCTAGGCATTATCTAGAAAGTATTTAAAGCAAACAGGGATGGGGTGCCTGGCTGGCTCAGCCCTTAGAATATGCAAATCTTGATCTTGGGTCCTTGAGTTTGAACCCCACGTTGGGGAAAGAGTTTACTTTAAAAAAAAAAAGCTGGGGTGCCAGGGGGGGCTCAGTTGGTTGAGTGTTGGACTCTTGATTTCCATTCAGGTCATGATCCCAGGGCTTAGAATTCAGCCCTGTGTTGACTCTGTGCTGAGCCTGGAGCCTGCTTAAGATTCTCTCTCTCTTGGGGCGCCTGGGTGACTCAGTCGGTTAAGCGTCCGACTTCGGCTCGGGTCACGGTCTGTGAGTTCGAGCCCCGCGTCGGGCTCTGTGCTGACAGCTCAGAGCCTGGAGCCCATTTCAGATTCTGTGTCTCCCTCTCTCTCTGCCCCTCCCCTGTTCATACTCTGTCTCAAAAATAAAATAAAACGTTAAAAAAATTAAAAAAAAAGATTCTCTCTCTCTCCCCCTCTGCTCCTCTTCCTCACTGTTTCTCTAAAATAATAATAATAATAATAATAATAAGCAAACAGGGATAAATATGAATTCCTGAAATTAAATTTTAAAAAATTTTCAATTTTATTTACTTATTTTGAGAGAGAGAGAGAGTGAGGGAGGGACAGAGAAGAAGAGAGAGAATCCCAGTGCAGAGCCCAAGTCAGCTCTCGATCTCACAAACCATGAGACCACGACCCAAGTCAAAACCAAGAGTCAGACGCTTAACCAACTGAGCCACCCAGGCACCCCCTTTAAAAATTTTAAAATTTTAAAAAATTTGTGAAGTTGATGGGCAATGATTTCTTTCTTTTTTTTTTTTTTTAACATTTATTCATTTTTGAGAGACAGAGACAGAGCATGAGTAGGGGAGGGGCAGAGAGAGAGGGAGACCCAGAATCCGAAGCAGGCTCTAGGCTCTGTGCTGTCAGCAGAGCCCTACGCAGGGCTCGAACTCACGAACCGGGAGATCATGACCTGAGCCGAAGTCGGACGCTTAACCGACTGAGCCACCCAGGTGCCCCTATGGGCAATGATTTCTTAAATAGACACAAAATCATAATGGAATGATAGAATTGACTTCATTAAAATTAAGAATTATCCATTAAAAGACCATTGAGAGTAAAAAACAAGCCATGGACTAGGAGAAAATACTCGTAATGCGTACATCTGACAAAGGACAATGCATATATCAGAAAATAAATGTGTATCTAGGTTAGATATAGATACGTAAAAGACAACTCATTTGAAAAAATGGACAAAAGACTTGAAGTGGCATTTCACAGAAGATGACATCCACATAGTTAATAAACATGAAAAGGTTGCCAACATTATCAATTATTAGGGTAATTAAAACTACAATGAGATAGTGGAAATTCTAGAGCAATTAGAAAAGAAAGTGAAATAAAAGGCATCCAAATTCGAAAAGAAGTAACATTAACTTTATTCATAGGTGACATGATCCTATATACAGAAAACCCCAAAGAATCTACAAGAAAACTCCTAGAGCTAGTAAGTTAATTCAACAAAGTTGTAGGGTACAAGATCAACACAAAACCCTGCTATGTTTCTGTACACCAGCAATGAACAATATGAAAAGGAGATTAGGAAGGCAATTCTGGAATTTCTGGGTTGGTGCACATGTGGAGATTTGGGAGAGTGGCCGGTCTGAAAAGCCGCATGCCCTTTCCCCAAACCTAGCCCTATGTAACTCTTCCATCTGACTGTTCCTAAGTTACACCCTTTTAGAATCAACCAGTGCTCTCAGTTTGTGGGTTCGAGTCCTGTGTCAGGCCCTGTGCTGACAGCTCAGAGCCTAGAGCCTGCTTCAGATTCTGTGTCTCCCTCTCTCTCTGCTCTTCCCCCAGTCATGATCTGTTCCTCTCTCTTTCAAAAATGAATAAACATTAAAAAAAAAAAAAAAGTAGCTGTGGAATTAGAATGAGAAAAAAAAAAAAAGGTGATTCCATTTATAATATCATCTAAAAGAATAAAATACCTAGGAATAAATGTAAATGAGGTGAAAGACCTATACACTGAAAACTACAACTTACTGCTGAATGAAATTAAAGAGGGCCTGAACAAAGGAAAGACATCCATGTTCATGGACAGGAAGACTTAGTAGAGTTAAGATTCCAGTAAAATGAAAAATGAGCAGTCCACAGATTTAATGCAGTCCCAGTCAAAATTCCAACACCCTTGGGCACCTGGCTGGCTCAGTGGGAAGAGCCTAGGACCCTTGATCCCAGGGTGATGAGTTCTAGCCCCATGTTGGGGGTAGATGTTACTAAAAATAAACATAGTCCCAGGCTTCCCCCCAGCAGACAACAGCACCTCTGTCTCACTTTTTCTTATTTTCCCCTTCCTTTGTTTCCTTCCCCCCCCCCCCCCACTATTTCCCCTTGGAGGTGATTCCCTGGGAAGGGGCAGTGCCTCTCACCCCTACCTCCCAGTCACCCCCTGCAGCCTCATGTCGGGGGCCTCATGGAACTAATTTGCTGACTCGCTCATCCAGCATACCCCTGCATCCCGCTGGATTGCCAGGCACACACCCTCCCAGCCTGGATCCCCCTCTGCTCCCTCTTCAGTCAGTCCCGTCCCCTTCCTGCACACACCCCCACCATGTGCTGAAGACAGTGGGGGCTAAAGGCCCTGGACTACCCCAGGTCACCACTGTGAGGCCAATAGCTGGGCAGCGGGGGTGGGGAGCGGAGGGAGGGAGAGGGAGGAGGGGAAGGCAGAGGAGGTAACCCCATCAAACTGGGAGGTAGGCAGATCCAAAGGATATTGTGAAGTTTGCAGGGCCATTAGAAAACCAGAGGTTGTCAAAAGAAAGAAAGAAAGAAAACCGGAAATTGTCACTCCTGCTGGAAAAGGCAACATCTAGGGAAGTCCAGGTGTAGAAAGTGAGTGTGCCAAAGAAAATGCCTGCAACTCAGAATGATTCTTTTCTTTATTTTTTAAAGTTTTTTTCTTTATTTTGAGAGAGAGAGAGAGCAGGGGAGGGCAGAGAGAGAGGGAGAGAGAGAAAATCCCAAGCAGGCTCCGAGCCACTAGTGCAGAGCCTGGCGCAGAGCTGGAACCCACAAACCGGTGAGATCATGACCTGAGTGGAAATCGAGAGTCAGAAGCTCACCCGACTGAGCCCCCAGGTGCCCGGACGCTTGGCCGTCCTTAACACCAAGTCCTCCACTATATGACCCGCCGCCAGCTTCCACAATTGTGCGTGCTGGCTCTGGCCATGGTTAGTTTGCCAATGGGAAAGCTTTTTCCTGACTGACTTCCTCTTACAGCCGAACTGCTTCGGAAGGCACAGGCGGATGGCTCCCAGTCGCCCCACTGATTTCAGTCTAGCATGCCCTGGAGCGCACCCTGGGGACCTGGGTCAAAGCAGTGTTTGGGGTACGTCCCCCTCTGTCCCAGGCTCGGGTTTAGGTTTCCCCAAGGGCAACAGCAAACCGGAAGTGCCAGCCAGAGGACCAGCAGCCTGTACCATGAGCTCCCAGCTGTCAGGGGCACAAGCATACCTCTGCTTAATGTACAGTAGAAGAAATGGAAGGGGTGACTTTTTTTTTTTTTTTTTTTTAAGAGTGCAGGAGAGGAGGGCCCCTGGGTGGCTCAGTCGGTGGAGTGTCCAGCTTCGGCTCAGGTCATGATCTCACAGTTGAGTTCAAGCCCCACATCGGGCTTGCTGTTATCAGCCCAGAGGCCACTTTGGCTCCTCTGTCCGCCCTGCCCTTCCCCCGCTTGCATGCGAGCTCTCTCTCTTTCCCAAAAATAAACATACATTTAAAAAAAGGATGAAGTCAGGGGCGCCTGGGTGGCTCAGTTGGTTAAGCGACTGACTTCAGCTCAGGTCACGATCTCGCAGTTGGTGAGTTCAAGTCCCACGTGGGACTCTGTGCTGACAGCTCAGAGCCTGGAGCCTGCTTCGGATTCTGTGTCTCCCACTCTCTCTACCCCTCCCCTGCTCACGCCCTGTGTCTCTCTATCTCTCGATAATAAATAAACGTTCAAAAAAAGTTTTAAAAAAGACGAAGTCAGACACTCAACTGACCGAGCCACCCAGGCGCCCCAATAAATTAACATTTCAAAAAAAATTTTTTTAAAAAGGAAGACTTTCAGGAAACTTAAATGCACATACTAAGTGAAAGAAGCCATCTGAAAAGGCTACATAGTGTGTGATTCCAACTTTATGACACTCTGGAAAAGGCAAACCTGGAGAGAATATCAGTGATCGCTGGGGGCTGGGAAACAGGGTGGAGGTAGGAACAGGCAGAACCCAGGATTTTTAGAGCAGTAACGACTGTATGATGTCATAATGATAGAGACATGTCATTTTCTGTCTGTCCAAGCTCACGGAAGGTACGACGGCAAGAGGGAACCACCATGTGAACGACGGACTCTGTGTGGTTGCCGTGTGTCACTTCAGGTTTGTCAGCTGTAATGAACGTACCGCTCTGGGGAGGCCGTTCGTAATGGGGGAGGCCGTGCAAGTGTGGGGGCAGAGGGCGTGTGGGAATCTCTGCACCTTCCCCTTCCTCTCAATTTTGCTGGGAACCTTCAATTGCTCTAAAAAAAAAAAAGTTGTCTTTTTTTTAAAGTGTATTTATTTATTCTGGGAGAGAGAGAGAGAGAGAGCATGAGTAGGAGAGGGGCAGAGAGAGAAGGAGAGAGAGAATCGTAAGCAGGCCTGATGCTGACAGCACAGAGCCGGACGTGGGGCTTGATCTCACAACCGTGAGATCATGATCTGAGCTCAAATCAAGAGTTGGACACTCAACTGACTGAACCACCCAGGCGCCCTATCCTTTAAACAATGTTTTAAGACTTTTTTTTTTTAAATGTTTATTTGTTTTTGAGACCGAGAGAGACAGAGCACGAATGGGGGAGGGGCAGAGAGAGAGGGAAACACAGAATCCGAAGCAGGCTCCAGGCTCTGAGCTGTCAGCACAGAGCCCACGCGGGGCTCGAACTCACGGACTGTAAGATCGTGACCTGAGCTGAAGTTGGACACTTAACCGACGGAGCCACCCAGGCACCCCATGACTTTTCTTTTTTTTTTTTAGGAGCACTTGGGTGGTTCAGTCAGTTAAGCATCCGACTCTTGATTTTGACTCAGATCACAATCCCAGAGTTGAGAGATTGAGGCCCAGGTTGGGTTGAGCTTGGAGCTTCCTTGGAATTCTCTCTCCCTCTCCTTCTGTCCGCCCCCTGAAAGTGAACATGTGCTCTCTCTCTCGCTCTCAAAATAAATAAATAAACTTCAAATAAATAAATTTTAAAAGGACAAATGAAACCGAACCGTGACACTTTTCATCTGTCAAGTTGGCAAAATCCCAAAGTTTGAAAAGACTTGTCAAAGTTCTAGGGAATTAGTGACACTCGTGCATTCCTGGTGGGTGTGCAAGATGGCAAAGCTCATGTGGGGGCAAGTGGGCCACATACAGAAACGACAAACACGTGTACCCTTTGACTCAGCAGCCCCACTTGCAGGAGTCTATCATCAGGCATACCACATAGAACGTGACATAGATCTGAAGCTAAACGTTAGGTGTGAGATGAAACACTACAGCATTGTATGTAATAGCAAAAGGTTGAAAACACGTAAGTGTCCATCAAGTCAGTTAATAGATTATGATACACCCATACGATCAATACTGTACAGTTACAAAAAGAATACAGAGGCTCTTTCCAAACTAATCTATTATTAAGTGAGCTAACAAGGTGCTACCTTTTGTGTAAGAGAGGGGAAAATGTAGGGGTGCCTGAATGCCCAGTCAGTAGAGCATATGACTCTTGATCTCAGGACTGTGGGTTTGAGCCACACATTGAGTATAGAGATTACTTAAAAATAAAGTTTATTTTTTTTTAAAGTAGGCTCCGCGTGGAGCCCTATGTGGGGTTGAACTCATGACCCTCAGGTCAAGATCTGAGCCGAGATCAAGAGTCTCATGCTTAAGTGACAGCCACTTAGGTGCCCCTACTTTATTTTTATTATTATTTTCGCTACCCTAGAGAAAGAGACATTTATTCTGCTCTGTAAGCACCTAAACTGGCTTATTTTAGGGGAGGAAGCAGAGAGGGAGAGAGGAAGAGAGAGAATCCCAAACAGGCTCTGCACTATGAGCGCAGAGCCCAACGTGGGGCTTCATCTCAGTAACCATGAGATCATGACCTGAGCTGAAATCAGGAGTCAGGCGCTTGAGCCACCCAGATGCCTCTAACTTAAAAAGTTTTTAAGTAATCTCTACACCCGATGTGGGACTCAAACTTAAAACTCTGAGATCAAGAGTCACATGCTTTACCGACTGAGCCAGCCAGGCGCCCCAAGACAGCCCTTTCTCTACTCTGACCCCTCTGCAAACTTCCCTTTCTGTCGTCTAGTACTGGAGTGGCCACAGGAATTTCGGTGATCTAGCTAGGGTGAGGTTTGGTTGCAAGTACATTTCATTTGAGGTCAGTGGGATATATTTATGCAGTTCATGGCTGCTTTCCTATGCAGTGACTGGTAACCATCCCCGTGCAGGAATAGCTTACAGGAATACTCTCATATCAGCTATGCGGACACACCCAGCATTATGACAGTCACTGGGTCAGAGACTGTGGGAACACATCTGAAATTCTGAGCCCTAGAAGCATGTAGTTGGTAGAGGAGAAATGACGTTTGAAACATACAGAGCCTGAAACTAGTCTATGGAAAATCCTTCCAATCATCAGGTTTGTGGCGTTGCAAACGGAGGGCTTGACTCTCAGTGACGCCTCGTCAAAACAGAAGTCCTCTCCCGTCAGGATATACTCAGTTATGTGACACACGGAATCATGGAAGTCTTTTTGATGAAAATTGTGCAAAATATAATTTGCCAATCAGAATTCCTAGCGTAGGGCATAAACCTGTGGCAGTGCTACAAAGAGCACGTTTGTGTTTGAACTTGCGTGCATCCCACTTATTGGTAACAAAAAGAATAAATTTCCCTTGTTGGCTACAGGAAAGACAATTATTTTTCTATTCCTTCCAAAGAAAACATTACAAAATCATTGTCATATGAAAAAGTAATCAAAGAATATGCAGTAAGTAGAAAGTAATACAGACAGTTAATTCATAAAGATATTGTTACTCTTCTAGGCTTTGATATATTTGGATCTTTGTCAGCTTTTTGACTGACATTTGTAATTTGTTGTCATTTATATTCACATTCTAATTATTTATTTCATACTTAATTTTGTATCTTTTTAAGTAATCTCTGTATCTTTTTAAGTATCCTTTTAAGTAATCCCAATGTGGGATAACGCACATCAAACTCATGACCCCCAGATCAAGAATTGCACACTCCTGACTGAGCTAGCCAGATGCGCCCGTGTTCTTTTCCTTAAGGCCAGCCCATCGAACTAGAAGCCTCAGGCCCCTCGAGACCTGGGTCCACCCTAGCTGGAAGCCAGCTGAAGAGGGATGTTGAGGAGATAGTAACTCTGTCCAGTGGTGTTTTTATTTCTTATTTTTATTTTTAGAGAGAATGTGAGTGTGTAATGGGGGGGGGGGGGGCAGAGGCAGTGCATGTGCGAGAGAGAGAGAGAGAGAGAGAGAGAGAGATTCCAAAGCAGGCTCCACACTCACCTCGAAGTATGACTTGGGACTTGATCCCATTACCCTGGGATCATGACCTGAGCCAAAATCAAGGGTTGGACATTCATAGGCACCTGGATGGCTCAGTTGGTTACACGTCTGACTTTAGCTCAGGTCATAATCTCACAGTTCTTGGGTTTGAGCCCTGCATTGGGCTCTGTGCTGACCACTCGGAGCCTGGGGCCTGCTTCTGATTCTGTGTCTCCCTCTCTCTCTCTGCCCCTCCCCTGCTCGCGCTCTGTCTCTCTCTCTCTCTCTCCGAAAATATAGAAACATTAAAAAAAAAAAGTTGGACATTCAACCGACTGAGCCATCCAGGCACCCCTATTCAGGGGTGTTACATAGAAATACCGTGCTCTGTGTGACATCACCCTCTTCCCTATGTCCTATATGAAACTTTTAGTAAAATGGAGTATTTTTCACTTTAAAGTAAAATGGAGTATTTCACTTAGTAAAGTGAAGTGGAGTATTTTCACTTTAGTAAAATGGAGTATTTTTCACTTTACAATTTGACACAAAACAGGGTGAGAGTGATTTGGGCTAACAGCAGCAGTGTGTGAAAGACAGCGGGTGGGGCTGGGGAGGGGCCGTGTGTATGGCCACAGCTTCCAGAACAGCCCATGTAGTGGCCGATGCAGGGTGGTGACAGTTGCCTGCCTTCTGCCCTCCTCAGACTGCACCTGAATGATTCTGCTCCAGATGGGGAGACGGGTTGTCAAAGGGACGTTGACAAACTAGAGTAAACCCGCAGAAGCTCATCCAGAATATTAGAGTTTGGAGTCAGATCGTGGAGAAATCTCTAAAGACAATGAGTGGTTATGTTGCTGAGACTCCAGTGTGGGGGTGGGGGGTGGGGGCCACCCTATTGGTGGAAGAGGTAGGCTGGAGGGGCAGTGCTAGGACCAGTGGAAGAGGTGAGAGGCAGACAGCCTTTTCTATAAATGTAAGAAAGTTTATATTAAATACCTCTATCAAACAACCTAATATGCACATTGGAATGATATTCATCAAAACAATGACTATTTCAGTGGCAGAATGTTAGGTGAGTTTTTAAATTTATTTTGAGAGAGAGAGAGCGCGCACGCACGAGTGACTGAAGGAGGGGCTGAAGAAGGAGAGAATCTGAAGCAGGCTCTACGCCACCAACGCAGAGCCCAAGGCAGGGCTCAAACTCACAAACCTTGAGATCGTGATCTGAGCTGAGATCAAGAGACTAACACTTAACCAACTGAGCCTCCCAGGTGCCTCTTAAGTGATTTTAATTTCTTCTCTGTACTTCTTTGTGTAAGTGTGTCCCATTTCTAGTAAATAATACAATCATTAGTCTTTTCTTGGCTTGAGTCTCTATTAGATACATGTGGTCTCCGAAGTCCCAGTTCAGCTACTGGAATACTGCCGCCCTGGCTTCTTCTCCGTACTACCATACACGTGGAGTTTGTTCATCCTGAGCCTCACAATTTATATAAAAACTCAGCTCCAAGCTTAGTAAAACAAAGGATTTCCCAGTCCAACGAGATGTATCCTCCCGAGATGGCAGTTGAAGGGGCAAGCCCCTTTATCCATTAAAAAAAAAAAAAAAAAAAAGATTCCTTCAAAAGAAATTTTGATAATTGAAATATCCATCTTCTTATATCAGTAAGATTATTCGCACAGTTGGGCAAAAATAGAATGGTCTTAGTTCCAAGTCCTTGAAAGTTTTCTGATAGAACATCAAAGAATCCCAGATATTTTAAGAAGGATGTTGGCCCAGGATAGGCATTGGACTACATGACCTCTGCTTTTTCTTCTCACTCTCACATTTGTAGATCTCACGAGTCCCTCTCATCGAGGGGTCTACTCAGGTCCTGCATCTCACTTCCAAATGTTCTCTGGACATCAAGAACTCCTTACATCCTAGCAGTATGGTTCGCATAATGGAGACTCTTCATAACACTCGCAAACACTTAAGTAGTTTCTATCACCAGCCAGTAGGTGTTCTAAGCATGTAATGGGAGGAATTAACTCGTAATCCTCAAAGCAACCCCCATGAGGCAGGTCTTATGATCATCCCCATTTTGAGGGTTTTGCCTGAGGTTCCATGGATTACGAGGGGCAGAGCTGGGATTTGAACCCAGGCTGGCTGCCTCTAGAGGGAGCCTCTTAACTAACATCACACTGCCTCTCACTTGATAGAGGTTTGAAGTTGCTCCAGTTCTGAATCCTGAGTTCTTTGTGGTCTTTTGGCTCGGTTCTGGCCTGCTGGGACTTTGGCTGACTGAGACAAGAAAGCTGACCTGATCATAGGACATAGCAGCCAAGGAGTGCTGGTATGCAGTCCCCGTTTTAAAGTCAAAGGCAGGTGGGGCACCTGGGTAGTTCAATGGAGTAAGCAGCGGACTTCAGCTCAGGTCATGACCTCTAGGTTCCTGAGTTCCAGCCCCACGTGGGGCTCTGTGCTGACAGTCTGGAGCCTGGTTCGGATTCTGTGTCTCCTCTCTCTGCCCCTCCCCCACTTGTGCTCTGTCTCTGTCTCTGTCTCTCTCTCTCAAAAATAAACATCAAAAATTGTTTTTCTACAAAAGAAAGCCAAAGGCAGGGGCGCCTGGGTGGCTCAATGGAGTAGCGGCCTACTTCAGCTCAGGTGGTGATCTCAGGGTTCATGAGATCAAACCCTGAGTTGGGCTCTGTGTTGACAGCGCAGAGCCTGCTTCGGAGCCTCTGTCCCTCTCTCTCTGCCCCTCCCCCCTCTCATAAATAAATACATGAACATTAAAAAAAAACCCACAAAACCTTAAAAAAAAAAAAAAGTCAAAGGCAGAGAGTAATAGTGGGATAGTTGGAGAGTTGCATCAAATCCAGAAGGCGTGCCACAGTGATTGACAGGTGTACACAACTCTGGAATCTGCTGTGGGAAGGTTTTGTTTTGTTTTGTTTTGTTTTGTTTTGAGGGAGAGTGAGCACGCATGCGCTGGCGTGTGCACGAGTGCTTGCACGAGCAGGGGGCAGGGGAGAGAGAGGGAGAGAGAGACACACACACAGAAAGAGAGACAGCCTCCACGCTCAGCACAGAGCTCGACCCAGGGCTCGATCTCAAGAACCAGGGATCTTGACCTGAGCCAAAATCAGGAGTCCCAAGATCAACCGATTGAACCACCCAGGCGCCCTGGAAAGGTCCTTAAAGGGCAACCAGCCCACCGACAATCGGTGCAATGTGTGTGATAGGGAACTCGATGGTGGGGCTTCTTCCTATCTGGACCATCTCACTAAACCTTGGGTTTGTACTACAAGTCAAGCAGGTTTCTACCTCCCATCTCCCCTCTTCCTGTAGCCTCATTCTCCTCGCAAGCATCCTGGCTTCTGCCTTGTGCAACACCAAATTCATCAGTATCCCAACCCTTCATCTTGGTGGCAAACACCTCGCCTGGAATCTTAATTTGGTTCCAACTCAAATAAGATTAAACCTCCGTGCAAGGAATTAGGTACTTTTTTTTTTTTTTTTTTTTTTTTTTACCGTTAATTATTTATTGTTATAATCTTACAACTCTTGAAATTTAATTAAGAAATGACATGGGGCGCCTGGGTGGCGCAGTCAGTTAAGCGTCCGACTTCAGCCAGGTCACGATCTCGCGGTCCGTGAGTTCGAGCCCCGCGTCGGGCTCTGGGCTGATGGCTCAGAGCCTGGAGCCTGTTTCCAATTCTGTGTCTCCCTCTCTCTCTGCCCCTCCCCCGTTCATGCTCTGTCTCTCTCTGTCCCAAAAATAAATAAAAACGTTGAAAAAAAAAATTAAAAAAAAAAAAAAAAAAAAAAAGAAATGACTTAAAAATAAAAAAAGACTTTCAGGTTGCAAACTGACCTCCGCTGCTAATTAGATTCCACAAATCGTCCTGAAAGATATAAATCATTAAACATAATTAGATTATTACCGGAAGTACTGCTATGACAAATGCATTACCCAAGCTCTCTGACACACAAGAGAGGGGGTGCAGAGGAGAAGTGTCTTCTGCGGTACTGCTCGGGCTGGGGTTCCCTCCTGCCCCACAGCTGGACCTCGGCCGGGGCCCTCCTACCCCACCCCTTCCCAGGAGTCACGTGGCCGGTGAGCTCATGCCTGTGCGAGCCCTTGTCATCCGCCAGGCGCCGCTGAGCGCCAACGATGACTGTTGTTTTCTCCCTTATCATCGTACTCCAGGGAAAGCCTGCAGCCCCGCACCCCTCCAGACGGCTCCGCAGGACAGCCCGGGAAACCGCCCCTCCTGTGGGCGGAGGTCCCCGATCCCCGAGGACCCCCCCCCCCCCCCCCCCCCGCCCTCAGCAATGGCTTTCCCAGGTCTTCCGGCGGCAGGGCCTTCCCCCAGAAGGAAGTCTCCTCGGTCGCAGGGAAAGTTCTCGAGCTGCAGGAGTCCCCGGCGGCCTGGGCCTGTCCCCGCGTCCCCCCCACCCCACCCTCCCGCTCTCCCGCCGCAGCCCCCTCCCCTCGAGCTCCCGCGCGGTGGAGCCAGGCTGCCCCGGAAGGATCTGACCGGCCACTTCCTGCAATTGTGTCTCTGGACGGAGTCCTCGGGCGTCCAGCGCTCCCAGTCTCCCCCCGGAGCCCGGGTCTCTCACGTCCCCGCCCCCGTTCGCCGCCCGCGGCCGTCCCTCCGCTCCCCTCCCGGCAGCCGGCAGCTCGGCCGGGCGTGCGTGGTTACCGGGGCAACCGGCCCGGCCGGCGTGCGTAGTTACCGGGGCAACGGGGCGCGGGGGGGGGGGGGGTGCCGGGGGCTCAGCTCGCGCTCGCGGAGAACCCGATCGGCTGCGCCTCGAGCGGCGGGCCGGGGGCGCAGAACCGCGAGGGGAGTCACCGCACCAAGCGAGGTGGGGGGGGACGGCGCTGGTTCCTTCCTCACCCCGGACCGCCGCTGCCCTGAACACAGCCCGCCCGCCCGCCCTCCAGGTCCCGCGGGGCGTGGACTCCGGGAAGAGGCTCTGGGAGCTCGGAGGAGGGGCCTGTCTGCGCCTGATGGATGGCACTGAAGCAATGTCTGGCACTTTCCTTCCCCGCGGGGGAGGCGAAGCTTCGGCCACCTCTCCCCCGCGTTCGTTCGCATTCCTGCCCGCCTGCTCAGGAAGGGCTAGGGGTGGGCGGCCGGGAGCAGGGCCAGCTGAGGCTCGCTTTGCACACTACCATTCACATTTGTCTACACTGGCATGGGAGTGGAGGGCGGGTGGACAGTCCCCAAATCTCAACTGAGGTAAGAGAGGATGCATCCTTCCTTCCTGGCTCCCAAGCCTCTCCTTGGAGTCCCCGCACTCACTGTATTTCTACTGTATGCCCAACACTGGGTCATATAGCCATTTCCCAATCTGCTGTGGTCCACAGGACCCTTTCAGGGGATGGATGAGTTCAAAACAATCTGCATAATCAGGCTAATACACGATCTGCCTCCATGACTTGACAGGTATATTGATAGTAGGAAGGCCACGAGGGTTAACTTGCTGGTGTCTTTGCACAAACCAAGGCGGTGGCACTGAGTCACTGTTCTTCATCACCATACATTGGCAGTAAAAAAATAAAAATTAAAAACCCAGTTTCTCTTAAGAATGTCCTTGATAAGACACTGAAACATATAGACATATGATTGGTTTATTATTTAAATGAGTTAATAAGGACTTGTTTTAATTTCTCATATGCTATATATGGATAGATTTAATCCACATAAACAAAAGCTCTTTGGGGCCCTCAATAATTCTTAAGGGTGTAAACAGGTCCTTAGACCAAGAGCGTCAGCACTGCTGGGGTAATTCACAGGCTGTCACGTAGATCCTGGCTGAGGAAACTGAAGCTGATTTCAGACACTGCACTCCCCAGCTCAGGAAGCATCTTATGTGGAACAGAGGGCAGGGAGCACGGCTGTGTTTTCTGGCCACCCGCTGTCCTTCCAGAGACATTCACTGGAATAAAGATGTTCATGGTCTCTGCTCACAGGAGAAACAAGGCATACAGGGCTGCCCTTCCCCTGTGCACGGTATTCAGTGCTGGGGCGGGGCATGGGGGGTGTTTGTGGCCCATGTGGGTTGGGCCTAGATGTGGCCTCCCCTCACCCCCGAGATTCACCTGTCGTCCCCTTTCCTGTTACCTCTAAAGTGGCTCTTCCCCCTCCCCATAAAAGTAGCAGTGTCTCAAAGTGGAGTCCACACCCTAGCCTGGCTTGAGTCCGGGTGGAGAGTGGGTACACTTGTCTGCGTGTGCCACTGGATATGACCGTGTGCTTTGGTCCAGTCCCGTGAACTCCGAGTCCTCCCCGACACCAGTCCTCCACCAGAGGTCACATCTGGTGTCTCCACTGGGGTGAGCACGTTTGGGTTGTTCAAACTACTTCTCCGATCCTTTTGGCAGTGGCGGGGCTGCTGTGAGTGAGGCCAGGACCTGGAACCTCTCTGTTGCCTCTGGCGCAGGGAAGGGGGTGCAGAAGGCCAAGGTGGGGGGGGGGAGGGGCAGGTCAGCCTCGAGTGCTACCGCCCCGCTCCCCTAGGAGCCAGTAGGTCCGCACTTTGCCTTTGCCCTGGAGGAAGAGAGAAGAGGAGGCTGGCGTAGGGAGCGGCGCACTGACCCGCTTCCCCCAATCAGAGGAAAGGCTTCGGGATGGGAGTGGGCTTGGCTGCTTGAGAAGGGGTCTGGGGAGGCACCCTCTGGTCCACAGGGATGGTGAGGGCAGGGGCTTTCCTCTCTACCTTCATTTCTACGTCCCCTCGAAGCTCCAGCTCGAAACCACCAAACTCTTCCAGGACAGCCTTGGTCTCAGAAGACAAGTGGATCTTCAGGGCTGGGAAGGACAAGGGAGGGTGGGGGGTGGGAGCAATGGGAGCGGGGAGACTGGGAGCTGCAGGGCTCCCTTCTTTCTCGGGAAGCCTCCTCCTTCAGAGTCCCACCCCTCCACGTGGAGTCCGGCCATTCTGGCCTCTCCCTTAGAATTTGACGGCTACGTTGTCCAACACCGTAGCCACTAGTCACCAGTGGCTACGCACAGTTAAGTTAATTAAAACTAAATACAGCTGAAACTCCAGGGCTTCATTTGCACGCGCACATTTCAAGCGATCAATAGCATCCTGTGGCAGAGACTACTGTGATGGACAACCCGGATTATAGAAAGAAAGTTCCAGTAGATAGCATTCTAGCGTGTTACCAGGCTCCAGACAGACAGTGTAGCACGGTGGTTAGGGGCTCAGACTTTGGGTCCTGCTCTGTCTAGTGAATCCCAGCTGGGACAGTTGCTTGGGGAAGTAATGTAAACTCTCTGTGCCTCATTTTCCTAGTCCCACAAAGGCTGATGGTGACAGTATCCATGTCAAGGCCTTGTTATGAGGACTACACGAACCGCTAACCAACTATCTCAGCAGAGTCTGGCACGCAGGAAGCACTCCTGGCAGTGGTTGTTGTCACTCTCGTTTACTTCAACGCTCATCTTGTGGCAGAGGGAATGAGGCCCAAACTGTGGGGTCAGACCCAGGCTCTGACTCCCGACCTGGTACCCCCCACGCCTCTGTCCATAGTTGCTCCCACCACTCCTGGGGGATACATCGGAGCGGCCTCGTTTTGCTGTTGAAACATTTCTGAGAGGGGCACCTGGGTGGCTCAGTCGGTTTAGCGGCCGACTTCGGCTCAGGTCACGATCTCACGGTCCGTGAGTTCGAGCCCCACGTCGGGCTCTGCGCTGACCGCTCAGAGCCTGGAGCCTGTTTCAGATTCTGTGTCTCCCTCTCTCTGACCCTCCCCCGTTCATGCTCTGTCTCTCTCTGTCTCAAAAATAAATAAACCTTAAAAAAAAAAAATCATTAAAAAAAAAAAAAAAGAAACATTTCTGAGAATGTGTTCCTTGAAGACGGGACCTCAGTGAGACCCTTCCTCCGGCTCTGACTGCCCCAGACACAGTGACCAGGGAGTATCTGCTGAGCCAGAGACCCTCTGGGCTGCAAAGTAGCCCATGTCCTGCCGTGAGGCTTGGATGGGGTCTGCAGGGACTTCCCCCCCGGCCCCGCCAGCTGACACGGGGTCTGAGCGGTCTTCGTACCCCAGGGCCTGGCACTTAGCCGGCACTCAGTGCATGGTTACTGAATCGAACTGTATTGCACGCAGCAGGAGGGTAGGAGAGGAGCCGGACGCAAGACTCAGGGCAGGGGGAGAGGGCAGCAAGCTTCCCCTAGGTACCTGCTGTGCTCCGCGGCCCGTGCTAGGGTTCTCACGAGCCCGAGA
This sequence comes from Leopardus geoffroyi, assembly GCF_018350155.1. Taxonomy (NCBI): domain Eukaryota; kingdom Metazoa; phylum Chordata; class Mammalia; order Carnivora; family Felidae; genus Leopardus; species Leopardus geoffroyi. The sequence goes on along the minus strand of NC_059338.1, from coordinate 257,972 downwards.
CGGGTATTGTTTTAGAGATAAACAGCTGAAGCTCAGAAAAGTTGAATGACTCGCGTCCTCGTCATGGCATATGGTTTTCATACATAACTCTTCTAAGGTGTGCGTCTTATTCTCTCACAGGTGAGGAAAACTGAGGCTCCAGGAAGTGTGGCAAATCGACCCACAGTTGTGTGGATGGGGGAGCAGAGACTTACACCTAGCCCTCCGCCGCATGCAAGAGGGAGCAGAGGGGCCCTGAGGGTGGGGACCAGGGCAACAGTCCAACATCTGCCTGGAAAGACTTTTGGATGGGGGGGGGGGGGGGGCGCTGATCTCTGATGGATTGGAGGTGATGTACCCTGGCTGGGGGTGAGCCGCCGGTGGGGCCGTCCTCGCTGAAGCCTGTCTGTCCCTCCAGCCACTGCGAGCAGCCCAGCCACCTTACCTTCCCCGTTAGACTCCATCCTGGAGGCGGTGTTGACTGTGTCTCCGAAGAGGCAGTAGCGAGGCATCTTCAGCCCTACCACGCCGGCGCACACGGGTCCTGGAGGCGGTGGGGAGGGGTGTTCCATGAGAGTCAAGTGGTGGACCCGAGGACCCTGGGAATCCAGGGGTGTGTGTGTGTGTGTGTGTGTGTGTGTGTCTGTCTGTCTGTCTGTCTCCCTCACCTGTGTGGACACCGATTCGCAAGCGCAGCTCCTCCTGGGGCCGGTGGCGGATGCGGAAGGAGCGCACAGCATCCAGAAGCGCCAGGGCCATGCGGGCCACCTCGCGGGCGTGCAGCAGCCCATTCCGCACGGGGAGCCCCGACACGACCATGTAGGCATCGCCAATGGTCTCCACCTGCCGGGCCCACCAGAGGATGCAGGGCATAAACACCGGAAATTTCTCCTCCCTGTGCCACCCCACGTGTGTTTGGTAACCTCATCTGTGGCGTCCTTTCCCTGCCTGTCCCTGGGTCTCCGGGTAACAGTCTCTGCCCATGTCCCACGGTCTCCTCTCCTGAGGCTCTATGTCATTCTGCCCGTCACCCTTCTCTGACCCTGCCCGTCACCATCTTTCTGTCCCCTTCCATCCCTGCTCCCACCCTCACCTTGTACACATCAAAGTTGTCTATGACGGCATCAAAGCAGGTGTACAGATCATTGAGCAGGGTCACCACCTGGAAGGGAAGAGAAGCCGAGACGGGTATGGAGTCAGGGAGCCCATCTGGGCTCAAGTGGGAAAAATGGGACCGGAAGGCAGTCCTGATGGGACAGAAAGGCTGGCCAAGCACAGCCTGCCTGGCCCTCACCTGTGGCCGTGCCGCACTGACCTGCATAGGCGTGCTCTCTGCCGACAGGGCCGTGAAGCCCACAATGTCGCTGAAGTAGATGGTGACGCTGTCGAAGGCTTCAGCCTGGACCGTCTCCCCACGCTTGAGCTGCTCAGCCACTGAGCTGTGGGGGTCAGGGGCAGGTACAGGATAAGCGCAGGAGGTGGGGCTGGGACAGGGTGGCAGAGGGTCACCACACGTGGGCACTCACTGGGGCAGAATCTGGTAGAGCAGGGCCTCGGCCTTGCGCTTCTCCTCCAGGTAGGCCTGGGTCCTGTCCTCCACCAGCTCCTCTAGGTTGTTGGCATACTGCTCCATGCGGGACAGCAGGTTGTCCAGGATGTTGCTGCTGTGCTCCCTGAGGCCCCGGGAGCAGGGCAGAGGCGGTGAGAGAGCTGCCCAGAGCGCCCTCCCCAGCTCACCAGACCCAGGCTGCCACGTCAGCCCCTGTGCAGGGCGGCGGAGAAGGCCAGGCCTGGGGAGCCTGGCAGGGTGGGCGTGGCAGGGGAAAGGGTAGGAAGAAAGTTCCATTCATCTCTGAGACCCCAGAGTCCGGAAGCTCCAGAGATACTGGCTACTTCGTTCATCTTTGTTGAACAGAAGCAAGTTAGAAGCAGGTGAACAGGGATCAATTGAGGACAGAGTGTGGGCACACGGGCTGGCAGAGGGGTGTGTGGGGGGGGGGTCCGTGGGGCACAGTGCAACAGATGGCCCCCGGGGCTGGGTTGGAGGCCAAGAGTACGTGCTCCCCTCTGTTCTGTACCACTGAGGAGGGGCCGGCGGGCCGCAGTGGGGTCCCTTGCCACTGCTGGGAGAAAAGACTTAAGTGTGGGGCACAGGGGAGCTGTTGGGCACGGGGGACACACAAACACCAGCAACCTGTTGAACTTGCGCAGCATCAGGCGAATCTGCTGGAAGGGGGGCCGTTCCTGCGGCTCCTCAGCCCAGCACCTCTGCATCAGCTGCCCCAGCTCCTCCAGGTGACTCTGCAGGGCCAGGGAGGGCCGGAAGGGGGGCTGCTCACCCCGAGTCACACGCTCCACGATCTCTGTGGTGAGGCAGGAGGGGCTGAGGGCTGGGGCCAGCCCAGGGCTAGTGAGAGACACAGGGGGGAGGTCCAGGAGCAGGCCGGGACCCCGGGGCAGGCGGGCAGGCAGACAGCGGAGTCACTAGCAGCAACAGAACCTTCCAGGAGGCAGGTGTGGTGGTGTTGGCAGGGGTCCCTCACCCTGGGGCCGGGCTCAGGTGCAGCTGTGGCAGGGCTAGGGGACTCCACGGTCCTCTCACCTTTGGGGCTAAGGTCCAAACCCTCCACATGGAAGACGCCGCTCCTCAGGGCAATCTCTTGAAGGATGATTCCAAAGCTGTACACGTCACCTGCCTGGGAGCCCCGGGCAGGGGGTGAGGCCATTCGCAGGAGCTCAGGGGCTGTCCACAACTTTTCTGCAGGTTAGAGGTCAGGAGTGACCGGGCGAAGGGCCCTAAAGCTGAGGGGTGGGGGTGTGTCGGGGGGGGGGGGAACAAAGTCCTAGAAGACATGGCTGGAGCAGTGTGCGGCCATCAGGCCGAGTGCTACAAAGACACGGCCTCCAGACCACTGTGTCGGGCTCCTCTTTCCACTGGCGAATGAGCCAAAGCAGGAATCCAGAATGGCATGCCAAGCCCTTCAGAGGCCTGGCATCAGTTGCCCCCGCCGGGCTGTGCTTGGCGGGGGGCAGGTCTCAGGGGGCAGAGTGTGGGCTCACTGGCATAGAGGGTGTGGCCTTGCTCTGGTTCCGGGTCCCTGAAGCTCTCCAGCCCGAAGTCAGTGATCTTGAGCACGAAGCGCCCGTCCACCACACAGTTGGAAGACTTGAGGTTGCCATGAGAGCAAATGGCCCCGTTGTGCAGGAACAGCATGCCCTGGGAATTTGCGGAGGCCGAGGTCTTCGGTGTAAGTGAGACCTACAACCAGGGCCAGAGGAGACGCCTGCCTGGCCCCTCCCCCACACATCGCACGGGGGATTCCGGGCTTACCTTGACGATGTCGTTGGTAAGAGAGTATCGGAACATCCAGTCCAAGGTGATGCTCTCATTCTCCAGAATGTCCTGCTGGGCAATAAGAGTGAGGCACGCACCCGGCAGACCCCAGGAGGGGTGCAGGGGCCCAGGCACACAAAGACAAGAACTTGGATTTACTCTAGTGCCCCCCTCCCCGTTTACAGATGGGGCAGATAAAGGGCAGAAAGGAGCAGGTTTGCCTGGGGGTCATACGGCAGCGGGGAACAGAACCAGGGCTAGGCCCACATCTCCTGACCCCCCTCCTCTTGTCCCCTCACCTGCAAACTCCCACGGGGACAGTACTCCGTGAGGATACAGATGTTGGGGGGGTCAGTGCAGGCACCCACAAACCTGGTCAGGTGTTCGTTCTGTACATCCCGCATCTGCAGGGGGAAGCCAGCATCAGGAGCCTGGCGGAGACGTCCCTCCTCGCCAAGTGGCCCTCCACCCTCAGGGGCCTCTCGGTGTTCTCAGTGCCCCTTCACTCTCTGCAGACACTCTAGGAGTCCGGTGACGCCCCCTGCGGTGCCTCCCCCGGCTCACTCTGCCTCCTGATCCCTCCACCCGCCAGGGGCATCGAGCACAGCCCCTCAAGGAACCTCCTTTAGGCTTCCTCTGCTAGTCTCTTCTCCCCTCTGGGACCCTCTCTCTTAGCACAATATGCAGGGCCCGTCCCTTTCTTAAGACACCCTGGGGTCCCCCCACCTCCTGTGTCCCTGGGACCTCTCCTAGGCCACTGCCTCGCAGCCCCACTTACATGCTTCAGTTCAAACAGCACTTTACGAGTCAGCTCGATGCGTTTACGGTTCACACGCTTCACAGCCACGAGGTTGCCCTGGGCAAGGAATGGAGGTTGCATGGTGAGATGGCCCAGTGGTGGTGACGGCAACTGCTGGCAGTGGCCCTGGGGCCCGTCCTGAGCCGTTGGAGGGCAGCCCTGCCCACCCCAAGGACCCGCAGTCTTTCCCCTGGCCCACCTTATAATAGGCCGTTTTGGCAAACACTTGGAACTGGCCCTCTGTGGTCAGCAGGGAGCCGTAATTGGAGCCTCTCTGGAGGGACAGAGAGCAGGAGGGACCGGTCAGCCTGGGAGCCCTGCCATGGGCTCAGCTCTCCATTCTGGCTGCCTGAGCTCTGGCCTTCACTGCCCTGCCTGATCTCGCGGCCGTCCTGCTTCTCATTCCACATCATGAGATCCTTTCCTCACTTTTTATTTTTTTTTTTAATGTTTACTTTTGAGAGAGAGAGAGAGAGAGAGAGAGCGAGCGCGGGAGAGAGAGAATCTCAAGCAGGCTCCACATTCTCAGCACAGAGCCTGATGCAGGGCACGGACCGTGAGTTCGTGACCTGAACCGAAATCAAGAGTCAGAGGCTTTGACTGCGCCACCCAGGCGCCCCTGTTTATTTTTTTAAAAATGTATGTTCACGTCTACCGTGTTTGGTCTTTGAAAGCCTCCTGCGAAGGAGGCTCTGTGCACGTGACCGTCATCTGAGGTAGTCTCTGAGGGGAACGGCACTTGTCCAAGGTCACACGGCGAGAAAGGGCAGGGCTGGGATGGGAAGCGCGCCGGCTGCACTGCCCAGCAGGCGCTGCCCGGCCCCCTGCCCGGCCCCCGCTGCCCACCCCCACGGGGGCTCCTCACCGCGCTGAGCGTCAGCCGGCTGCCTGCACTCCGGAGGTGCCTGTCGAGGCTGCTGGGCTGCACGTCCTCCCAGCGCACCCGCCACAGCTCTGAGGCCAGGTCCCTCTCGAGCTGCATCTTCCTGGGGCGTGAACAGGGGAGCCACGTCTGAACCCCTGGCCCCGGGCCTCAGAGCCCGGGGCCGCCGCGTGTGCTAAGAGACGGACGGACGGGAGGTGTGGGCCAGGCTTTGCCTGCCTCCCGGGGACCTTGGGCAGCCACTTCGTGTCTCTGAGTCTCACGTCCTCACGTCCTGATTTGGGAACGGGCGACCTCGACATTTATTTCAAAGCATTGTTACGTGAACAAGAAGAAACATCGTGTGAGGAAGTGCCCTCCTTGCAGGCCTGTGTCCTGAACGTCTGCGCGGCAGGCCAGCCTCCCACCAGAAGGCAGGGTGGGGGTCCTGCACCTCCCCTCTCCGCTCCGTGCACATCAGCCTTGCTCAAGTGACTGGGCCCAGTCCCGCAGGGTTGGAACCGCGGCTCCCCAGCAGGTGTGCCCGAGGCGAGGGTGGACCAGCCCGCTCGCCTGCTCTGCTCTTCTCACAGCCTTATCCCTCCCGACCCCTCCCCTCCGGCCCCTCTTCTCTCCTCCCTGTGCCCTGCGGCTTTTTAGCCTCGTCTCCTCCCCCACCTCCCTCGGCCTTGTCTCCTCCCCCACCTCCCTCAGCCTTCCCCCACCTCCCTAGGCCTTCCGCCACCTCTCCCGCTTCCCTGCAGGTCCCTGCCACCTCGTCAGCTAGTTCTCCAGGCCCCCCAGCCTCACTCCCCACCCGCCTCCAAAGCTCACCTGTATATGAAGAAGGAGACGGTCAGAATGCTGAGCAGGGAGAGGCTGCCCACCACGGCCAGAACTTCCAGCGTGGAAAAGTGGTCTGCACAAGAGTCCAAGTTGCAGCAGGAGAGATTTGGGTGAGAGAGCAGGAAGAGGAACCTTCTAGTAGTCCCTCAGTGAACTAGGAAGGTGAGTGAAGGGAAGAAAAAGGCAGATGTCCCTCCAGAAAGCCCTGAGTGTGGGAGAGGAGCACCCATCTGACTCCTGAAGCAGGAGCCTCTCCAGAACGGAGGCCTGGAAGGCAAGAGGCAGTCACCTTGGTTGCAAGCCGGGTCCTCGTTGTCAAAGCCACATCTGGGGATGTCAGGAGGTGGGTGGCCCAGGGGCCAGCTTAGTTCGTGCCCTGGCACGGCCACCAGCTCTCGGGAGGTCCCATTGTAGTTCAGAACCACCTACGGGAGGGCAGGAGTGGCAGGAGGGCAAGGCCTGGGGCGACGCTTCCCGTCCAGTGGAGCTGCGCAGCCTCCCCCGTCTCTGCTTCCCTGGCCTGTGTCTGGGCTGTCCACTGTTTACCAAGCCCCTCATACCCCGGTCACCAGAGTGGAAAAACCTGAAAACTACTCAAGGGCTTTATGAAGAAAACTCCACGTAGAACCCCGACTCGACATCAGGGAGTTTACGATCTTGGACTGAAGCACATCGGAAAACAGGAAAAGGCAGTGTTCTCAGTCCACATTCGCAGGCCTAAGCCACGTACCCCTCCTCCAGGAAGTCTTCCCCGAGTGATCTGCTCCTCAGCACTTGTGGCCTCAATTCCTTCCTGTTCCTGACTGAATTTAATGAGCTGTGTGGCCACCACGTGAGCCTGTCTCTGCTGGGAGAGGGGCCTGCCTGTCTTAGGAGATGTGGGACTTCCTGAAGTTAGGGCTGTGCCCCCTCCTCAGAGCTGGGGTTCCCCAAGGGTAATGCTTGTGAGTCCCTATCATTCTGGCTGCTCCCCCAGACCGGAGCTGGGTCTCTTCTACGCAAGGCTCTCCAAAAGCGAGCGAGCGAGCCTGGTGGAGTGACCACAGAGCCGACAGATGCCCTGGGGGAAGGAGGGAGGGCAAGACGTCTTTCCTGCCTATATGGCACTGTCTTCTGGGGGCACACCCTTACCCTGAAAGTGCCAGTCTCAGGATGCATATCCCAGAGGGAGAAGTCGGTCTCCCGATCTCCATTGCTGTCCATTTTCCAGTATCCCGTCACCCCTGGGGCATGGAGGAAGATGGCTGTGTTTTGAGGACGTGGAAGTTCAGGAGGGTACCCGCCCTACCTGATCTCCACCCCCCGATCTTCTTTGCCTTGCCCGCCAAACGTATATGTAATATGTCACATATAATAATAACAACAAGAAGGACGTGTCAGCAGCAGGAATGACCGAGGTTGGGCACTTGGGAGGACTTCCTGATGGAGCGAGGCAGATGGGGCAGTCGTGGAGCTCCCTTACAGAAGACAGGAAAGGACTGGCATGGGTGAGTGACCCCCGCAGCGGCAGGCTGGAGGCTTCTCACGGCCTCCTGCTCGGGGTGCCCCAAGGCGGATTGTCCCTGCCACCTCCAGCCGCTGACCTTGGAAGCTCCGGTTCCACATCCGCTGAGTGACGGCCTCCCCATCAGTGAAGGTTCCCCCGTGTGCCAGAGTCTCTGTCACTGCCTGGATGTAGAGCAGGAGCCCATCGTGGAAGGACGCTGGGATGGTGTTCATCTGCAGGATCAAGGGGGCTTGGCCGGGGTGGGAGCCGCGAAGGGCGCTCGGTGGGGACACCCTGGGTGGGAAGATCTGGGCGGCGCTGGGACCCTGGGAGGGGACGGGAGAATCCCCCCCCCCTTCCGTGGACAGAGACTTCACTACTCGTAAGACACCTCCTCGTCAACCTCCACCTCTGAATCCCTCTAGGCAGACAGAGCAGGACACGTCATCCTCATTTTACCGATGAGGACCTGAGTTCCGGAGGCTGACCGACCCTTCATTGTCCCCTTAGTTATCAGAAGGTGAGAACGGTGTGGGGGGGGGGGGGGAAGGGGAAGAAGGGGAGGCCTGGGACTACGGAGGTGGCTGAGAGAACAGGCTGGGCACCGGCAGGGCAGTGTGGAGTCCGTGCTGCAGGGTCCCAGGACCCCCCTTACCAGGCCGTCCTCCAGGGTGAAGTTGAACTTCTCCTGGGCCAAGTGTTTTAGCTGCTGCAGGAATTGCAAGTACTCAGGGTTGTCAGGCTCTTTATATGTGATGATTTTGGCGGCCTGAGGAAGGGGTCAGTGGAGAGGGGAGAGCTGGGCGATGACCCAGTCCTCCCAGTACCCTGGGCCACCTCCCCAGTGCATCTCCGCTTAGCCCAAGGTCGGAGTGGATGGACTGCATGTCACCTGTGAGGCACTGCCTGCTCCAAAGCAGGGGAGCCAATGGGATGACTCCTCAAGTCCTGTCAGTCTGTGGGATGGGAACACCCTCCCACCTCAAGCCCATTTGTTCATCTTTTCAGCCTCCTAGCTCTGAAGTTTCTTAGACCTTTTTACACCCCGCACCCTTCCTGGCCTCCCTCACCAAAGTTCCTGAGCAGTCAAGAACCTTTTTTCTAGAGCCCTTCAGACCCCGAGGAACCCAGTGCCCAGAAACTATGTGCCACCAGCACAGAGTCCCACAGCCTGGGCTTGCAGCCTGGACCCTCACCCGAAAGGCCTGCTGGGCACTGGCATCCTGCCCATCGCCTCTCTCCCAGGGCCTGTGGGGAGCAAGACCGCGTGCACCTTGCAGGCTTTGTCCAAAGAGGTCCAGGTGGAAAAACACATAGTCCTCCCCACTCAGGCCGGCTTCCAGGGCCAAAAGCATCAGAGTTCTGAAGGCATCCGGGGAGCTGCATATGTAGATAACTGGGGAGGAAGGGGGCGGTCAGAGAGAGACAGAGACAGGAGCCTAGATCCCGACAGAGTGCAGAGGGGGAACTCCGGCCAGGGAACTCGTGGACTCCGGACTGCTAGGGCCTCAGCGGCTGCCGGCTGCCGAGAGAAAGGTGAAGAGGGCTGGGAGGAGTCAGTGGGCAGGGTTGGAGGAAGGAGCAAAGATAGGGAGAGCCGCAACGGCGGAGCCAAAGGTGGGGAAGGTGGGGTCAGCAAGGGAGGGAGAGGGGGAGGCTGGCCAGCAGAGAGGGGACTGGGGGTGGAGAGGGCGTGTGGGACGGGGAGAGGCTGCTGGAGGAAACCAGAAGTGGAGGAGGGGAGCGGGGATGGGCACCAAGCCGAGGGACCTACTGGGTGTTCTCCCCCCAACCCCATCCCTCCCGGGGATGGGCACCAGGCCAGGGTACCTACTGGGCGTCCCCCGCCCGCCGCTCCCGCGACTCCGGAGGCAGCGGTGGGAAGCGGGGGTGGGGGGAGGGGGGGAGTCGGGGAGCGCAGAACCGCGGCGAGAGCCGGGCCGTGCAGCCTCGGGAGGAAGAGCCGCCCCTCACCTCGGCCTTGGCGCCTCACGGTCCGCAGCAGCAGGGAGTAGTGCTGGGGGTCGCCCTCGGCGAACTCCAGGTGGTCCACCGTGACGTTGAGGCGGTGGCGCAGACGCACGTACAGGCCCTCCACCACGAAGAAGCAGGGCTGGTCGTCGCCGGGCCGGTACGCGTAGAGCACGAGCGCCTGGCGCTCCCAGCCCAGCCGCCGGTGCAGCGCCGCCACCAGGTCCCCCAGCTTGGCGTGGCTGGGCCCCGCGCGGGTGGTCAGCGCGTACTCGTCCTTGGCCCCGAAGCCCAGCGCCGGCGCGCCGGCCGTCAGCAGCGGCACCCGCCAGTGCGCCGTGAAGCGCCCCACGGGGGCCGCGGCGTACACGCAGCCGGGGCCCAGGAACACGGCGGGGCTGTGCTCCCACTTGAGGTCCACGGCGGCCAGCGGCGCGGCCGTGTCGGAGCAGACGCCCCGCGCGTTCTCGCTGCTGCCCAGCACCGTGCGCACCGTCCAGCCGGGCAGCCAGTCGGGCCGCGCCCTCACCCGGGCCAGCGCCAGCTCCACGGCTGGCCCCACGCGCGCCCACGACCACGGGTACGAGGTGTTGGCCAGCGGCAGCACCACGGCCACCGTCAGGTTCCCCGCGTGGCCTCCGGGCAGCAGCAGCGGCAGCAGAAGCAGCAGCGGCGGGAGCGGGAGCAGGCGGGCGCCGGCGGGGCGCCCGGGGCGCCGGGGGCGCGGCATGGCCTCAGCGGGCAGCTCGGCGGGCGAGCGCTCGCGCCATGGCCCCCCGGGCACCCTCCGGCCCAGCCGCGCGTCGCGGGCCCCGGGCGCGCCCACCCCGGGGCACGCTGCCGGTCCGGCCGCGGCGCGAGGGGCGGGTGGAGGGCGCCGCGGGGCAGGTGGGCGCGAACGGAGGGGCGCCGTGGCCCGGGGCGCGGGCGAGCGCGCCAGTGCGTGCGTGTTGGAAGGAGCGAGAGCGCCCGGGGGAGGGGGGTGGGCGAGGGCGCGAGCCGGGGAAGGGGAGCGGCGGGCTTTCGTGCGCGCCTGGGCGCCCGCCCCGGGAGGGTGCCAGCGGGGGCGTCCGGCCGGCTCAAGTCCCCGGCTGTCGGGGGGGGGGGGGGGACAGGGGAGGACCCGAGCCAGGCTCCGGGCCCTTCCTCCCGCCGCTTCCCCTCCCAGACTCGGCGACGGGAGCGCCAGCCCCGGACCTTTAACCCCTTCGTCCCCGCCCCGAAGTTGCGGACCTGCCCGCGCGCTCTGCTCCGAGACCCTCCGCGCCTTCCTCCTGCGGGGAGCCGCGCCGCGAAGGGGCTCGCTCGCTGGGGTCGGGAGCAGGACCGAAGGGCGACTCGAGTGGGGGCAGCCGGGACGCTTTCGCGCCCCGCCTCCTCCCTCCCTACCTGGTTCCGTTCGGGGAAGAGAGCTGCGTTGGTTCGGGATCTTGGCAAGAAAAGGTGTGAGCCTACGGATGTGTGTGCGTCTGGGGGTGGACGGGAGGGTGGCAGGTTTCTGGAAAGGGCGTTAAACTAGGGAGCCCAGGGTCCCCGTGACCCAGTCCACCCAGGACCGCCCCCGTGTCCCAGCTTCCAGATTGAGCGGGTTAGTGCGGAAAAGGGGCCCAGGGGGAGGGCGGAGTTAACCTTTTAGTTCCCAAAAGGCTGCAGGAAGGGGGAGAAGAGCGTTTGGTGGCTGGGGTGGGGGGAAGGGAGGGCAGTGACCCCGGGGCCGCTCCTGGAAGGTGGGTTCGCGGCGGCGGTGGGAGACGGTGTTGGAAGTGACCCGGTGGTGGGGGCGTCGGCTGGGGCGAGGGTTTGGGGGGCACTGGACCGCGCGGGCCGCCTTCCCCGCGCCGTGGGGTCGGTGTGCCCTCTCGTGGCCAGCAGGGGTCACTGACGCCGCCGCGCCGCTACTCTCTCCAGTCCCCGACCCGCCAGCTGTCCCGGTGCGCCCGCCACGCGCTGGGTGTGCATAGGCCGTGCCCTGGGGGAGCCGTGCTTGGGACCAACAGCTACCACGTAACATGACTGAGCACCGCAACAGAAGCTGGGGAGATTGCTAGAGCCCCAGATGAGGACGTAAGCTTGCTTTGGGGCCAGGAAAATCTCCAAAGAGAAATAATGCAGCAAGGGTGGAATGATGAGCAAGGGATTCTGCGCAGAGAGCAGTATATTCCCTATACCTGGCATTTTTGGAGAATTTTAGGACCAGTTTTTCTGATGGTCTTAGAGCAAAGACCAACTTCAGATGGCAGGGATGTTTTGTTCCGCGTGCGTGCTCTCTATATTTGCCTTCATTGCCGACACTTAAAAAGCAGCAGACGGGGTGCGCCCGACTGGCTCACTCGGCAGAGCGGTACTCTTGATCTCCGTGTCCTGAGTTTAAGCCCCATGTTGGACAAACAACTTTCTTTAAAAAAAAAAAAAAAAAAAAAAATCGGCAGATGGCACACGAATATTTGGATTTCTCACTATCTTGAAATATCATAGTTAGCAATAGATGACTCCTGCCTGCGGCCCTTCTTTGAGATGACTCTAGTCCATGATAGTTCCTACCTACTCTGCATTACCAGCCTGGCTGCTGTAGGAGGAGTTCATGTTTTCGATCCTGGCCCATAATGTAAAGTGTGTGCATTTAGGAATGACTGGGGAGAGGCCAGAAAGGGGAGCAGAGGGCAGGTCATGAAAGCTTTTCCATAATAGGCATAATATGTTTGTCCTTCACAGGGGAGCTCCAGAGGCTACAGAGGTAGATGGGAGAGTGGGAAACTTTTTTTTTGGGGGGGGGGGGCGGGGAGCAGGAACTTTTTTTTTTCCTTTTTTTTTTTTTTTTAAAGTAGGCTTCAGGGGCGCCTGGGTGGCTCAGTCGGTGAAGCGTCCGACTTCAGCTCAGGTCGCCATCTCGCGATCTCGCAGTCTGTGAGTTCGAGCCCCGCGTGGGGCTCTGGGCTGATGGCTCAGCGCCTGGAGCCTGCTTCCGATTCTGTGTCTCCCTCTCTCTCTCTGCTCCTCCCCCGTTCATGCTCTGTCTCTCTCTCTGTGTCTCAAAAATAAATAAATGTTAAAAAAAAAAAAAAAAAAGTAGGCTTCATACCCAGTGCAGAGCCCAACGCCGGCTTGAAGACATGACACTGAGATCAAGACCTGAGCCCAGATCAAGAGTCAGATGCTTAGATCCTCTCTCGCATCCCTGAGATGTAGGGGGAGGGTTGGAGGGTTGGAAGGAACTTTTAAAAAGACGGTTTTATTGAGGTATAATTGATATGGCATAAACTGTACATATTTAATGTATACGATTGACGAGTGTGAACATGTATATACCTGTGAAACCATCACCACAATATCAAGGTAGCATCTATCACCTCCAAACATTTCATTGTGTTCTTGTGTGTGTGTGTGTTTGGAACACATGAGACCTACCCTTTTAAAAACCTAAAAAAAAAGTCCCCTTTATTTTTTTAGGTAAACTACTCACTCCCAACATGGGGCTCAAACTCACGTCCCCAAGAGGAAAAGTCACATGTGCTACCATGAGCCAGCCAGGCGTCCCACTTACAACTTTTTTACGTGGATAATACAGTATTGTTGACTATAGAGAGCTATTTTATAAGTAGAATCAATTGGACTTCGAGAAGACAGTATACAAATAACTGAGGTTTAGGTAACACTGACCCATTTGCTGAGGAGCTATAGACGCAGGTTTTTGAGGGGTGATGACAGTTTTATAATATGTGCTGCCTAAGCAAGCACAAGGGAATGATAACCATTTTAGTTTATTGGGTGTGAGGCGCCTGTAGATCCCCAAGTGGAGGTGTCCAGTGGGCCGTTGGGTTAGTGGAGTGAAACTCAGGAGAAAGGACTATGCTCAAAATCGAATTTAGTAATTGAGCCCCTGTTTCCAATGGTGGACTAAACAGCTGCCCGATCCCTGAGCTGAAGACAAGTAAAAATTTTGGATGAAATGCTTTAAAAACTCAAAACACTGAAAGACAGTGAAGAATTATGGGTGTTGAGGGTGTGAAAGACAGGAAGTCTGAGAGGTGAGACAATGGTAAGACTGCTTGTGCCCTGGAGTCATTTGCTGATTGGAATTGGTGGCAGAAAATGCGTTGTGTGGGGCAAGTGAGACAAAAATTGTAGTCCAAATGTCCCTGAAGGTGAGAAACCTGGCAAGCCACCTTCCTATTTTGGGTTAGGGTCCCGAAAGCTGCACTCTTGGGGGAAACCTTGGACTTGGGTAAACCAGAAATAAATAGAAAATTCACACCCAAGATATTAAAAAAAAAATTAAGAATCAATCGATGAGTTTAACAGTTAGACTCAACTGAGGAGCAAGGAATGCACTGGAAGAAAGAATGGAGAAACTACCAACAGTGAAGCACAGGTTAAACAGAAATGGGAAACGTAAGAGAGTGTCAGAGACAGAAAGGATACTGTGAAAAAATCTAACACCTTTCTTTGGAGCCCCGAAAGCAGGGGAAAAAACAGGGTAGAAGCAATATTTGAAGTGATTATGGCTGAGAAACTTAAAAAAATAGATGGAATACATTAAGCCACAGATTCGAGAAGTTCAACAAACTTCAAGTGAGGTTAAAAACATCCATATTGGGACCCATCGGGGTGAAATAGTGGGAAATTAAATCAAAGGCTAAATCTTTAAAATAGGAAAGGGTGTCTTGGTAGCTCAGTCGGTTAAGCAGCCAGCTCTTGGCTTCAGCTCAGGTCATGATCTCTCAGTTTGTGAATTCAAGTCCCTCATCGGGCTCTACACGGGCAGCGTGGAGTCTGCTTGGTCTCTCTCCCCCTACCTTTGCCTTTCCCCCACTCATCTGGTCTGTTTCTCTCTCTCCAAATAAATAAATAAACTTGAAAAAATTTTAAAAATAAAATAGGAAAAAAGGAGGATTGATTCCTTTGAAAAGAGCAACCATTAGGTTGGCAATTCTTTTTCCACAGCAAAAGTGGAAGCCAAAGATAGCAAAATAATACCATAAATGTGCTGAAAGAAGATAACCTCCAAGCTAGAGTTCCCTATGCAGAGAAAATGTCCTTCAGAAACAAAGGTGAAAGGGGCACCGGGCTGGCTCAGTCCGTGGAGCCATGGGACGCTTCATCAGGGGGTGGGGGGGAGGTGTCCTGAATTTGAGACCCAGGTGTGGCATAGAGCTTGCTTAAAAAATAATAATACAGAATTTAAATTCTGTACACATGTACACCTACCAAGAGAAACGAATGTATCCGGCCACACAAATCTTCCCCCAAAAAGGTTCATAGCAGCTTTATTCATAATGGCTCCAAAGTAGAAACAACCAAAATGTGTTCCTGTGTGTCTCAGCCAGTGGGAATAATGGCTCCACAAGAGAATGGATATACTCAAGCAATGAAATGCTACTCATAAATAAAAATAAACACATTGCTGATAAATGCAAAAACGTGGAGAATCTTGAAACGTGTCAAGCAAGAGAAACTGGGGGGGGGGGGGAGTGGGGGGAGGGAGTACATACAGTATGAGTCCATTGATGTCAAGTTCAAGAACAGACAAAACTAATCCATGCTCACAGAAATAGGAAATCGTGATTCCCTCCAGGGGCAGGGTAAAGGGGTATGAGCGAACTTTAAGTGATGAAAATGTTATCTTAACCTGCGTGATGGTTACATGAATACATTACTCAATTAATCGAGAAGAAAGCTTAAGATCTGTGCATTTTGCTGTAGTAAATTATACATCAGTAAAGTATTTAACAGAATTACACAACAGCAACAGCAACTAATTCTGGGGGGAGTGATGGTGGTAAATGTAGTTACATTGTCTCTGCATTTTTTACGAGGAGGGTACAAGTACTGCATAAAACCAGACTTTGCAAACTCAAGGATGTATGGTGCAATTTTTAGAGTAACCGCTAAATGAACGCGTAACTTCCAATTAACACAGGCGGGGAAGGAAATACACGTTCATCAGTACAAGGGCAGACAAGAAGCGGGAGAACGAGGACTCGCGGAGGCGCAGGAGCAGCGCCGCGCGCCGTCGGCTCGCAAGGACAGCGCGTGCGCGTGCTCGCCGGGCGGGAGCGCGCTGACCCGGCGGAGACGCGGCCGCAGGGGAGCGGCGGCGGATGTGCGGTCGCGGGCTGCTCCCTTTCACTTCCCCTGCTCGTTTTTTCTGAGCTCTCTTTCAAAGGCTGCCTCAGTTTCGCTTCTAGTCCCTTATCATCAGTGCTTTTCCCTCTGGTTCCGTCAGTATATGCCCTTTTCTCAAATCCGCTTCTCCTGCCGTAAATTTCCAGCCTTCGGTGAACTCCACCCAGGCGTGGTGTTGCTTAAAGTCCTTCCCGTTCCCGTTTCACTTGCTGATGGCAAAAACAGGTTTTAAAGGCTGCATTTTTGAGGAAGGAGAAAGTAACAGAAAGGCGATTTTAAGTACTGAAGAAAATTGAACTCCAAATAGTGTCCTGGAGGGAAAAAAGAAAAGGAAAAAAAACCAAAAAGCACTAAAGAAATTGAACTCCAAATAGTGTCCTGAAGGAGGAAAACGCAGAAAAAAGAAAGAAAAAGTCCCTGTAGCAGAGGATGGTTTCGATCCATCGACCTCTGGGTTATGGGCCCAGCACGCTTCCGCTGCGCCACTCTGCTACTATGCGTGGGGGCTCTGGAATCATATAGAAAGGTCTCTTCTGGCTTCTTTACACCGCGCCACCTAGCGTCTGGTTACAAAAATAGTCACTACTGGCAAATCTGTTCTTATTGGCTCCTTTCTGACATAGCAGGCGTGTTTTATTGGTCTGTAGGCCGGTCTGCCAAAGTAAACCAATGGGCATTAGCGGCGGGGTGCGGCGCGGCCCAATCGCGGCAGAGCTTGTTGGGACGCGCCAGCGAGCCGCGTCTCCGGTCGTCTGCTCCTCCGAGGAGAGGGGCGGTTGGCGTGGACTCCATTGTTCGGGGTTTAGGGCGCCATGAGGTGAGGGCGCTGGGCTGCTCTGCGAAGGCTCAGGGTGCCCCCCCGAAAACTTCGGGAAGGTGGGCCGACAGGAGCCGGGGCTCCCGACGGGGCCGCGCGTCCGGGGTCTGCCCGAAGCCCGAGAGCTCTCGGCCGGGGCGACGGCGGCGGTCGGAGGCTGTGGAGGCGTGGGGACCCAGCGCGCCACGTCCGGGGGATAGAGGGTGTGCGGGTAAAGGCTCCACCGCGTCGGTGGATAAAGGGGCAGCCGCTTTCGTCCCTCGAGTGCTGGGGGCCGTGCCCCGGGCGTTAGGGGGCATTTCTCGCGGGGACCCGGTGGTGCAGCCCGGCGCTGTTCGCTGTGGGTTGTGATAGAGTCGTCCGGGGAGGAGGCGCGGTGTGGTGACGCTGGGCACCTGGAGCGAGAAGCGCAAGCGGGAGTCAGAGCGGCCGGTGTCCTGCGGGCTCCTTCGGCGGGGTCACCAGTTAAATCTCTGCCCTTGTAGGGGTGACCGAGGCCGTGGTCGTGGCGGGCGCTTTGGTTCCAGAGGCGGCCCCGGAGGAGGGTGAGTGCCGGTTCCTAGCACCTGTGCACGGCTCGGTCCGTGCAGTCTGGGGGGCGCTGGGTGCCCCGCCTCTGTGAGGTCCGGCTCCCGGGCTCCCCGCCGAGGAGTGTGGCCCCCCTTCATCCGATGCATGACCTGCCTTGTTGTTCTTGTTTTAGGTTCAGGCCCTTCGTGCCCCATATTCCATTTGATTTCTATTTGGTGAGTGCTTGGCCCCTGTTGGCAGTGACAGGATTGTAATCTTTGTTCTAAAAGGTTAACTGGGTCTCTGCCTTGTTTGTTGGTGTCAAAGCGCTGAGAGCTTACACTAGGGCCAGTCCTTGTGGCGGGTGTCCTTGTTTGAATATCTTAAGGAGGGAAAAGCAGCGTAGAATTTTCTCTTGGCAGTTTTTTTCTGTTGTGGCAACAGAGCAACGGATCCACCCTATGCACTATTTTCGGTAAACAGCGGCTCCTTGTTTCGTTCTGCTGTAGTGTGAAATGGCCTTCCCCCGGGTCAAGCCAGCGCCTGATGAAACTTCCTTCAGTGAGGCCTTGCTGAAGAGGAATCAGGACCTTGCTCCTAATTCTGCCGAACAGGTATATTCTCTTGGCTTTCCTCCTCGGATTTCTCGAGGAAAGCCAGAGAGGTGAATGACCGTGGTGAGGTTCCTGTTACCAGAGCCTAAACTTGACAGAGGGTTTAATTGTTCGCCTGGTTTCTCCTTGTGGGTAGAGGGAGAGTGCCAGGTGGATTGTAGAAGCATTACGTGTGCTTTCTTTTTTTTTTTTTTTTTTTTTTCAACGTTTTTTATTTATTTTTGGGACAGAGAGAGACAGAGCATGAACGGGGGAGGGGCAGAGAGAGAGAGGGAGACACAGAATCGGAAACAGGCTCCAGGCTCTGAGCCATCAGCCCAGAGCCCGACGCGGGGCTCGAACTCCCGGACCGCGAGATCGTGACCTGGCTGAAGTCGGACGCTTAACCGACTGCGCCACCCAGGTGCCCCAACGTGTGCTTTCATATTGTCACTGGGGACTCTGTCTTTGGGCCAAAAAGTTACTCTCCTGGCATGTTCAAGGCCAGAAGGGTCAGAGTGTTTTCAAAACCCTGTGTAGGTATTGATTCGTCTTGTCTAGAAGGGATTAGGGGAAAATACTCAAACTCTGAAAAGTTGCCTGTAATTTTTCACTTCAGGGCGTTTTTTATTTTATGCTCTTTTTTAGGCTTCTATCCTCTCCCTGGTGACAAAAATAAACAATGTGATTGACAATTTGATTGTGGCTCCAGGGACGTTCGAAGTGGTGAGTCTTTAATGATTTAGTCATAGAAAAGGGCAGCCTTGGTTGTGCGGAAGTTTCCTTAATCTCCAAAGCCAAGTTTGAAATGGAAAGGGAAGTATAGTGGGATTCCTTTCTACTAGTGGTGATCTCAGGGATAAAACTTGTGTTACTGCTATCAGCTAGCCATAATGTATCAGGCGTTTCATGGGGTTGTTTTGGGATATCATTTGACCTCTGCTACTTCCAATTCTGGGTAATAATTGTGTTGTCATTGATTTCTGAGAGGAGTTAGGCCATCTTTAACTTCTACATCCCCCCCCCCCCCCCCCGAAATACCTTTTCCAACAGCAAATTGAAGAAGTCCGACAGGTGGGATCATATAAAAAGGGAACAATGACAACCGGACACAACGTGGCCGACCTGGTGGTAATCCTAAAGATTCTGCCAACGTGTGAGTGCACCTCTTTCTGGCCACAGGAGCAGAAAGTTGCATTTGAGGCATAGGGATCTTTAAAGCCCAAATCTCTTGCAGGAAAGGTTGTTTGGAAAACGAATGGGGAATTCATTTTTTTAAATGTATATTGGGGTACTAAAGGACAAAGTCTGGGCTGTGTGTCTGAAAGAATGTATGGCCAGTTACTACAGGGCGGCGTTTCTCAACAGGGGGTGGTTTTGTCCCTCATGGGACATCTGGCAGTGTCTGGAGACATTTGGGGCTACTGGCATCAAAGGAGTGGAGGTCGGGGATGCCGCTGAGTACCACACAGGGTGTGCCTTACCTCCAGCCCCACATGGCATTAGTGCCACTGACAAGAAACTCTCCTATAAAAGGATGTGGGTACAGGAGGTGGCCTATTCCCTGAGACTTCCTGTTTCTCTGTTCACGCGTTAGCTTTCCCTTGTAGAAGCGTTTATTCTGTTGCTTGCCCTTGCTCCAGCCTTGTACGTGGGGCACAAATCGGCGTGGAATACCATAGAGATGTACAGAAAGGATGTGAATAATTATACTGCTCATGGTCTCCTTTTCTCTCAATCTAGTGGAAGCTGTTGCTGCCCTAGGGAACAAAGTTGTGGAAAGCCTAAGAGCACAAGATCCTTCTGAAGGTTGGTTTGAGTTTGTTGTTGGACATGTATTCAGTAGGAGCCAGGTCTATGATGACAACTACACTTTTAACGAAGGTCAGGCTAGAAAGAAGAGTGAATGCAGAGATTTTTTTTGTTACTGTTTATTTTTGAGGGGCGGGGCAGAGAGAGAGGGAGACAGAGGATCCAAAGCAGACTGTGTGTGCACTGACAGCAGAGAAGCAGAGAGCCCGATGTGGAGCTTGAACTCACCAACAGCGAAATCACGACCTGAGCTGAAGTTGGTGCCTAACTGACTGAGCCACCCATTCTGAGCCAGCCGCCTCTTGAATGCAGAGTTCTATGTTGCGGAAGTTTTTGCAGTGATCTCCAGTGTTTGATACCCAGTTCATCTCCGTTACTTTTATTTACTTTTTTATTTTTCTGAAGTTTATATATATATTTAAGTAATCTCTGCACCCAGTGTGGGGCTCGAACTCGTGCCCCAGAGGTCAAGTGTCCCATGCTCTTCCAACTGAGCCAGCCAGGCGCCCCATCTCTTCCTTATAAAAGTATTTTGAATCCTCATTCTGGACTCTTGCTGTTTTGAGAAACCTATCTGCTCTTCTACTTCAACCCTATATTTACCTCTGGTCATCTAAGGGAGATGGGGGCATTACAGGTTTTGATTTTCTTTCAGTTTTGACCATGCTGACCAATGAAACTGGTTTCGAGATCAGTTCCTCTGATGCTACAGTGAAGATTCTCATTACAACAGTGCCACCCAATCTCCGAAAACTGGACCCAGAACTCCACTGTTAGTCCTTTTTTTCCATTTCTGGGATACTTGGGGGAAATTCAAAATATGGTATAAGACAAGGTTGCTGTTGCATGTTTAGCTAGTTGCTATTCCACGTGAAACTTTCTGGACCTAAGTTGACCCCCAGACTTCACTATCTCCCTCTGTAATTTGGAGACAGTTTTACTAGCTTGCTAGTGAAACTGTCAGACAGGATGGCCAAGAAAGTAAGTGGATTGGAGGACAGTATTTATGGAGGGAATGGGCTCTTGGAGAAAGTTGTGGATCTTGCGTGCTTACAGATTTGGTTTAGGGGAGGAATAGTGATTTCCGGACAAGTGATTTGCTGGTCTGAGGAACCTGGGGTGGTTTAAGAAATTACAAGGAGGCTGAATTGCTTGCTTAGTAACAGGAGTGTTTCATTGTGGCCTGTTGTGCTGGTCTTGTAGTGGACATCAAGGTGTTGCAGAGTGCCTTAGCAGCCATCAGACATGCCCGCTGGTTTGAGGAAAATGCTTCTCAGTCCACGTGAGTTCCTTGCTATTTGAGCTTAAATAACCTAATTATTCTAATTATACTGAATAGCAGGATACCTCCGTACTTCCTCTGTTAAAACTCTTTGGCTATAATTGGCCAGGTTTTTTTTTTTTTTTTTTTTTTTTTTTTTTAATACACCTGATGTAAGCAAATTAAAAGGTTTTGTTGTTTAACATTCATTTGAGAGAGAGCATGCCAGTGAGTGGGGAAGGGGCAGAGAGAGAGGGAGACACAGAATCCGAAGCAGGCTTCAGGTTCCAGGCTGTCAGCACGGAGCCTGATGTGGGGTTTGAACCCATGAACTGTAGGATCATGACCTGAGCTGAAGTCAGACACTTAACTGACTAAGCCACCCGGGTGCCCCTAAGTAAGCAAATTTAGATTGAGAGAAACAAATGTGTAGTTTTAGAAATAACAACAGCTCTGTACCTCAGGGATGGAAGTACATGATGTTATTTTAATCCCTGGGTTCCTCTTACTTTCAGAGTTAAAGTTCTCATCAGACTGTTGAAGGACCTGAGAATTCGTTTTCCTGGCTTTGAGCCCCTCACACCCTGGATCCTTGACTTACTTGTAAGTAAAGGGCAGTTGGAGTTCCTGGTCACCCCTATTTAACACAGCAGTTATTCTGAAACCGACCAGGATCGGAAATTTGGTGGAGCTGAAAATCAGTCTCGTGGTGGGCAATGATTCAGTAAATACATGGTGTTTATTACTTCGTTGGGTTTTTAGAGTTTCAGTTGAATGAGTAATTGTACTGTCCCTATTCCTCTTTGTTACTGATGTAATTTTAGTAATGAGATAATGAGAAATCAGTGAATGAGCAGCTAGTTTCAGAACTGCTTCTGAATGTGAACATTTTACTTAGACTTCAATAATCTGTTTTGTGAATGTTTGAGGTTTCAGTTTGTTTGGCTAGAATTGTCAAGTTTATGGCACACCTACCAGGTTGATTATTTTCCAGGGGCACTATGCTGTGATGAACAATCCCACCAGACAGCCTTTGGCCCTAAACGTGGCATACAGGTACAGCATGCTTCTTTGGGTTTGGGGCTGGGTGTAAGAGGTCTTGTGTGGTTTTTTTTAAATGTTCTCGTGTGCTTCAGACGTTGCTTACAGATCCTGGCTGCAGGACTGTTCCTGCCAGGGTCAGTGGGTATCACTGACCCCTGTGAGAGTGGCAACTTCAGAGTACACACAGTCATGACTCTGGAACAACAGGTATGGGGTCAGCTCTGCAATTGCGTGTTGTGTCCTACTCTTGAATACTCCAGATCAGAAGGCAAAGGCGATGTGGTCTTTAGGGGTCAGGCATTTGGGGGTTCTCAGAAACTTTGGTCTTGAAATTAAAATTGTCCTCAACTGTTTTCATGAGAATATTCGTCAGATACGGTACTTTAACTCCCCTTTCTAGTTTACTCTCACTCTGCTCTCCTTTAGGACATGGTGTGCTACACAGCTCAGACTCTGGTCCGAATCCTCTCACATGGTGGCTTTCGGAAGATTCTCGGCCAGGAGGGTGATGCCAGCTGTGAGTGATCGTTGTGGGTCGGGGGATCTTTATGGTACTCTGCTCTACAAAGCTCTACACTATTCAGATGTGTTACTATTTCTACTGTGTAGGTTATGACTTGTATGCTGGGCTAGTTGCCTGAAATCGCGTTTTTTTCCCCAGATCTTGCTTCTGAAATCTCTACCTGGGATGGAGTGATAGTGACACCTTCAGAAAAGGCTTATGAGAAGCCACCAGAGAAGAAGGAAGGAGAAGAGGAGGAGGAGAATACGGAAGAACCACCTCAAGGAGAGGAAGAGGAAAGCATGGAGACTCAGGAGTGACCTTCCTTCCTATCTTCATCCCCTTTCTTGTCCAAGGTGAAGACTGGAGCCCAAGCTAACTGCTGCTGGACTTCACGTGGTGGCATTTCTGAGGGAAAAGGGAGACAGGAAGGAAAAGAAACTATAGAAGGAAGTGTCACTCCACTGGGTTCCACTTGGCTCAACAGCCAGAAGTCTCCCATTTACGACCTATGCCATCCATCTATAGTGAAGCAGGAGACCAGCTTTTCTTCCTAGGACTTCAGAGTCCCCAGGTCCTGGAAACCTCCCTCAAACAGTACTTTGTTGTTGAAATGTTGTGAACTGTTAGTGTCTGGAATTTTTTTTTCCTGAGAAAAGTGATTAAAGTACTTCCTCGTAGGGCTCTTGCTCGCTTTTCCTTGGCATCTGGCAACCCTTTTTGCTTTCTGTACTTTTCAATGAAAGTGGTATTTGAGTCTTCTCATTGTAAACACTAGATCACAATTTGAAGCTGTATCTGAATTAAAGTTTGTATCTACAAAGATTCTTGGAACCTTTCCATATACCAAAGTAAACTAGAACACTGGTTAAGCATTTATTGAATGAAATGGTCCTACCAATACTGCTACTGTATTCAAGCCCAGTGCAATCAACAAAAGAGGGTAGACAGAGGTCATTACCTTGACTTTGCCTGCCCTTCAAATCCTCAGTGTAAACAAAGGAAAACAAGTCACAGGTAGAGGACATGCAATGGAGGAAGCCCCTCATTAACCAGGCTTGAAGGTAGAGGAGCTGGGCCTTGAGAATGTAGGCTTTAAAAAGGTAGAGTCCTCAGCCCATTCTTGGAAGCAAGAGCCATAATAAATCCTTTGGGATCATTAGTCCTGCTGTACACAGGTTTCTTTGGGCCCCATGTAAGTGGGTAAGACTTAAGTGCTTCAGACAGAAACCACTGGGCTGCCTGCTTGATGTCCCAAGGTCTACAGGGAGTTCCTGGAGGAAGCAAGGCAGCTGGGGAAGAGTACTTGTGCTATTATGGGGCCGGGCATGAGCCCCATCTTCTGGCCTGTTTACTTGCTCGGGGAACCAGAAGGGTAAACTCCTGAATCCAGCATTGCCCTCCTGCGGGCTGTTTCCTTGGCAACACTGTGGTTTAGTCGCCTCAGCCGTTCCTACAAGACAAGATTTGGAATCCTAACTGCTCCATGTAAAGCTTTAGAACGCCCTGTCCGCTAGATGCGGGGAAAATACCCTGGCCTCGCTCCCTCTTGATGTAAGTCCTCTAAGGTGCGAAGGACATTAAACGAGGGCAGCTGGGTATGGAGAATGAAGATGATAAGATCTATTACGGCTGACACGGTTGACAACTCTCTTTCCCCAAAGACTAAAAATCACAGTGACTTTTAAGGTCATCCCTTGAAAGTGAGAATACCCTGAGGACTTCTAAAGGATCACTGTTCGCAGGGAATTCCTTTACCTGCGCATTCTGCAGAATGTTGTTGACCAGGACAACTCGTCGCCGGGCATTAAGCAGCTTCTTGACATAGGGGTCGAGATCCAGGGCCACTTTCTGATCCTCGTTGATTCGGCACAGCTCTGGGGGATGGAAGTAAGCTGCAAACTAACACCTAATGGCTCCTCGTTCTTGGGGAAGGCAGGCTGGTAAGTGGGATGAAGACACGCCGGCACCCACATGGGCCGGTCACTAGAAACTTAGGGAAGCAGGAATCACTGGAGCCCTGATGTCCTGGAAGCACACGACACAAACCCACCCGGAGGTGGGCTAGACACGAGGTCCTAAAAGCGAGCTGCAGGATCGCGGGAATGCAGGGATGCTTACTCACCAGTAGCCAAGTTGTCAATTTGCTCCCGGAGCTCTACCTGGCTCTCTCTGCAAAGAGTTACGAGGCCTACACGGTCAGTTAATGGGACTCAAAGAGCCGACTCCCCGACAGGCTTCCCAAGACCCGAGCCAAGCCAGCCTAGGCCCGCGGCCTCCCGCCAGCCCCGCCCCTTCCGGGCCTGGCCCCGCCCCTTCCCGGCGCCCCCTGCCTCCCACAGCCAAACCGAGAAGAGGCCCCACCCCGCCCTTCCCTCTCGGACCTGACAGCGTGGACGTGAGAGTCCAGCTGCTGCACAGCCGGTCGCAGGAACTCGAGGAGCCCCTCGGCGAAGAGATCGCGGCCTGCGGGACCCGCCACGGGGGTCCCTGCCCCGGACACAGCGGCAGAACCAGCCCCAGCCATCGCGAGCAGCCCTTCCGCCGAGAACGTGCCGCGCGGGCCGCCGGGAACTGGAGCCGAGCTGAAGCGCGCCGCCAGGGGGCGCCCGGCAGAGCTGTGGGCGGGACCCAGCCGGGGGGCTTCTGGGAAACCGAGTCTCCGCCACGGCCGGCGGTTAGGCGGAGCTGTAGGTCCTCGGAGGCCGCAGAGGGTGCTGTTGGCGGGTGGGTCTCCAGACTTCCGCGGGCTGGGAGGAACCATTTTGGGGCGCCTATCTTTGGTTTTCTGCAAAGGTGGAAAATAAATGCTCGTCTCGTCAGCTGTGCATAGCCCTCTCCTGTTAATTTGATGAGAAAACCAGATTGTATTCCTAGTATAGGTTCCTGTTTCTAAATTTGAGAGTGTATTTTTTAAGGGCACTACGGTATGCATAAAACTGTAGGAATGGGGCGCCTGGCTGGCTCGATCAGGCTCTGTGCCGACAGCACGGAACCTGCTTGGGATTCTCTCTCTCTGCCCCTTCCCTGCTCACTCTCTCTCTCAAAATAAACATTAAAAAAAAAAAAAACTACTGCACAGAACACTGTCAAGTCTCAAAGGGAATGGGTTTTTTTGTTTTTTGGTTTTTTTTTAGAGGTTATGTACTTATTTTGAGAATGAATCCTAAGCAGGCCTCACCCTGTCAGCACAGAGCTTGACACCGGGCTTGAACTCACCAAACCATGAGGTTGTGACTTGGGTCGAGATCAAGAGTCTGATGCTTAACCAACCCACTGGGCCACCCCGGTGCCTGGCAAAAGGAATGGAGTTCTGGCACGTGCTCCCAGAGGGTGAACCTTGGAGACATCACGCTGGGAAAAATAAGCCAGAAACGAAGACACATACTGTCTGGTCGTTACAGAAAGTGCCCGGAGAGTCCAATTCATGGACATACAATGTGGTTTCTTCGCTGTCAGCGCAGTGTTGCAGGGGCCGGAAGGAAAGGTGAGTGAGGAGTTCCTGTTTCACGGGTAGAGTCTCGGCATGGGACGACAAAAAAGTTCTAAAGAGGAGTAATGATGAACTTACTTAATGCCACTGACAAGTACGCTTAAAAATGGTGAAAGTGGGTGCTCCTGGGTGCCTCAGTTGGTTAAGCACCTTGACTTCAGCTCAGGTTATGATTTCATGGTTCATGAGACTGAACCCCACATTGGGCTCTGCATGGACAGTGAGGAGCCTGCTTGGGATTCTCGCCTCTCTCTCTCTCTCTCTCTCTCTCTCTCTCTCTCTCTCTCTCTCTCTCTCCCCCTGCCCCTCCCCCACTTGCTCTCTCTCAAAAAACAATGACAGTGGTAAATTTTATGTGCATTTTGCCACAGTAAAGCAAAATTTAAAGCCTACATGTGTTTTCATATTAAAAAATTTTTTTTAATGTTTTTATTTATTTTCGAGAGAGAGCAAGCAGGGGAGGGGCAGAGAGAGAGGGAGACACAGAATCCGAAGCAGGCTCCAGGCTCTGAGCTGTCAGCACAGAGCCTGATGCAGGGCTTGAACCCATGAACCGTGAGATCATGACCTGAGCTGAAGTCAGATGCTTAACCCACTGAGCCACCCAGGCAGCACCTCCCCCCCGCCCCCAAATTTTTTTTAGTGTTTATTTTTGGGAGAGAGACAGAGTGCGAGCTGGGGAGGGGCAGAGAAAGGCAGACAAAGAATCCCAAGCAGGCTCCAGACTTGGAGCTGTCAGCACAGAGCCTGATGCGGGGCTTGAACTCACAAGCTGTGAGATCATGACCCGAGCTGAAGTCGGACACTTAACCGACTGAGCCCCCGGAAGCCACCCCCACCCCCCCGAATTTTGTTTAATGTTTCTCTATTTTTGAGAGAGAGAGAAACAGAATGCCAGTGGAGGCAGGGCAGAGAGACAGAGGGAAACACAGAATCTGACGCAGGCTCCAGGCTCTGAGCTGTCAGCACAGAGCCCGACGTGGGGCTTGAACCCATGAGCCATGGGATCATGACCTGAGCCAAGTCGGACACTCAACCAACTGAGCCACCCAGGCACCTGTGTTTTTTCCTTCCCTCAAAAAGCTTCCTTGGTTTTGTTGCATTTTTCATGCCTTTCCAGAGAGTTTACATACATGTCTTGAATTCTCAACATGAGGCCCAGTCTCTTAAGCTCCAGTGTGTTCCAGCGGCTCGCAGTCCTGTGGGCCGTGGGGTGCGGTGAGTGAGAAGTGCTCTTGGACGGCAAAGGGGTCCCCAGACATAGACGGCACCAGAATGTTCAGCCTCGAGCTTCCTCCTCAGGAACAAAAGAGGAGGTGTTTAAATCGCTGTGGAGGAGTGGTGGTCCACAGCTGAAAACCCGAGGCCCCAAGTGTGATCCCTTTTAAAGCCTTGTACGCTTTTTGTCGTGTTGTCTGTGTCTCCCTGTATCTTTCCCTCTAGTGATCAGAGCTGAAAGTCTCAGCAGAGGCTGCAGGCTTATTATGGGAGTAAGCGACGGGAAGGGGTGACTCTGGTACCTGCAGCCTGCCCCGGAGTCAGGCCTGGTGAGGACGAGCCCAGGGGATGGAGGGAGTGAGGACAGTGTTGAGGAGGAAAGGGAGAAAGGCCACATCCTTGAGGCCCGTGCTGTAGAGAGAGAGAGAAGGGCTGGCCGGGGCTGGGGAAGGAGGTTGGTGGCTCAATGTCTCTACAAGAAGCCCCCAAGTTAGGTCACAGTCCCTTCAGGGACACTTTTGAAGTAGCGTTGTGAAATTTGGAAAACAACAATCAAAAAGCCCCGGGACACCAGGTAAATGTGAATTTCAGAGAAAAAAATAATTTTTCAATAGAAGTATTTTATCTGGTAATCCTACTTCAAAGGCTGGTTCTCTGAGAAAAATCACTCTGTGTTTTGCTTTTATGCTTTCCTTCCCACTCTTATCACCTCCAGTCAGCACTTCTCTCTCCTGAGGGCCCTGCCACAGCCTCCTGACTGATCTTGCCTGTTGTCTCACTCCCCTCCAGGTCAATCTGCACTCTGGAATACCAGATTACATAATAACCCTGCTCAGAGAATACAAATGCTGAAGGGGACTTTGTGGTGTTCTTTCATTCATCTTCAAAGTAATCTCTACCCCCAACGTGGGGCTTGAACTCACCGCCCAGAGATCAAGAGTCAGGGACTTTAGGGTCCATGTTTCCACAGCTTCTTGGACACATCTGATGAGGCTTTTGGGCTGACGGTGGGGTTCATGGGGCTGGAGCCAACAGCCAAGAAAGAATTCCTGAAGACATCTTTGGTGCAAAAAAGGTGATTTGATTAAAGCACGGGGACAGAACCCGTGGTCAGGAAGAGCTGCCCTGGGACCATGAAGAGACACTGGTTATATATATACTATGGAGCTGGGGGAGGTAAAGTCCAGGGGAAGTTTCCAGTGAGACTTTCATATGCTAAAGAAGGCTCACAGGATATTGGCAGCCTTGCCTGTGGAGAGAAGGTTGTTTTCATTCTAGCAAAGCCATCAGCATGGAGACTGTAGGGAGTTCCTGGAGAAACGTTTTACTCTGCCAGCCTCAAGTATTTGTCAACGGGCTGCAGGTTATTAGGAAGTTTAATTCTATCTGCCATTTTCTTCTGCTTTTGTTTCCCACATCAACGTCTGTAACGGAGACCAGGCAAGGGACTTTTCGAAAGGAAAACCAAGGCCCAAGATGGGATTACTTATGTCAGGCCAAGTCACAAACCTGGGCTTCATACCTAACCTAATTGCAGTTTCAACCTCTCCCAGAAATGTAGTCTTAACTGGTCCGTCGGGAGTGTCTGGTCAGCACCGACAAGGCAGTTTGTCACAAGGGCCCCTCCAGCCTACAAAGGAGGGTGAGGTAATCTGCATGATAAGACCCCTCCCGCCTCCCCCTGGGGGAATTTCTTCGGGTTAGCCAACAGAGGAGAGAGAGGAGATGGGGGAAAACTAGAAAGAAAGGCCTGCCTCCACGGCCTTCTCACGCTCCTCAGTGCCTCCGAGGTCAAAACTCCATTTTCAGCGTCTGACCCCTTGTAACAAGCAGGAGTCCTGGAGTCTACCCAGATCCCGGTCTGGCCAGGGAACCCACTCATGGGGCATGTGGGGACGGCAGCCCTCCAGAAGCACCAGTTGGGGGGAAAAGCTGGAATCTCAGACCTCATTGCCCGCTCCACCCCTTCCCACACCCATCCTGCTGCTTCCCCTTGGGCTCTGCTACTGAAGCACTGTAGGGCTCCCTAGACCATGTTCTGGGGGCCTCCCAGAAAGGGGAATGGATGAGGAAATCCCTTAACTGGACCTCTCAGGCCCCCTTCCCGGTTAAAGCCCTCCTCCCCCAAGCAGGACCCTCTGAAAGCCCTGTCCCCCCTCCCCCCGCAGCTCCATACTGGGTGTGGGGGCGCAATTGGCCTGCTGGACCAAGGGCATGGTGGTTGTACCACCTGAGCCACTGCACCTTCTCCCTACAGAGCTTCCTCAGGACCTATCCCGGGACCCAGAGCCAGCAAGGAGGGGACAGTCAACCTAAGTACCGCTCAGGTGGTAGGGACATCAGGGGAGATCAGAGGTTGGGAGGGGGACTTCTTATGACCCACATCTCCTACAGCCTCTGTGGAAAAGCCAAGGACTGAAGGGCCACTGCTCCCGCTCTCTCTTTTAAAATAATAAGCATTAAAAAATAAAATAAAATAAAAGAGATGCTGAGGGTGAAGTATGTGTGGGAAGGGCACAGGACTTCCGTGCCCTCCAGGAGCACCATTCTCCCCAAATCCCTACGAGTTCACCAACCCTGAGGCTCCCTGAACCCCATCTTTGGGGTTTTGTAGAGGCTTCATTACACACGCTCGGTTGCTTAACTCATTGGCCGCTGGGGATGGATGGACCCTCTCCCCTCCCTGGAGAAACTTCCAGTCCCACCCTCCAGTCACTGAGTTCTTACCGGCCTGCATCCTTGTCACCTAGAGGCTTTCGGCAAGTCAATATTAACACAGCAAAAGACCCTTTATTGTCCTTCGTAATAGGAAACTTCCAGGTTTTAGCAGCTCTGTACCAGGAACAGGATGAAGACCAAATATACATTTCTTGTTATAAACTACAAATACCACACCATGGATCTGTTTAAATCTTAAGCAGATAGTCACCTTATACTAAAGGGTAAAGAAATTCAATAGATCAAACCTCAATAGAGAATCTAGTGAATCCTTTAAAGAGGCTTCGTGAGGCCTGCCCTGCACCGGACCTGCTGGCCTGACCTGCCCTGCACAGGAAGAGGACCATGACTGAGTATTGCTGGCATCACAGGTCCCAGGGTCATCCTGGCCTGTCTCCACCCTCAGGGATCCCCCTATCTTGCCCTCCTTTGCCCCTGAGCATGTAGTCAAAGGCCCTCACGAGCCAGGGAACACTGCAGGCTGGAGAGCACACCCAAGCAGGAGTATAGGGTAGCCAGATGGCTCCTGGAACATCTCCCACCACCAGGTAAAAATGGGGAGATGGTGTCCGGGGAAGGTCAGAAATCAGACCATATACCCCCATTGTGGCCACTGTGTCTGTTTGTGTATAGGGAGGGAGTGGACCCTTGAGAGGTCCCTGGAGCCCAGGGAAATGGAGGCTTGGGCTCCCTTGCTCTTCCCTCGTTGCCTGGAGAACCAGTGGGATAGGCATTGGGGCTTCACAGGGGATGGATGGGATAGCCCATGGGAAGACGAACAGGGACGCAGAGGCCAGGCCCTCATCCCAGGTCCCAGCCTCTCTGGGCCCCACTTACCATGCTGGTGTGGGTTGTGTATCGGCTGGAGCTACCTGATGAGGCTCCAGGAAGCCTGTAAGAGGGGAGGTAGGTGCTGCTGTTTGGGCCCATGGAGGCCGGGGTCCTATGCTCAGCCAGAGCCTCTTGCCTGGAGGCCTGGCTCCTTCTAGGGCATGGGGCCACGGGGAGTGGGCAGCAATGTTGCCACTGGTTCCACACCAGGTGTCGTGGGATTGCTGCAGGGGAGGGGGACAGGGAGCCGCCGACACCCTGCTTTCCCTCAGGTCCTTGCTCAGGCCAACAGACACCCAGACGTTGGAGGAAGGTGTCGAGGGTGTGGGCTTCTCCCCAGGTTCAGGCCCAGACCGCTCCAGGTACTGCACAAACCCAACAGCCCTGCTGGCCTCCCAGCCCCCACCCTTGCTCCCTCTAACCCATCTGCATCTCCCACCAGCATTGTGTAAACCACCCCACAATTTACACGGCTCCCCACCACCCCAAGCTCTTTGGCGACAGACTGTGGGCTACCTGATCATATCAGCAGCGTCTCCCAACCCACCTCGGAGGCCCACTGTACACTCATTCCCCAGCATGCACAACACTTTGAGGCCTCTGTTTGTATTTGTTGTTCCCTACACTTGGTATGTTCTTCCCCCTCCTGTCCCAAGGCCCCTCTAACAAATCATGCTTTTTTGGTGTCCGCTTGGTGAGCCCTTGGTAGACGGGTGGCTGAAGGAGGAGCTGGGCGGTATCTCCTTGTCCTTCTCTACCCTGGACACTCACCTGGGACTGAGGGTTGCAGAAGTGGGAACAGGGCTGAGGAGATGCTGGGAACCAGGGTGAGCAGCAAGGGGGCTTAGAGGGCCCAAGCCCAGTAGAGGAGTTCCTTTTGCCCACTGCTGGGAACGAACTCCTTCATGAGGTGGGAGGACAGCTACAGAGGGTCCGCGAAGACCCTCCAAGTGGCCTCCAGCACCAGGACGCCTCAGGGTTCCCTGACCACCAGGTCGGGCTGTGACATTTTCACAGTAAAGGTTCGCACAGATGCTGGCCTTAGCTCACTGCACTGCAGGCTGGGCAAGTGCAAGAGTTGGGTGTAGAGGACATGGGGCAGGTCCTGACAGCCACCTGTGGGCAAGAGGAGCAGAGTCAGCAGAGTGGTGGGGTTGAAAGGACCCTGGGAGGGGGGCAGAAGAGGCTGACCTAGACCATCTCAGCGGGTTATGGGAGGGTGGGGGGTACACAGGGAGTGGTCCAAAAACACGAGAATGCAAGTGGTAGGTCAACAAAAAAGGCTGGGGAAAAATCCGAGAAGGGTCAACCAAGGTTGTGTGAAGAGAGTAAGGAACCTACTCACCCTGTAGTTCCCTTTCCTTCTTCACAAAGCTGTCCTGGGGGCCTTGAGAGGTGCCTGTTGTAACCAGTGGAAATGTTTGCAAAAAGTTGCTGCCCACTGCCAATTGGCACCTCCCTCACAGAGGTCTTGGGAGTCTGGGCTCCACCTAAGGGGTTACAACTGGACTTGCGCACATGAAAGTGGTTTCCACCTCTTCCAATGACAGGTTAGGAATACCTGTCCAAGCTAAAGACTTCCAGTCTCACAGTTCATTCTTTAATATAAATATAAAGGGATTATAGTACGCTCAGGTACCGTACCAGTTGGATTTTGCAAGCGCGGTTGTGTCCTCCAACGCCACGTGGTTTTCTCATGTTCACACTTCTACAGGACTAACTAAAACCCCTTGCTTTACAACCCAGAGGCTAAGAAGCCCAGGACTCAAGTCCAGGCTGTCTTAACCAAAATTTCCTTCCCAGCTTGCCACATGCACGACCTCCCATTTTGGGAGCCAGGCACCTCAATGGCAGCTGGTTTGGTAGAACGTTGTTAGGTTCTTCTTTCCCAAGAGGACAGTCCAGAATATTGCCAAAGAACATTGTGCTGGAGCTTCCTGTGGGACAACAGGCTAGTACCCTGGTTAATCATTTTACCATAGGCTTACTCGGGGGGCAAATTCTTCACTTTCTGCCCCAAAGCCCTATCAGTACCTGCCGCCCCACCCTGATTTTAAGACAACTATGAAGAAAAGGACTCAACTCCACAAAGGGGCAGGTCAGAATATTGTTATACTGGCCACAGCATTTCAAAGAGTCCAATAATAGTAGTAGGCCTGGCTAGATTTGAGAACAATTTCTTGTTATGACGAACCAGAAATACAAGATTCCACGGAGAACTGGAACAGTTGACAGAATATAGTTGAACTTAATTAAACCTTCAAGGGAAATAAAAAAGAGGGTCAAACAAAGCCACTGAACGGAGAAGCCCAAGATTGGTTTGGGATAAACATAAGGATAGCAGCCTTTCAGCGTGGGTACCTTCTGAGCCCTCCCAGAAGGGATCTGCCAGCCATTCCATCCCCTTTTCTGAAGCATGTGCCAAATCAAATGGCTATTTCCTCTCCATTGCAGGTGTAAGCGAACCCAAAAGTATCTCTTTGGACAGGATACAAAGAGGACAGTTTATACATCTAACTCCAGGGTACAAAGTGCACACACCCAACCCAGCACACTCCTTATATGGTGTCAATGCCCACAGAAGTAACTTCAATCAAATCAGAGGCACTACCATGTGTAACCTATGTGGCCCTGCGGCTATGTCGGTGTTCCTAATTAACTACGCTAAAAATATCAATGTAGCAGAATGCATTTTTGAGCTCCAAATTTTCTCAACACTTTTAAGAGGCTATTAAATGTAGAACAGAATTGTTTCACAGAAACCTAGGCATTAAGAAGGAACACTGACGGGCTCTTACTAGGCCTTTTTCATGGGAACACAGAGTTGAAATGTTAGAACGTCAGAGCATAGGGACAGGTGAAGGGAGGCAGAGGAGGAAGAGAGTGTTCTAGCCACAAGGCCACCACATTCGTGTTCAAAGAGAAGTCAGAGCGATGGGGGTGGAGGAACAACCCAAACACAACCAAACAAAATCCAAGTCAGAGGAAAAAAGGGTTTCATACAACACAGTATCAAAAAAGTAAAAGGAACACACTAAAATGCACAAACTGGTGGCAAGGTGAGTCCATAGCCTATTGTGATAGGTCCTTCCAGCATCAATCAGGTGTCTTCTCCGTCTGTTATTTCAAGGTTATTTACACATGTGGTGACTTCTGAACAAGAGTCTCTCCCAGGAGGGCGGGCAGGTTTCAATCATTGGTTTCCGGATCTGTTTGTGCCATGTAAGCATCCAGCTCGGCATCCAAGTGTCCTTTTGTCTTTGACATGTACGCATCCAACTGGTTGTCCAGCTGCTCCTTGGTCAGCACAGGGCGGGTGAGGGCACCTCTCCCTCGTCCACGGCCTCGGCCTCGGCCTCCAAAGCCCCCTCTCCCCCGACCTATCATACCCCGACCTGGCCCAAGGGGAAAAAAAGAAAACAGTTACAAGTAGGTTTAATGGGTGCTACGGCAAGTGCCCCTTAGAGCAGTGGGGCCTAGCTGAGAAAGGCTGAAAGGGCAGGGCAAAGAGGAGAAATCTGGAAAAACAGGAAACACATTGGGTAGAAAGCAACACATGGAAAGCACACATAATGAATCCCTATTTACATGCTCATCTCTAAATGCTATTTAAAGACTTTTTATTCTGTTGACAAAAGTAAAATAACTGACAAAAGAATCTTAATCTCTCCTAAAACAAAGAAATTATCTAAAGTTGTGAGGCCCACTAGAGGTTTATTAATTAAAATACATTATAGATAATCCCATTTAGTAAGACAGGGAAGAAGTAACAAGGGCACAGAGAAACGGAGGTGTAAGGCTAGACAATTTTTAAGGTAAGCCTTATTAGAGAGCTTTCTGGAAAATCAGCTCATCTCTCCTCAAACTTACTAAAACTAATGAGCTGACCCCACATCAGGAGACTGAGGAGTTACTATGACATAGGAACAATGTGAGAAGATGGGGAAGAATATTTATAGTCGTCCCAGCCACTTCTATCTCAGATTCTAATTGCCTTCTAACAATTATGGTTATCTGAGAGGTGGTTTCAATCCACTTAACAAAACATACACAGCTTTCTGAAAAGCTACTTTAGACCCCCCACCCACCCCTGTGATGTCAGAAACCAGGTCAAGATAATTTGGAAACATGCTATTTCATCCTGAAACCCAAACGAGCTTGTACTTCACTCAGTGAGCCAAACATATAATGGTCTCGAGAGAAGAAACTAAGCCCTTGGCTATCAAATTTCCTTTTCTAACAGTTATTGGCCTTTGGCAACTTCAAGGTCATAAATTATGGAAGACCCACCACACACTATAAAAGGACCAAAGCCGATATACACAGGGGCTACAGGAATAGATTTGCTCCCACCCTAGACAGGTGTTGTTGAGAGTTTTCCACTAAGCTCTGTATCAGAAAACTCCCATGAGGTCTGGATTAACAACAGCAACACCATTAAATGCCTTTCCAATCTGGGTCATGATGAGGTCACAAGACAAGTAGCACTAAGTCTCAAAGGTAAGATTATCAACAAGAGTCAGTTAACTGACATGGTACCTTCTTGCTTTCTACCTTGATCAAAAAAGTCATCTGATTTCCCACAGACACAAACTTTACCTTGAATTTACTTGGCTTCAACATCAATACCCAGCTCCAACCTCACCATCCTTTTCCACTCTTTCATTTTTGTACATCTCCCTCTTCTTTATTCTTATCTTAGACTCAAAGTGGGGTTTTGAGCTATGGGATGGGGTGTGTGGTGGTGGGGCAAGGACAGAGAAAGGTAAAACCTCAAACTGACCATCTTGTCATTTTAACGATACAATTTAAGTTTGCAAGAACCTGGAAAAAGACTGCATATGATCTGGCTCTGACATGTACCTGACTGGTTCTTAGACAACCCATGACAGACTTTTGCACTACCGCATGTGAATTTAGAAAGTAAGCCAGTTTCAAAAAACAAAACAAGACAAACAAATAAGCCTGCCTATGACTTGAAGCTGTGCAGAAAGGTGGCTCTGAGTTTTGAAGGGAGAGAAGTAAAAGGGAGCTATTCTCTGAAGTTGGTAGCTGACTAACCTCTACCACCGATTCCGCCACGACCCATAGCTCCACGCCCTAGGCCCCCTCTCCCAGGACCTCCACGACCTCGAACACCACCTCTTCTTAAGCCCATTCGGGGAGCTACGGCTCGTCCACCTCGGAGCAGGTTTTGACCTTGGAGAGGAGGCATACAATGTATATGCAGGTAAATCCAAGAGAGACAAAGTAGACTCTAACCAAAGGAAGGCGGTGAAGGTTAAATGAGAGTTAATTCAGTTAATTTTTAGGTTGGGGGGGGGGGGCAAGCTGCACACCAAGTGTGAATAGATCAAGCTGCTCTTTATTCAATCAATTCAAAGTCTGACCACAAACCCATTTTGGGAAGAAGCTGGGAGTTAAGTTAATTAGTAAGTACATACAATAAATATCTACTGAATAATCAGACATGTGCCTAGCATTAAGGTAGATTTAAAAATCAATAATATGGTTCCTGCTCTCAATACGTTCTCACAAGGGACAAGAACAACATGGGGAACAGCGTTAACAGTGCCCAAAATGTAACAGGTAGCTAAGTGCTATGGACCAACTCATCCTCTCTTTTTTCCAAATAGAACAGCGTGTTTCACTAGTACTGGGAACAAAGATAGTTAAGATACAGGCCAAGAGACCAAAAATTTCTTAGATTCGACTTATTTCTAGAACTTGAATGTGCTTTTGATTTAAGCAGCAGCAGGGTGTTTCAAAATGGAATGGAGATGACATGAATTACCTGTTGTTACGCAGGTCATAGCCTCTCACCATTGCACATTATCAGAAAAGGAATGGTATCGATAAAAGACATGCAGCACTATTAAAAATACGTGATTTCAAAGGTTATTAATTATATTAATACAAATTCAGGCTTAAAGATGTTAAACAAATGTGTCCATAAGCAGCCCAAGAGAAAAGGGAAGGGGTAGGGCCCGACAATGTTCAAGTACACAGCACTGACCTCGGAGCGACATCCCGCCCCTAAGCAGGGTTCTGGTGGCACGTCCCCCTCGTAGTCCTCCTCTGGGCAAGCCTCTCTGGATTATGGGCAGGCCTCGTCCTCCGATTGCTCCCCTGGCCAGGGTCCCTATGGGTCGGCCTAACCGTGCCTGGATGTTACTCTTACCCAGGCGCTGCTTTAAGCTCTTCTGGAAGAAAAGGTGTTGGGGGATTGAGATCAAAAAAGCATTCCAGTGGCATCTAGCAACTCAAAGTGCAGAGAAAAAGAAGCAGTGAGATGGCTGTGTGCAGGGAGATAAACTTGCCGTAGGTGTCATATAAAGAACCTAATCCAGAAACTAGCCTTTGCCTCAGAACATGGTAGAAAAGAAGAATTCTGATCCAGAGCTTTTATGAAAGCTTGAGTATGGTCCCATGAAATTGGCATCAACACAAATTACCTCACTAGTTTGGCTACAGAAGCCATACACCACTAACATGAAACGTAAGTTTTAGTAAGAACTCTGTATTTCAAATCCTGGATTCTGTTTTTGAACCACAGGTCGACAATGATATGACTGGATTCATACTTGCCCAAGGACTACCACTGTCTTCAAAGG
This sequence comes from Leopardus geoffroyi, assembly GCF_018350155.1. Classification (NCBI taxonomy): domain Eukaryota; kingdom Metazoa; phylum Chordata; class Mammalia; order Carnivora; family Felidae; genus Leopardus; species Leopardus geoffroyi. Next base: position 221,159 of record NC_059338.1, on the reverse strand, counting down.
CTTACTCAAACACCAAATGAAGTTCATCACACTCTGGGAAAAATTTAAATTACAAGTTCATCTGAATTCTTGTCACTTAAAAACAAGATTTGATTTTTCAGTCAAAGAGGCCAGTGTGTTCCATTTTTCCTCTGAGTATCTATCTCCAGACGATCCACTTTTTACCTTAAGATGTAAATAAACACAAAAAAGTCAAACCTTTCCTTACATTTCTTAAATAGCCATTAATTCCATGTCTACCCTTGCAAACAGCTCCATTAAGCCAATACGATAACTTTTAATTCAAAATAAACATGTAACTCAACTGTATCTCCAGAGAGATAGCCAAACTTGTGTTGGAATTAAGACAGGTGAGCTATAATCACGAAACTAAAGGACATATTTGAGGACAACGGCATACTGCACATGGAGATATTCAATAATCTGTCCCTCAAAGAAAAACTATTAAGACCACATCTTAATAAGTTAAAAATCCTTCAAAAGAAAAGGATCCTTCAAATCCTTCAAAACTGTGTAGCCTTGAACACAACCAAGGCCCCAGCAAACCTGTTTTCCCACAAAACCATTAGCCAATAGGAATGAAAATAAATTCTGTATGTCCTCCTGCTTCACCCATAAATGACTACCAATGATTTTTTTATTAGCTTTCTAGCACAAGATAATAAGCTAAACAAAGGGGCAGTTTCTGAACATTATGCACTTAGGCATAACTGACCTTAAGAGCCTGTCGTGTCACCCTGACAGCACACAATTAGGAAGTCAGGACTTCATTCATTTTCCAAATCTCTTATGTTCAGTGATTCTGAGCATATTCCCCCCAAAATCTGTGCTTTAGTGGGGAATGCACAGTGCTTGCAAGTCCTCCCTTCTTAATCCTTAGCTGCCAGCCAATACTGGACTCTAACAGACAGGAAGCTTAAGGATGTCAACTATACCACCTAGTTTTCACTCGACAGCTGTGCTCTACGCTAAGGTGGCCACTAGCCACACGTGGCTATTTCAGTTACAAGTAAATAAAATTTTAAAAGCTCCTCAGTCACACCAGCCACATTTTGAGTACTCAATAGTCACACATGGCTAGGGGTTATCATACTGGACAGCAGATAAAGAATATTTCTATCACTGTGTAAGGTTCTATTGGTCAGCTCTACTCCAGAGGCTGCTTTCTGCACAGCTACATTTAAAGCTTCTTCTTGGGGCACTCCGTCAGTTGAGCGCCCAGCTCTTGATTTCATTTCAGCTCAGGTCATGATCTCAGAATCTGGGAGTTGGAGCCCAGCATCTGGCTCCGCGCTGAACGTGAAGTCCGCTTAAGATTCTCTCTCCCTCTGCAGCCTTTCTCCCCTGCTCACATACACTCTCTTAACCAAAAAAAAAAAGAACAGAAAAAAGAAGAAAAGAAAAAAGTTTCTTGAAAGGTCTTCTGGAATGATCTGTCAGGGGCTTATTTTCAGCAATTTATAATACCTACTCTTGGAAAATGGTGGTGCCTTTTTTTATGGCTTTCCTAAGTCAGGGACAAAATATAAGAACTCCCAAGGCTTAAGGTAGCTGAAGCAGAAGGCCTTGTTTATTTTTGGTCAGTGAGCCCAACAGTTCAGGGTGGGGGTGGGAGGGTGTTATATTTAACTGCTGAATTTATGCACAGCCATGCAGTGCTACCAGTTAAAGTCCTTACAGTTGCATGGCATCGCCCTCCAGACGCCCAGCCACAGCTTGGACATATCCTTCCACAGCCACTCTCCGGACTCGCATATAAAGTCTATGAATAATAAAGAGCAGGTTTTATTTCAGGTCTGAACAGAATTCTCTCTTACTGGTAATTTGAAAGAGAACCCACTTATTCTTTAAGTACTCAGTGCTCTCACTCCATTTTACTGACAAAACTTTAGGTGCTGTGGAGATGAAGGCCACCCTATTCTTTCTATATTTTAGCACTGAAAACGTTTGATTAAGGCTGTTCAGACTTCCTGTGCTAGGAGAAAAAAATAAAGTTATTTCCATAATTTGTAACTCATTTAACAGAGAATAAAGGATTTTCTGAGATCATCTAAAACAAATCAAAATTTTCTTCTTTCTATTTTTTGGCTTCAAACAAAAGACATTTATTCTCTCACAGTTCTGGAGGCTACAAAACCCAAAATTTCTTTGTGGTAAAATCCAGCAAATCTACTTTAAGGCCAAAGGATCAGGAAAAAAGAGATCAATACTCATTGATAACATAGACACAGGTCATACTGATGGCAAACTACCTAAAAGAGAAAGACAAGAAGTTACTTATTGGTACCTGCTAAAATGGGAATTCTCTGAACTTCTCTTTCCTCCAGAGAAGTTTCTGCTTTTGCCCTGAGCCACCTTGCAATCATCCATCATGTCCTGACAGCCTCAGTGGACTGCCTGACAGAGATCACCAGCTGCTTCTGGAGCATTAAGACCCATCCTCTCACCTGCTTAAGTTTTAATGCTGCCTGGACAGAGGGTCTATTCTCCATCTGCTGGGCCAGTCTTCTGTTTCTGGCACTGGCTAGCTGCTGTTGTTGCTGCATCGAAGCCCGAATATTCACTGGCATCGGCTGTTTGTTCTTCAGCATATTAGTAAAGCTTCAAGGTCGAACAAAATGGATGTTTAAATAAAAGCTTTATTACAAAACATTTATTGGCATTTTCATGGCTTGCTAGACCAGGAGCTCCAGATCCCACGAACTTTTAAGTAAAGTGGTACACTTAGATCAAGGCTGATGTGGGTTAAAGACTCCTCTGCTTCCACAAACTTGCAAGAATCAGAAACTTAGAAATGCAGCTAAGTGCAGCACATTCAATCAAAAAAGATAACAAGGGCTCAGGCTTTTAGAGAGGTGGAAGATATGAAAAACACGCAATAAGCAGATATGATGACAACAAAAGACAGAAAATGTGGTTTCAAAGACAAACAAAGAAAGCCAAAATGTTGGGGGAACCTGAGGGTGCACTGTAAGAACAAATGTAAGGAAGGACTAGAGCACCTCACAGACCACAGGATTAGCACCCCCATATAAATCACAGGAGTGTAACATATTTTCTTAATAACATGTAATATGTAAATATGGAGAATAACATGTAAACATGTAACTTAATAACATGTAAATATGGAGAATCAGTGTGTATCACACCCTAAGATATAAGCAGCACATATGCTTCGGAAAAGGCAAAAATAAACGTCAATTAAATCTTTTAGTGATCTAACATCAACTTAATAAAATCATTGGTCCGACTTTAGCTCAGGTCACGATCTCACAGTTCGTGGGCTCGAGCCCCATGTTGGGCTCTGTGCTGACAACTCAGAGCCTGGAACCTGCTTCAGACTCTAGGTCTCCCTTTCTCTCTGGCCCTCCCCCCACTTGCTCTGTCTCTCTCCATTTCGAAAATAACAAACATCAAAAAATAAAAAATCAAGTCATTGGTCAAAAGCAGTCAGTAAAGAGCTCTCAGAGACAGAAACTGCTTTAAGTACCTTAACTTCTCTTAGGCTTAAATTACTTTTCCTGATTCCAAGTGATTGCTTCTGAGAAAATCAAGATTAATTTAGCCACCGAACAGCTTGTGAAGACACTCTTCTATTATTCCTGTCAAAGTAAGTTTAATGGAACGAAAAAGAACAACACTTAACTGTAAAGGAATCTAACACAAAAACAAACTAAAAGCAGTATCGAAAGAAAGAGAAATGGAGCAAAGCAAGTGCCTCTTACAAGGCCCAAGAATGGCATTCGAGGGCCTTTGGACATTCCACAGCTTGCTACCTGCCTCTTACAGACCAGACACAACACTGCCGGCCTCGGACTGGGCAGCAAGCCTAGTGCAGCCACGGTACCATGCTACCGAGCTGCACCACCCCTGTATCAATGTAAAAAATGTGAAGAGAGAGAGGGTGTGAGGAGTCTTCTTAAAATACATCCCACCAGAGAAATATTTTCAGACAGCTTAACATAAAAATCTACTGACAAGGGGTTTTGAAACAACCGCCCAATTTGTTTTGTGTACCACGTAAGATGCAACTAAACACAGAGGTCTGTAGCCTTCTGTTGGTATTTAGTTTAAAATTGGTTTTTGTGCCTTGGACCCCAGGGCCAATTTAAGTAATGTTTTCTTATGAACGAGCTGAAGTTGCTGTTGGCTGCCTCACCGCTCATTTAGAGACATCTTGGTGGTGCTTTTTAGCACAACTTTCGGCGCTGACTGTGCAGCCATCTTCAAATCCCGAGAATCTACAAAGGACAATAGGCAGAATGAGCAAGTCAGGAAAAGGACCTCCTCATTTCTACAGGCATCAAGGGCTTCACCCAACAGCGAATGAAAAGAAAAGGCCTGTGTCAACGGCTGTGGAAGAGCCCACCAAAACGCACATCGGGTGCTTAAGTCTCCACCATAGTTACCGCAAACCGCTACATCTCGAGGCCGCAGGAAAGTGTCTTCCCAAACCCCCAAGATGGCAGACGCACGCCAAGCTGGGCAAGCTGAGGGGGGCTAAGTGCATCCAGGACAGTCCTCCTCAACCTTGGCTGCAGGGAGCTGCTCACCCTCCCCAAGCAGACCCCGATCGCCGGCGGCCAGGTCCGCGGCCAGCGGCGGGGAGGGAGGGCTGGCCAGGCGCTCCTCACGGGCAGCCAACGCGGAGAACCGTGACGCAGGCAAAGCCGTCTGGAAACTGGCTTCCGACTCCACACCCAGGCGGGAGCCCTCGCGAGAGCCGGGCGGGGGGAGCAGGGAAGGTCTCCCGAACCCGCGGCCGCCCGCGGCCGCCTCGACGCTCCGACGCCCCCTCACCGCCCAGTCAGGGCCGCCGGCCCAGGCCCCGCCCCCCGGGGCCTCCCGGGCCGCCCCGCCGCGGAAACGCACCGAAGGAAACGGACGCCAGTGCGCCTCCCGGGGCTGCCACCACGCCTGCGGCGCGCGGGCCGGGGTCCGGCCGAACCTGAGCTGACGGGGTGGGCGGTTGGTTAGAGGAGTAAGCGGTAGGTCGCTAGGTTAGCTCGTTGTAGCCGGGCGGCTGTCCGGTCGGCCGGTCCGCCTGCTCGCCCGGCCAGCCCTTTCCTGCCTTGAGTCTGTGCCACCACAGCCGCCGTCGCCGCCGCCGCCGCCTCCCGCTCGCTGCCCAAAACAAAATGGCCGCCACGCCCAGAGCCGAGTGGGACCGGCTAAAATGGCGTCGACGCAATTACGTATGACGCCGGATCCGCGCACAGCGAGGGGGCGGGAAGATTTGCGCTACGCCTGCGCGGGGATTGGGGCGGAGCCCTAGGGAGAAGACAGGTCCTTAGCCAAGCGGTGGCCGAGGTGCTCTCTGCTCCGCCCACGGAGGGGCGTGGCCAGTGGTTGCTGTCGGGGATCGTCAGGGCCTTACGACCGCGGCCGCGTGGTTGTGTTCTGGTCCGCTGGCGGAGGTTCGGCCTCGCGGGCGAAGGTGGTTGTGTTTCCTTGCGGCGCCCCAACCCTGGCCGAGGCAGACCCCGTAAAACTGTTTAGTGGGATTTGCCATCCCCCTCCCTGTTGGGGGGGGGGGGGCTGCCGCGAGCCGGGAGAGCGGGGTGGGGGTGGGGGGGAGGCACCAGTACCCTGCGCTCTTGTCTCTTCCAGAACGTCGTTAGTTCTCACGGCGGTGTCTGCGTCCAGCTCCCCCTCCCACGCCCTCTCCCCCTGTCAGTCATCCGCATTTTGATGCAGACCTACCTGCGTTGGATTTTTCTTATGCCCAGGGATGCAATAGAAATACTCGCACGTTTGGGACGCCTGGGTAACTCAGCCAGTTGAGTTGGCACTCTTGATATCGGCTCAGGTCATGATCCCAGTGCTGTGGGATCCAGCCGGCTTCCGGCTCTGGGCTGAGCGTGGAGCCTGCTTGGGATTCTCTCCTTCTCTCTGCCCCTCTCCCCAGCTCGCCCCCCCCCCCCCAAATAAAAATAAATGTTTTAAGAATGAGCGAATGAACACATCTTCAACCCTTCTCCATTTACGTGCCTCAGGATGCTTTCGTTTTCATTCCTAGCATTTACGTGCATGTGTTTAAAGGCCTGGCATCCTGGACTTTACCTATGAGAGGGTAAGGGTCGTGTTTGTTTTGTTCACTACTACGTCCCCAGTTCCTACACGATGCCTAGCATATAGTAGGTCCGCAGTAGATATTCTTTGGAGATTGAAGGGAAATTCCTTCTGGCTTTCTGGCTGAGAAGCTGAAGTCTCCTACATCTGCAGCTGGAACCTTGAATGCCCGCCTTCCTACGCCTTGAGCAATCCTCAGCTAGGAAGATGTAATGTTTCCTTGACCTCTCTCCGAAAAAGATCCCTTCCCAAATAAGGTGAATTGGGAGTGAGGTACCTTGACTTTCTCACTCACTTCCAGACTGCAAAGGAGACACACGGCAGCTGGCGAGAGAAGAGCCTTTAATTAAAGATGAGTTGCAGGCCGGGCCCACTACTCTTGCGCCCTGGGTGGAGGGTGGACAGGGTAGGAGAGTAGGAAGGGAAAAACGGGGTAAGGGGCAAGCAGGGAGAAGGGAAAGGGCGCTGCCCCCTGGGGCTGTCTGCTCAACTGTTCTCCCAGAAAAAGTTGTTACAGGCCACTGTGAGGGCAGCCACCAGCACCACATACTCTTGGAAGTCCACCTCCCCATCTCCATTCTCGTCTAGCTCTTTCATCACCTTGTCCACAGCGTCTGCATCCTTCTGGGCCTGTGGAGGGGGGAGATGGAGAGGTAGGCATATAGAGAGGGGAATAGTACTGAACCAGGGGCAAGAGGGGTGGTTGATCGGGAAGAAGGAGGCAGAGACGAACAAGAGGGAGAACTACATCTCATTATGGGATTCTTCTGAGTCACCCTTCAAAACACACTTGTGGCCTCCTGTTGGCTGCAGAATAGGCTTCTTAATGAGGCAGAGTAATAACATCAGTTACCATAGGTTTGGTGCCTAGGATGCAACAAGCTTAACAAGCATTGTCTAATTGGAACGCAAATAGTATGAGGCAGCTTTCATTATTCCCCTGCTAGAGAAGAAGCAAATTAACACTTGGTGGTTAAAGAATGTTCCCGAGTCACACAGCTAGAAGCTGCCCGAGTCCGAATTGGAACCCAGGCCTGATAAAATCTCAAAGCTGGTTGACTTTCTACTGGCTTCTTTACCATATAAGCCCCTGTTAGCATTTGCAGCCTACTCTTCTGCACCCTTCACTCAGGTCAAAACCACTGAGCATGCTCCATATTCTTTTTTCTTCCATGCTTTTGTTCATGCAGATACCTCCCAAAATGTCTACATTCGCCCTGATAATATTCCAGTGGAAATCTGTGGCTCAAGTACCACCTCTTCGGAGGAGCCCACTTCAGTCAGGTTACTATTTCCCATAATCCTTTCTGGCAATTCTGTTCAAGCTCTGAGTACTTCCTGAATGGTTGGCCCAAGACTTCACGGGGACGGGGATCTCGTTGCCTCCTGTCAGCGGACGGGGGCCTCTTTTGGTCCTCCAACTCTGCTCTCTCCTGAACATTTCACTTCCTGGCGTTCATGGTTTACTTTCATGTGTCAGTGTTTCCCTTCTAGACTGTGAGCCTTGTTACTGATGCATCTGCATAGGTCCTAGCACTTAACAGGTGATTAATAAGTTAGGGTATTTTTGTCTTGAGCCTGGAGGGGTAGGGAAACCTGGAAAAACCCAGGAGAGAAGTCTGGGAGAGGAAGGAGACAATTGGGCTGTGTTGGGAAGATGGAAGGGAGGTGTCCCTCCACCCCTCACCCACTCCACCCTGTACCCCACTCTGCTTACGTCCAGGAAGCCAGAGAGCTCGGTCTGCAGCAGCTCTTTTAGCTCCTTCTTGCTCAGCTTGTACTTGTCTCCCTCCTTGCCCGAGTGGGCGTGGAACACGTTGATGAGAGTCTCCATCGCCGTCTCCAGCTCTGAGCCCATTGTGCAGCTCACCTACCCACCCCCACCACGGAAGGAAGTTAGGGACCATGCTTCAGGCTATCTGGAGTCAGGGCGAGGGGAGCCCTCAGCCTAGCCCTGGTCCCACACCTGAAATAGCCACGAGATCAGAGCCACACCACAGTTTATCTTTCACTGAGATTTTATGACATGGCAACCTAACAGACCTGAATCTAGACTTGCTCCCTGTGCCCCTCAGTCCATATCCCAGCCAGAGGTAGTCGGTGTTTGGGGCACGAAGACAGAGCAGCCGTGGCTGGCTCTAGAGGCCTGCGGTGGACTCTGGTGGTTCCTGGCTGCCTGGGCAGACACTGAGAAGGGTGGGGCCGGCAGGCAGGGATGGTCACAGGACCCTGCCAAGCTGCCTCTGGCTCTATTTTTACCCTGCTATGCCTGAAGCTCTGCTGTTGAGGGTGGTGGGCTGCACCCCCCTCTACGGCCTTGACTGCTGCCTGCCCCTAACAAGGAATCTGTCTGGTGCCCTCAGTCAGCCTGACAGGAGGGAGTGGTGGCCCGCGTGGCTGGCCCAAGGCTTCATGGGGAGGGGGGATCTCACTGCCTCTGACTTTCCTATCAGCAGACTGGGACCTCTTTCAGTCCCTCAACTCTGCTCTCTCCTGAACATGTCACTTCAGCTTCCCTGGGGTGCATCTCCATGGCCTCTAGTTTGGTTTCTCTTCCTTCTCTGCAGAATCAGGCCTCCCATCGGGTGATGGTGGGGAGGGAGAAGGAATGTGGACACGTTTCCCCAGAGCCAGGGCTCCCAGGGAGGGGGAGGAGACCTCCAGGGCTTCATCCCTGCTCCTGCCTACTTACTCCCACCCCTAGGCCCAGGCTGGATGAGGTGAGGACAGTGACAGCTGGCAGAATAGGGCTGGTAAATGTTGGGGGCTGGGAGTAAACAGCTGAGTGCATCCTCTGAATTCAAGGGGCTGGAGAGAAGGAAGAAAAAAATGGAGGGGTTTGTCGAGGAGAGGGGGCCAACTCAGGAGGCCTCTTTCCTTTGGCCTTAGGATGGTCAGCCCCTCCACAGCCTCAGGGGGCAGCTCAGGTGTCTCAGATCAGGTGTCCTTGTCCTTCCTCAGGCCTAAGGGGCTGAACAATGGGCCCTGATCGAATGACATTCCAGCTTTACAATGGGGACCTTGTGAGTGTCACCTGAACTCTGGGCATGAGAAGCAGTTGTCACAGAGACATGGGGGAGATGGAACCCAAGCTGGGGCTGATGGAGGGGATAAGGGGCGCGTGTGTGGGAGGGCTCTTGGTGGCTCGGTTATTGGCCCATCCAGGAGGGGCACTTAGAGGTTGCCCGGAGCCCTTGAGGAGCCGGGGATGTTGTGCAGGGGCCATTTGGAGAGGACTTTGGCAGGGAGTGGGCAGACGGGAAGACAAAGGGAAAGACTTGAAGGAAAGAGAAGTCTGGAAGTCTGGGCCGAGGAAGGAGGAGGAGACAGAGGGGGTCATGTGAAAGGAGAGTTGGGAATGGGTAGAGTACCCTAATGCCCTCTCCTCCTGATACGTCACGGCCCATGCTCTCCTACCCCGCGGCTTCTCTGGGACCCGGGCTCTTGGCAAGGCTGGGTGCCGGTGGGGGTGGGGGCAGAAACAGCAGTCCCATTTGCTTTCTGAGCCTCCTGGAAGCAAAGTGGGAGCTGGGTCCCCTCCGCAGGCCCTGGGAGATCCGGGGAGCCTTGGGAAAGCACTCTGAGGGCGCTAGTAGGAGAACTTGATCTCCTGGAAGCTTCCTCCTTCCCTGAGGACCACCACAGACCTCCCTCTGAACTTGACTGGCCTCCCTGTGCTACTGTCCAAACCCTGTCTCCCCCAGATCCCAAACTGCTGTGGCGGGAGCCCCTCCCACACGCTCAGTGCACCCCAATGCTGTTGCCCCAATAGTGTCGCTGTTCAGGAGCTCTGCTGAAGTCCCCTTTCCCCCCAAGCCGGCCACAGCAGGGACCCCGTGCAGAGGGAGCAGATACTCACTGTCAGCCTTGACCTGAGGTGGGAACAGGTTCTGGACAGACAGACCAGTCTGCAAATGTGGCTACCAGAGCTGTGTGGGGAGACCTGTGTTCGGTCCCTCCCCCGCGGCCCCCCTCCCCGCCAGCTCCACCCCTTCGCAGACAGACACCCCGCCGGGGCGAGGGGCCAGGAGTGGACAGAGGCGCCCTCTGTCTCCAGGGCTGGAACAGGCCGCCCTGTGTGCTCTTTTCCAGCCTCGGGCGCCTCCCCCGGCTCCTGGGCCCCAGGGAGGTGGGAAAGGTCCTGGGAGGGTCACGGAGAGGCCTCTCACTACCACTGCGTGCAGCACGGGCAGCACAGGGGAGGATCCCGCCGAGGGGGTCTCAGCGAGGGGCCCTAAGCCTCCGTGAATCATTTAATCCTGGGACTTTTAGTCTGACTCCCCGCTGACAGATTTCAGTCCGGGGCCTCCTGCACGGAGGTCTCGGCCGGACCCCCGCCCCACTCCGCCCCGCCTCCGTGGGAGCCTCTCGGGGGTCTGGGGCTGCAGGGTCCTGTTCAGGATCCTCCCCTCCGGAGGGGCTCTCTGTGGGGTCTCTCAGCTCCAGAGTGGACGTGGTGGGGGGTGGTGGTGGGACGGCAGGGGTCCCGGGGGGCGCGCGCGTAGGCCGGGTGGGCCGGGGGACCCCGGGACCCCGCCCGAGGGCAGGGGTTGGGGGTGGGGGCGGCGGCGGCGGCGGGAGGCGGGCCTGGGCGGTCTCCTCCCTCCGGGATCCGGGCAGAAGCGGACACCTCCGGGCTGGGCTGGGGCGCTGCGCCTCTCCCCCGCCGCGGTGAGTCCCGGATCCCCACCCTGGGGGGTCGGGCGCCTCTCTGTCGTGGGGCTCGCGGGCCCGTCCCCGAGCCAGCTCGGACCGGGGTGCGGGAGGGTTTGGGGGCGCCCGGCCGCCGTCCTCGCTAGGGGGAGCGGCGGGCTCGGGCCTGCGCCGCCTGCCCCTGCCCGGCGGGGTCCCCGCGGCCCGACCGCAGGCCTGACCCCGGCCACCCCGCCCGCGACACAGCCCGGGGCATGTGGGCGGGCCGGGTCCCTGTACAAACAAGCTTTGGAGACAGCCGGCCTCATGACCCCTGGGGGCCGGCTGAACCTCCGAGACAGGGCCCTAGGGACCAAAGTGCCTCCTGGCAGAGGAGTCTGGAGACTTGGAGACCAGCACGGAGGGGGCTCTAGGACACAGACACTTGGAAAGGACCACCCAGCTCAGACCTGGAGAGGATGGGGTTTCTGGAAGCACACACCTCTTCCTCTGCCTGCACTGAGCTGTTTCCTGGCCCCCTGCCCCAGGCCCCATCCCTGTCCCCTCCCACCTGCCCGGGAAGGTTCCCTGTGGGCTGGGACAGGCTGGCCTAGTCTGACTCTCCCTTTCTCTCTTCCCTGTCCTCCAGGGTCCCCATGGCAGCCGAGCCGCTGACTGAGCTGGAGGCGGCCATCGAGACAGTGGTCACCACCTTCTTCACCTTTGCAGGGCAGGAGGGCCGCAAGGGCAGCCTCAGCATCAATGAGTTTAAGGAACTGGTCACTCAGCAGCTGCCTCACTTGCTCAAGGTAGGTGGGGGTCTCTGGGCCTGAGACTTAGGGGGACAGTGGCTGCCAGACGCCGGGTATATGAGGCAGGGTGATATTCTGGGCCTGATCGTGTGACCCCAGGTATTCGGTGGACAAGGGTGTGGGTGACTACATGTGTAAAGGATTCTGGGGTGTGTGTGTGTGTGTGTGTAACTAGGTAACACTGTGTCAGTGTGAGTGCAAGTGTGTCATTGGGCTTTGTGTTCCCATCAGACAATGCTGTTGGGTTCTCGAGTATGCTCTGTGCCTTTCTGGTCTCATTTCCCCAACACAGGGGTGGACCCAGAGGTGGCTTCCAGGAGACTTACAGACCATCAGAGCTGGAAGGAGGCCAAGACAAAACAGTCCAAACCCCTCACTTCACGTATTTGGAAACTGAGGCTCAGCTGTGTGTAGAAAGGGGTTTGTGAACAATAAAAACACAGTCAAATTCATGCAGAGATAGATCTCAGAGTAGGAGAGACCTGTAAGTAATCCATGATTGCTTCTCACCCCCTCTGGGAATCCCCTCAATAATGTGCCTGGTAGGGTCATTCCTTCTCTCCTACTCACTGGACAGAGTAGGGATTTAAATTTCATCCACTCTGAGTTGCCTCAGCATCCCAGTCTGTTAACAGTTTCTGTTTCATCCCTGCTGAGAATTCACAGGCACGTAGGAGGGTGTGAATATGGATAAAAAAGCAACATCACCAGCAAGTTTTGGAGACTCAGTCCATCATCTGCAAAATCCCCTACATTCTTAGACTTCTCGGCTCCTTCCCTTTCTCTTCTCTCAGGAAACGAGACACCACTCAAGGTGCAGTGTTCCCCAGAGCTGTGTCAAATACTGACTGGTTTTTCCTCCAAACCCAACTCCCCTTGGGCCTGGAAATGCGGGAAGTGACCTCTTTGCTTTTGGTGACTGCTTCCAGATCTCAGTTCCTTCCTCTTCCTAAGACGTGCAGCTTCTGGGAAGCTCCTGTGCCACCTGCCCCGCTCCTTCCTGAATCCCTTATGACTCTGCAGCTCCTGCCTTGATGTTTTTCTTCCCATCGCTGCTTTTGCAGTGTGCACACAGACCATTCATGCAACACCTGGGCCTTTCAGGGACTTCAACCCCTCGCTTCCAAAGACTCCGTCCTGCTTCTGAGCAGCCCTCTCTGTTGTCGCTTCAGATCTTGTCATTACCAGCATAATGCCCCACCTCCCAAATCTCGGTCTCCTTTCTCAGAGCATCACCTCCTGCTGTTCCAGTTCTGTCCCTCCACTCCAGCCCTTCCTGGACTCCACCAGGACCTTCAGTCTTCGGACCTTGTCGCCTGTCCTTCCACATGTCCCTCATGTCTGCAGTCCCTCCTCATTCAGCTGGGCTGTAAGGCTTAGCAGGGAAATCAGTCCCCCGGTCACGGCCCACCCTTGATTCTGTTCCTCTCTGTCCTGGTTTTTTGGCAGAATCCCAACCCAGGTTAAGTCCAGTATTTCATGTTCATTAGCTTGATGGTCAAATCTACCATTCTTTCTCAGATCCAAAATAAAGCCAAATTTCCACTCTCAGAGGGAAAAAAAAAAAAAAAAAATCAATCAATCCACCAGTCCACCTACCCTTCTGTGTCTGCACTTTTGTGTAGCTGAATCTGGCTGGATAAAAAGATGTTGCCATGTTACTTGTCAGACTCTACCATTTTTACCAATATTATTTAAAAAATTAAAAAAAATTTTAATGTTTATTTTTGAGAGAGACAGAGACAGAGACAGAGCACGAGCGGGTCGGGGGCAGAGAGAGAGTGAGACACAGAATCAGAATCAGGCTCCAGGCTCCAGGCTCCAAGCTGTCAGCACAGAGCCTGGCGTGGGGCTCGAACTCTCCAACAGCGAGATTGTGACCTGAGCCAAAATCAGATGCTCAACTGATTGAGCCACCCAGGTGCCCCTATTAATATTATTTTTTAAATTGAAGTATAGTTGACACACAATGTTGACTTGTCTGTCTTTAAATCTGTGCCCGCAAACTCCAAGGGAACTCTTGGCACAGCCTGCCAATTCTGCTACGTTTCCGCAGTTGGTTCATTGACCAGCTCTTTCAGATGGTAATTTCACAACTTTTCCTCCCTCCTCAAACTCCAGTCCCTCTTTCCACAGTCTCCCTCTCACTGAGAACAATGTTCTCAGACAAATAACAGCCGTCAGGAAACTTCTTTGTACTGCCTCCCAAGTCTACCAAAGGTCAGCATGCACCCTGCCTTCCTTCCTGCTCCCTGAAGCATCTGTCTCTGCCCCTGAGGCCAAGCCCTCCTCTGCTGCCGGACTCCATTCCTCCTCCCCAGCTAAAATCTCGACTTTTTCGGTTCCTCCTCTCTCTCGCATCATCAATTCTCCCTCTCTACCAGATTGTTCTGATCAGTTTTCCCATATATTGTAATATCTCCCATCTTAAAAAAAGAAAAAACACCCTTTCTTGACTCTGTAACCCTCTCCAGCTATGCCTTCCATCTCTGCAAAAATCAAAAGCAGCAAGGGTTATTTATACTCTGGGCTCTCCTGGCCCCAAATGCTCATTCCTCAGGCATTTGCCAGGCTTATTCTTCGCTGAACCCAGATTTTTGCTCAAATGGCAAATCCCCATCATGGCCTCCCCTCACTTCTGAGGGCAAAGACCACCTCCCTTGTGCTTTATTCCTTTACCCTCTTTTATTTCCTTCCAGAATACACCTATCACAACCTGACTTCCATCACATACTTACATTTACCAAGGGTGTGCGTCCCATGAAGGAAAGGAATCTGCTCCCCGCTTTATCTCCAGCACTTAGAGCAGCGTCTGACTTCTGGCAGGTGCTCAGCAAAATATCGAGTGAGTGAAAGTGTAAAAAAGGAAGAATTTTTGTCGAGTGAGTAAATGAATAAATAACATCTCACCTACTGTTCTACAAATGCCTTTTTAAAATGTAACAGCGCGGGGCGCCTGGGTGGCTCAGTCGGTTGAGCTTCGGACTTCAGCTCAGGTCATGATCTCGCCATCTGTGAGTTCGAGCCCCGCGTCGGGCTCTGTGCTGACAGCTCAGAGCCTGGAGCCTGCCTTGGATTCTGTGTCTCCCTCTCTCTCTGACCCTCTCCCGTTCGTGCTCTGTCTCTCTCTGTCTCAAAAATAAGTAAACATTAAAAAAATTAAAAAAAAAAACCAAATAAAATGTAACAGTGCATAAAGGATATTTCCCATTTGAAGAAAATGATGCACTGTATGTAATGGTATGTAGACTAACACAAATTTATGTGGCGAACTTGCTGTTGATGGACATTTCTTGTGTCCATTTTTTCCCTTTTGCAAACATCCTTGTTTATATATCTTTGCGTACTTGAGGGAAAATATCTATAGGGTAAATGTCTGCCAGTAGAAATATTAGGTCAGAAGGCATGTTTGTTTTTCTTTTTTATAGATATTTCCAGTTTGCCTCCCAGCAAGGTTGTCATCAGGCTTCAAGGCCACCAGGGCATGCGAATGCCTGTTTACTCACGTCCTTGCCGAAATTGGGTCTTATCAGACTTTCAATTTTTTCTAATCTGTGAAAATGATATCTTGTTCTGATTTATACTTTTAAAATTCTGAGTGAGATGGAATATTAAAAAATATTTTTGACAGATATGCATAATCCTTATTCTGTGAACTGCTTGTTTATTTCTTTCATTAAAGAGATTTTCTTTTTCTAAATTTTATATGTTTATTTAGTTTTTAGAGAGAGATAGAGTACAAACAGGGGAGGTGCAGAGGGGGAGGGAGACAGAGGATCCAGAGCGGGGTTTGTGCTGACAGCAGAGAGCCCGACGCGGGGCTCGAACTCATAAACCGCAAGATCATGACCTGAGCTGAAGTCAGACATTCAACCGACTGATCCACCCAGGCACCCCTCTAATAGTTTTTTAAAAAGGGGAAAGAAATAGAGAGTAGTGAATGAGAGCATAAGCTTTAAGTCAGACAATCTAGGTTCAAATGCAGATTCTAGCTTGTCATCCTTGGTTATTTAATCTTTCTGAGCCTTAATTTATTTTTCTTAATTAAAAAATTTATTTTAATGTTTATTTATTTTTGAGAGAGAGAGAGAGAGAGACAGACAGAACATCAGCAGAGGAGGGGGAGAGAGAGAGAGAGGGAAACACAGAATCAAGAGCAGGCTCCTGGCTCTGAACTGTTAGCACAGAGCCAGACATAGGGCTCGAACCCACAAACTGTGAGATCATGACCCGAGCCGAAGTCGACATTTAACTGACTGAGCCAGTCAGATGCCCCATGAGCCTTCATTTCTGATCTGTGAAATGGACTCATAATAATACCTTCCTCATTGCACTGGTCTTGCATTTATTCGGTCAATATTTATTGAGCACCTATTATGTCCCGTCCTGATGCTGTCGTAGGCTTTGGGTTACAACGGTGAACAAGATGGACAAGGTCCCTTTCATTTTAGCAGATCATGAAGATTAAACGGAGTAAGGCATTGTGCTTGCTTCGGCACAACATATACTAAAATTGGAACAATACAGAGAAGATTAGCACGGCCCCTGTGCAAGGATAATACGCAAATTTGTGAAGTATTCCATATTTAAAAAATAAAAATAAAAAAAAATAAATGGAATAAGGCATGTAAAGCGTTTAGCATAAGGCTTGGAACAGTCGGCACTATTAAGTGCTTACAACTGGTGAAATGTTAGCTGTTATCACTCTTTTGGTTTTTCCTTTTATAATTAGCAATTATGTAATTGCTCATATAATAAGAGGTGAATTTTCCTTTTCTTTCCTAGTACTTACACCTTTCATTTCTTTCTCTTGATTAGTTGTATGTTTTTTCCCCTCCCAATATAATGTTACACTGGGCATCTTGCCTTCCACTGGTAATGCTTGTAAGTATTTTACGATTAAGCATGAATGTGGCTTTTTAAAAGGTCTTTCTTAGCTTTTCTATGAATGAGCTTTAGCTTCGTGCCTTCTGTAGATTTGGCAAGACTTCTCTGCCTTCATTCACACATTGATTAAAATATTGAGTATTGGGCTCTGCCCGTGGCGCCCTTCTCTAGTTTGACATTGATCCATCGTTCAACAGCTTATGTTTTGGTTGTGATCGTTCATCTCGCAACAGACCCTTTGATCATGGGTTCAGTTTACAGTATCCTTTGATGTCACAGGCCTGTCATGAGAGGCTTTGTCAAAGACCCTGCAGAAAACCAGATACCCCATGTCTTTGCCATTCGCCTGATCCACCAGGCTAATAACCGACCTGGAAAGAATGAGACTACATTAGGGTTATACAAACGAGTGGCTTAGGACTGTGAATTTCCCTAGCTTTCTGTGAAGGAAGAAGGTGGCCTGAGAAGGCTCTGAGGATGGCCTGCATGGGTTCCCTGAGCATCCTTGAGCAAACCCCAAGTGCCGTGCTGTGCCGGAGCCCATCTTACCTGTAGGCGACAGTTCATTGTGTGCACCTCTTCCCAGCTCTGTGTTCGGTGACTTCATGGTTGTGGTTCATGATCGGCCACGGTGGGAGTATTTGCATGCTGGCAAACACTGCACGTCAGGTCCTCTACCTCCCTCTCTGCTGCCCTTGGAGCCTAACCAGTTTGGAGAGGTTAGTAACTGCCAGACACCCTGGCGGCACTGTTCCGGGGCTGCAGCCTCGTCCTCAACACCTGGGGCAGGTCCTAGATGAAGGGAACGGACATTAGCAGTTCTTTCCTCTCTCCCTATCTCAGGAACTCTCCTTTCTAACCCCACGTTTCCTGTTGATGTCTCCTCAGGATGTGGACTCCTTAGACGAGAAGATGGAGAGCTTGGATGTGAATCAGGACTCCGAGCTCAAGTTCCACGAGTACTGGAGGCTGATAGGGGAGCTGGCCAAGGAGATCCGGAAGGAGAAGGCCCTGGAGACCCGGAAGAAGTAACGCCTCTGACCAGGATAGGGCCAGGCTGGCCAGGCAAAACCCCACGCCCCCCAGTATAGCTTCCTCCTTGAAACACAAATGTTTCTTGTTCCCACCCTACCCTGCTTTCTTCTCTTGAGAGGAGGTGGTCTGAGAGTGGGTCCAAAAATTTTGAGCTCTTTGTAGACCAGGGACGTTACTCATCTTTGAATATCATTCTGCAGCATCGAGCCCCAGGTCTTGTACCGGGGAGGTGCTCAATAAATTAATGGTTGAGGAGGGGCTCCTGGGTGGCTCTGTCAGTCGAGCGTCTGACTCTTGACTTCGGCTCAGGTCACGATCCCATGGTTTGCGTATTTGAGCCCGGCATCAGGGTCTGTGCTGACAGTGTGGAGTCTGCTTGGGGTTCTCTCTCTCTCTCTTTCTCTCTCTCAAAATAAATAAATAAATAAAATAAACAAATGGTGGATGAATGAGTATACGAAAGGAAGAGAACAGACACCCGGGGCAGGCGAAGTGACTCTTACCCCGCCAGGTGCCTCCCGGGGCCCAGGGGCATGGTCTCAGCTCACACTTTCCTTTTACCCGGGGTTTGTGTCATTGGACGATAATGGTAGCAGTGAACTTGTGTTGAGGACTTGCTGTGTGCCAGGCACAGTACTAGACACTTTTCCTGCGGTATCTTTTTTTTTAAATTTTTTTTTTTTTTTCAACGTTTATTTATTTTTGGGACAGAGAGAGACAGAGCATGAACGGGGGAGGGGCAGAGAGAGAGGGAGACACAGAATCGGAAACAGGCTCCAGGCTCTGAGCCATCAGCCCAGAGCCCGACGCGGGGCTCGAACTCACGGACCGCGAGATCGTGACCTGGCTGAAGTCGGACGCTTAACCGACTGCGCCACCCAGGCGCCCCTCCTGCGGTATCTTTGTGAGTTGATCCTCACAGCCCTTTGAGGAAAGGTACTGTTTTTAAGTTCTGTGTTGAAGATGAGGAAACAGATTTTAGAGAAGTTCGCAGACAAGAAGAGGTGGAACTGGGTTGAAATTCCAGAGCCTCTGTGATGAACTGGGATCCTCTCCGGATGGGTGGTGTGGGACCACTGAGCCCTCTTCTCCTCCCTCCCTCCATAGCAGGGGTGAAGCAGAAGAATGGACACAAGGTTCTGGTACGAAGACTGTGGGATGGGCGCCCCTCTCCCCACCCTTCTTGGCTTGAGGGGCTTGTGGTTTGACCTGCCCGCCACCAGAGGGGGCAGGGGTGGGGCAGCCCAGCAGGCACCGCCTCCCCGCAGCTGTCACTGCCGCTGCCTGGTGTCCCTCTGGGACAGCCATTACTCCTGAGGAACCTTCAGGCTGAGACAACCTCCCCACCGCACACCAAGGAAGGTTCCCAGGTTGAGACCTTCCATCTAAGTGCCCTCAGACTGAGAGACCTCAGAAGGACCCCTAGGCTGGCACTGAGGGGCCATTTGGCTGAGACATTCCAGGGTGGGTCTCACAGGGGGCTTCCCCCAAACCAGAGACCCTAGGAGAGTCGACGAGAAACTCTTCAGAGGGACCCCTGGTTGAGGCACTCCTGGAGAAGCCCTCAGATTGAGAGACCCTCAGAGAGGTCCCCAGACTGAGAGCTCTCAGAGGAACACAGAGTGGGGTACTCTAGGGAGGGCTTTTTCATGGAGAGACACTTTTAGATGCGCTCGATCGAGGCCAGAAGTACAGGGGAGGCCTAGGCGGAGACACAGGGAGGGGCGCTGGGAGACACACTTCAGCTTTGGGTCCCGCCTCATCCTTGCCTTGGCCCACACTAACTCCCCCGCTGCTGCTCTCCCTTCCCTCTCCCCGTCATCTCCCTGTCAGGTGAGGAGGTCCCTTGGGGTGTGCCGAGGCCTCCTGGGATGTCATCCCCCGCACTGGATTGGGGGAGTTGGGTTCAGAAAGGCATGGGGTTCTGGGGGAGGGAGGAGTAGGCAGCCCAACCAGTTTGGAGAGGTCGTTAACAGCCAGATCATTCACCTGGGCCTCACACATGCTGGCTCACACATGCTGTGCATGCTGGCTGAGGGGAGCCCCAAGGGGGTCAGGACAACACTCAGTGTGGCCCCTCTGCCAGGCTGCCCTTCTCTGGCTCCTTCCTCACCTGTTGGCCATGGGGACTGCAGGCTTGGTGTCACTACCCAAATTGGCCCTGGTGGGAGGAATGTGAGTGAGTGAGTGTGTGTGTGTGTGTGTGAGAGAGAGAGAGAGAGAGAGAGAGAGACATCAAAGGACAGAGAGGTCTCTGGGGACCTCTCTCAACTCACATGTCTCCGGACCACAAGCCCTGCCTTGATCAGTCTCTGCTTTTCCTTCTTTCCTGATGTTGACTCAAAGCCCCTCCGCTTCAATTCCTCCAGGCCTTTCTTCCCAGGCTCGACCCCACAGTCTTGCCAAGGCCCCCTTCTGCCTTCCCCAACCTCCCCTTCCCTTTCTCTTGCCTTGATTCTGCTTGCTGGTCTGGGGCCAGAGGCCACCCAGCCCCAGCCTCCAAGGGTTCCCTCCAATGGCAGAGTGGGGAGGCTCTCGGGGCTCTGGCCAATGGGGGGTGGGGCCAACAGGGCTGGCTCACAGCCCAGGCTGCTGCAATAGCAGGGGTGGCTTAGGGATGAGGCTCAGCCCTCTGCCTTCCCTCCCTGCCCCCAAGTATAAGAGCTGAGCTCAGGTGAGCTGACTCCTAGCGTCCGGTCCCAGCAGCTGCCAGCAGGTAAGGAGACATAGGCCTTTTCACCCAAAGGGCTGCCCCTGTCCAGAGGACACAAGTAGCCTATTCTACCCTGGCCTGCCAGGAGAAGGGCAGGGGGCCAGGTCCTGGACAATGACGATGTGTGTGTGTGTGTGTGTGTGTGTGTGTGTGTGTGTGTGTGTATGTGTGTGTGTAGCAGAGGAGAATGGTGGGAAGAACTGGGAAGATTGACCTAAGGTGAGGCCCAAGGGATTCCCTCTGAATAGGGGGGTCTGGGGGCTGTGATCTCAGCTCCTGGATCCTTCATAGGAACCAGGCCTTGTATGGAGTTGGCTCCGACCCCCTGAGCAAGGAACAGAATATTGAGGGTCCAGCCAGAGGGGACAGTTGAGAAAGATATGCCGAGCCATCCCCTGCCCTCAGTCTTCCTCCTTCCAGGCAGATCATGAGCCATCGGCTCCTCTGAGGCCTGCTGTGGGACAACAGCGCTCTCACCGGGACGAGCACACCGGTCACCATGGGGCAGTGTCGGTCAGCCAATGCTGAGGTGGGCCCATTCGTGCCTGGACTTTCTGTTCCCATGCTCCACTCCCCGACCCTGAGGGTCTGTGTCCCCTCTTCTTGGCCTTGCCCCGCACTCTAGACCTTGCTCGGGAGACCCAGACTCTTCTCTCGTACCCACAGGGGTGATACGCAAGGAACCCTCCTGGGAAGAGAGAGTCTGCCGCACGCTGGGACCTGCCCTGGGTGGGGGCTGGGGGGTGACGGGGTGGGAGCCTTGCCCAACTTGTGGCTCAGGCAGGGCAGGGGCCAGTGGGGGGAAGGGGGTTGGATGGCGGGCTCTGGAGTGGGTGGGAGCCTCTGTGCCTCCCAGCTTTCTTCTGCCCTATCGGCCTTGAGGGCCTTGGGGCAGTAGGGTGTCCCAGGGTGGACATAGCCTCCCTGCCATGAGTGATGTCCCCTGCCCTCAGGATGCCCAGGAATTCAGTGACGTGGAGAGGGCCATTGAGACCCTCATCAAGAACTTCCACCAGTACTCTGTGGAGGGTGGCAAGGAGACGCTGACCCCCTCCGAGCTACGGGACCTGGTCAGCCAGCAGCTGCCCCACCTCATGCCGGTACTGAGGGAGCGGCCCGCCCCAGGCAGCGCCCTGACTTCCCCTCCGGGTCTCCAAGGCCCCACCCACACGGCCCCTGGCACTAGCAACCCCAGCCCTTCCCAACTGCCAGTGCCAGGTAGGCACAGGTCCCGCCTCCTGCCCCTGGGCAGGGGTGCGGCAGGAGGATCAAAGGGTGCTGCCTCCCTGAGCTGTGGTGTCTTCCCTCCCCTCAGAGCAATTGCGGCCTCGAAGAGAAAATCGCCAACTTGGGCAGCTGTAACGACTCTAAACTGGAGTTTGGGAGTTTCTGGGAGCTGATTGGAGAAGCAGCCAGGAGCGTGAAGCTGGAGAGCCCTGTCCAGGGGAGTTGAAAACCTTCTTCTGGAATTCTTGGGGGGATGTTGGGGAAAGGGGACGTTAGAGACCGTGGGCCTAGAGACGCCTCTCCACCACCACCGCCGCCGCCACACTATTCCCCAGTCTGCACCTGCCTCGCCTCTGCAAGGTTCAAGTCCTTAGCGAGCCTTCCCAGGGGTCTCTGTGTACTTCATCCTTGGGAGCTCCATGGCCAGAGGGAGGCTCAGGGGATGGGTTGGGCCCAGGGATGGATGTGGCGAGACGCTGGAGGGATAAGGATGGGCTAAGGGCCAAGTAATTTGGTTGCGGGGAAGGTCAAAGAGGACCTGGGCTACTGGATAGGATTTGAAGAAGAGGGCGGGGAATGGGGCTGGATATTTGGTACTAAAAAGAGTCTCTGAGAACCTAGCCTTCCTTATCTCTTCCCCAACCCAAATGATAACTTCCGTCCAGTGCTACGCCTTCCTTCTTCTAGCTCTGCCCCAGCCTCTTTCCAGGACTCTGTCCCTGGGCTAGGGCAGGGGAAGAGAGAGAGCAGGCTGGAGAGGGGAGGCTGAGGAGGGGGTGACTTTGGGAGAGGACCAGCTGGGTGCTTGGGCATTTAAAGAATGATGGTTGTTTTGTAACATGTGATTAATAAAAAAAAAACGGAAAAAGTGAAATGCTGTCTTGACTGGATACCTGCCCTACCTCAGTCCACGGGCAAGGGGTGGCTGGGTGAGTGGCAGAGCCCTTGGTGGCACAGGGCATGTGGGGCTGCAGTGGCTGTGGCAGAAGTGAATGGATTTGGGTCGAGGATGGGTACCAGGCCCCAGAGCTTGGAGAGCTGGTCCTCTCTGAAGGACAGGCTCTTCTTTGCCAAGGGGCTGGTCCTCTGCCAGGAGGAGAGGGTATGTGTGCTCACCTGGGGAGACAGTTAAGACCCCAGACAGTTATGACCCCAGGTGTTCCCTGGGCGACCGGCAGCGAGGGGAACGTGGGGCTGAGAAACAGGCTGACCCGCCTGGGCTTGAAGCCAGCCCTGCCACTTACCGTCTCTGGAGTGTTGGGCATGCTCTCAGAGTATCAGTTTGCTCATCTGTCAAATGGGGTATTAATATCTCTGAAATAAATCAGATTTGTTAGGAGGATAATGGACACATCACGTGAAGTACTTAGCAGAGAGCTTGGCACAGAGTGAGTGCCCCGAGCTGGAGTCTCCCTTGTCGGAGTGGAGTGGACGGGTGGGTCCCCTCTACTTTCAGCTGCCGCCTCCACGTGTTGACTAGCCAGTTTCCTTGGGTGTACTGGGGAAGGGCTGGAGGGGTGCAGAAGAATCCTCTGCTGCACATGACAGGTCCTAGGAATGG
The DNA here is from genome assembly GCF_018350155.1 of Leopardus geoffroyi. NCBI lineage: Eukaryota > Metazoa > Chordata > Mammalia > Carnivora > Felidae > Leopardus > Leopardus geoffroyi. Next base: position 198,220 of record NC_059338.1, on the reverse strand, counting down.
GCGTCAGCTCCTGGTGGTCTGAACGGGAAGACGGAGACCAGGGGCCAGGTTTTGCTGCTGCCTTCTGACTGGGGCCCACAGAAATCAGGCATTACTCCTGAAACCCTAGCAGCAAGGAGGAGTCTGTGGTCAGCCAGGCTGGCCTGGAATGCTAACTGAAATCGTCTGTTGGGGGCCCTGAAACTGGGCTCCCAGCGACCCAGGTGAGCAGGGCAGGTGACACCCCTTTCTTTCTCCATTGACTGGGTTCCGCTCAGGCCCTGCAGGGCCAGCAGGGTGGGGTTGTGGGGTTGCCAGCTTCCACCACTCCCTCTGGGGTGGGGGTGGAGGGGTGTTAAAAAAGGTGTGTATCCCTTTAACAAGGGCCCAACCCCAGGGCCAAGTCAGAGGGAGCTCAGTCACTACCTCCCCACCGAGCCAGCTCCGCCAGGCACGGCCAGAGTGGGACAGATTCTGGGAGCGAAGCGGGGAGGAGTCCTGGGTCGGCTGAGTGGGGAGCCGCTTGGCGGTGCCTGAGTCCAGGCCCCAGAGCCCTGCTGGAGAGGAAGCAGTCCTGGGAGGCAGGTGAGCACCCCAGGCCCGTCCTGGGAGGTCTGGGGCTGCCAGAGAGGTCCTGCAGGCGTGGGGGGCCCCCGGGGAAGGGGGCGGTGAGGAGGGCCTGGGGAGGGGGCCCTGCTAGAGACTGGGCAGGAAGGGTCTGTTAATTTTTAACTTTCCAGCAGGCTGGTTTGGGAATGGAGACTTCGGTGGGGTTGGGAGGTGGGGAGGCCTTCAGAGGGGTGGACGGGGTGGCGAGACCCCCCCCTCCCCAACCCAGCCGCGGACTGGGCTCTTCTCCAGGGCCTGGGCCACGGGGCAGAGAGCTCAGGAGCTCTGTCGCAGCTGCTCCGACCCTCCCTTAACAGAAAAAGGGCAAATGCGTGTTTGGGGGCGGTTGGGGGTGGTCAGACCTGGATGTGGGCCTCACGGGCCGGCTCTGGGATCTGTGTCTTGGGAGGTGATGGGGTCCAGGAGGAACCGGGAAGGGCCCTGTGAGAGGAGGCAGGCGCCGGAGGCTTGTTTCCACTTCAGGACCCAGGCAGGCTGTGGCTTGATTGGCTTTGCCTGGCAGGGCCACCTGCACCGTCTGCCTGTGCCCAGCCCGATAGGGCAGGGGTGCTTCGGGAGGGAGCTCCGGAGGTGCAGACCAGTGGGGCTCAGCCCTCCTGGCAGCTGGTAAAGAGAGGGGTGGCTGTCGGTGAGGCCAGGGCCCGCAGTGCGTGTGAGTGTCCACACCTCAGTCCGACCCCACTTGTCTGGAAAATGTTCCAGAGGAGCACCCCCTGTCCTGTCCAGCAGGAGCGGGTGGGCGGATGTGTGAACTCCAGGCAGCGAGTCCTGTGAGGCAGGGGCACTTGGGGGAGACTTCACTTTGAAACAGCCTTGCAAATAGAGTGACAAGTTACCGGCCCAGTTCGGATGCCACCTTCCCTGCATGTTGAAGGCAGTTGGGGCCAATGAGTGAATCAAGGGAGTGGGTGAGCAAGAAAACCGGTTCAGTGAATGAGTGAATCAGTGAATGAATCAGGAAATGAATGATGAGGAGTGAGGGAACGAGTTTGAGGTCGATGGAAGGGACACAGAGAAGGCCGAATGTAGGCTTGGGGGCAGGCCAGACTCCAGAGAGGACGGTGACCAGGAGGCACAGAAGTTCAGGGAGGTCTCACAACACCTGGAAACAGTTCGGGATTCCAGCGGAGAGAGTGTGGTGGGAAGAGAAGGTGGACTGGGGGGACGGTGCTGGGTGTTCAGGGCTCCAGACCGAAGGGGCCTGGGGTGGGGCGGTGGGGTTACAGGGGCGAAGATCCAGGGGCAAGGCTCAGGGCCCTGGAGGTTTTGGGAGAAGTCGGCAAGCTGGGCTGAGGCGGGCGGGGATGGGGGCGGGCCTCTCGGTTGCTCCAGGATGAGTCAGCCAAGGAAGAGACCAGGAAAACACTAGGGGAGGGCTGGGGGCTCCTGGTGGGAGGGCCCTTTGGAGGACAAGTGGTCCCCCAACCCCCACTTTTGGGGAAGGCTCTAACATACGTGTCCACCCCGCCAGCTCTCAGGCCAGGACCTACCTCCTGCCAACCCTTCCTAGGAGAGGCTCACGGGACAGCTTGACCCTCCCGCCTGGTTGGGCCTGGTCAGAGGGAGGAGCAGGTGCCTGTGGGTGGGTGTGGTGGCAGAGCCTGTCTCCTGGCCTCCAGGGGAAGGAGGGAGGAGGAGGCTAATGACACCTGACTAGCCCCCTCTGACATCCTTCCTTCAGAAAAAGCTTTGGAAAAGCGCTTATCCAGATGGTTATCTCCAAGAAGGTGGGGGGTGGATTACTGGGGACTGAGAACCTGGGCTGTTGAGGCAGGCAGCCAGAGGCCAGGTGGGGGCTGGGACCTGGATCGAGGAGGGCCAGAGGAGGCTCCCCTGGTCAGAGAGACAAGATTCTAAGAAGACACGTGGTGAGGAGGGTGGGTGGGCCAGGGGGAGGCGCAGAGGCACAGCACCCCAGCCCCCATTTCTTTCTCTTTCCTCTCGGGGACTATTTCCCCGCAGGGTTCCTCACTTAGGGAACAGGTCTGGGATGGTTAAGGGTTGAGGGGGGGGGGGCGGTGGTTCTCTGAACCCTTTTCCCACTCCCAAAGTTGGTTGGGAGTAGGCTTGGCTGAGTCCTTGCTGAAGTGGGTGCAGCTTTCGGAACCCAGGGTTCTGGCCCTGGGTCTGGAGCACTCTGCAGTCAAGGGCAGCAGAGGACAGTTTCATGGATTGGAACTTTTTCCCTCCTCGCTTCTCACTTGTGAGTATGGGGGTGTTTGCAGGGACATTGAGCCTCACAGTCACACACTTAATGAACGAAGAGCACAGGGGAAGGAACGTGCTTTCCTGTAGCCCTGGTTCCACACTTTATCCTTCTGGGTGAAGAGCAGAGTGGCCAGGCAGGTGAGGCAGGGAGGGAAGGGCAGGTTTCCCGTCGGAGACGCCCCAGCCTGCTCCTCTCTCTCCATCCTCCTTCCTTCCTACATTAGGGCCTAGTCCCTCCGGGTCACACCCTTCCTTCAGAAAGAGCCTCGTAAAAGAAATAACTTGGAAGGGTGGTCAGGGTCACTGGATACCTGGTAGCAGGGCTGGAAGGAGGTAGAATGTTATAGAACATCTGTCTTAAGGAAGCCGTCGGACCAGACAGCGCAGGTGAGGGAGGTGCAGAAACTAAAAGCTGGGAGCTTGCGTTTACCTAGGATTTAAAAAAATGGCCCTCGAGTCAACGAGTCGTGTCCTTTGGTTCAGTCAACGCAATGGTTGCATGTAAGAAACACTGTCCTTGCCTCAAGGAAGGAGAGGGTTAGGGGACAGCAGACCCACAGCAGTTATGGGCCCTGTTACTGTCGGCTGGCATCTGTGGGACCCCGGGAGCAGAGTGCTGGGGGCAGGGGCCGGGGCTGTGGCAAGGCCCGGCCAAGTCGACCTGTCTTCCGAGTTTCGCCGCAGGATGTTCAGGCCCGGATGGAGGCTGTGTCCACCTTCCCTTGCCAGGACCGAATGGGCAGGGTGGCTGTAGCTCATTCCCGGGCTTGGGGGCGGGAGGGGAGGCTCATTTGCCCGGGGTTCACTTGGGGGGGCTCTGGGCATGGGCGGCGACTGACAGAATAGACCCGCCTGCTCCCCTCATATCCTGTTATTCAGAAGGCTGTATCCGCTTGGACTGTGAGTGCCTTTTGTCCTGGGTGAGGGGGTGACGCGTGTGGCCTTTGGCTGGCTGCAGCTGTGTCTCCAGCTGGGGCAAAAGCAGGCTTGGCTCCTCTTTAGGTAATGGGGGGGGGTCCTCGAGTCCCGCTGTGTGTTTCCAGGTGGGTATGAGGGAGGGCAGGCTAGCAGGGTGTGGCGGGGGCCTGCCGAAAGTCTGGCTCCACGGGGGGAGCGCGTTGTCCTTTCCCAGAGAGGGACAACCATGGCCCGGGCTCCTGCAGAACCTGCCCTGGTGCCTGGCCGGAGGGACTCAGGAGGGCCTAGGTTCCTGCTTTGTGGCCTGGGGCGGGGGTCTCCGACAATGCTGGGGCTGGGGGATATAGCTGTGGGCTTCCCAGCCCCTTTGGCTCACCCGAGCAGTTTCTAGCTGTGCGCGCTCTCTGGGCAGGGGCCCTGGGTGGGTCAGCTGTGGAGACAGCAGAGGGGTGGGCCCCTCTTCTGCCCCCTTCCCACGGGAGCCTCCTGCTCTCACTGGGGCTCTGACAGGCCCAGTGCCTGGGGCCGGGGCAGGGCCTGGAGAACCTGCCTGGGCGGTTGGGCTGGCGAGCACCTGTATCAGAGCAGCCACACCGTTGTGACTCCAGGCTTACCCCGGTGCTGCCTTTTCCCTGAGGACCCGCCAGCCCAGGGGCCCAGGAGGAGGATGAGGGCAGGGGGCCCCGAATTTGGCCTGTGGGGTCTCCCCACCTGCCCCCTTCTCCTCGCCCAGGCCCCGCGAGGAGTGAGGCGGTGAGATGGCAGACTGCTACACAGAGCTGGAGAAGGCCGTTGTGGTCCTGGTGGAAAACTTCTACAAATATGTGTCTAAACACAGTCTGGTCAAGAACAAGATCAGCAAAAGCAGCTTCCGGAAGATGCTTCAGAAAGAGCTTAACCATATGCTGACGGTGAGGTCCCCTCGCCCAAGGGCCCTGCCTACCCCCCAGCCCCCCCAGTCTTGATCCTCGTGTGGTGGTGTCCTTCCCCACTCGGCCTCTGTCTTTTCAGAGTGACCCCCTGAACCAGCGTCTCACCACCGCCCAGGCCCCGGTCCTCTTGGGGTGCCGAGGCCTGACCAGGGAGGTCCTGGGACTGTGTGTGGCTGCCGCCCTCCGCACCGCTGACCACCGCCCCCCCCCCCCCCCCCACTTCCTCTCCAGGATACAGGTAACCGGAAGGCTGCTGACAAGCTCATCCAGAACCTGGACGCCAACCACGATGGGCGCATCAGCTTTGACGAGTACTGGACCTTGATAGGCGGCATCACGGGCCCCATCGCCAATCTTATCCGCCAGCAGGAGCAGCAGAGCAGCAGCTAGAGGACCCCTCCCACCGCCCCTCCACGCCCAGCCCCTGGTACTCTTCCCGGGCTCCCCGCAGCCTCCTCCACCCACCCAGGCCCCCCTCCTCCCTCCTCCCTGCACGCCCCCTGCTGAACAGGGGAATGGGCCCCTCCAGAGGGTCGTGGTCTGGGGGTGCCTCCCAAAGGGTCTTCGTCCCTGGAGCCAGCAGGCCCCGGGGGCCCCTCTGTGAGGCTTCAGGGCTGCTTGGGGTCCCTGCGAGTTTCCTGCTCAGTCCACCAACCCCTCCAGCGTCTGATGCTCTGCCTGATGCTGGGTGTCTCCTGACCTCTGCTTGGGGTCTCCCTGCCCCCCCGGAAGCAGGAGCAGAGGCCTCTCCTCTTTCTCTCAGCCTGTGTGCTGGGGACAGAAGATTTCCAGGGACTGTGGGTCAGGGAACAGTCGAGCAGGGCTGCCCCCACCCCCGCTCCTGTTCACCACTGATGCGGTGGCAATAAAGGCTGGATTTGGAGTTTGTACCCCCTCACCCAGTCCCTTTGTGACACTCATTGAAACCTTTCCATTCCGTGGAACCTCCTCATTCCTTGGTGGTCTTTGCCCTGGGACCCTGAGGTAAGGGGGAATCTCACCTCAGGAGACCCCAAGGGCAGAGAGAAAGAAAGAAACCCCAGTGCCTGGATTTCCAACCCCCCGCCCCGCCAGCCGCGGCCGGCAGCCCTGGGCCAGCAGCAGCCTCCCTCTCCCTCCATGAGGGGCCAGAGGCCATGCATGCGTCACCGTCTCTGGGCCCTCATCCCCACGACCCAGACTCAGACTCCACTTCCAGGCCACAGTGGGTCCCGTTAGGCCTCTTTGCATTTCCACGAGAGAGAGGCCGTGAGTCTTCGGCCTGGCGTCGTGAGCAGTGCCGGGGTCCTGAGCCGCCGTCAGCAGGTTACCAACACCCGGAGAAGTCTGTGGGGTGGGGAAGCAGGCGTGGAGGAAAGAGGGCTGGGTGAGGCCGGAGCTGGACTGCGAGGGCGAAGGGAAGTGGCAGCCTGTCGCTGCTGGAGGGGACAGTGCTGGCTTCTCCCTGTTCTTGCCCTGAGGGAGCCCCTGCTGTGGAGACACAGCACCTGTCCCCTTGGGAAGGCCGGAGGCAAGCAGGAGCCCCGCAAGCAGGAGCCCCGTCCGTGGGCTCGATTCCAGGCTCGGAAGGGGCACTCCACAGTTTCAGATTTGTTTTCAAAAGATACGGGGCGCCTGGGTGGCGCAGTCGGTTAAGCGTCCGACTTCAGCCAGGTCACGATCTCGCGGTCCGTGAGTTTGAGCCCCGCGTCAGGATCTGGGCTGATGGCTCAGAGCCTGGAGCCTGTTTCCAATTCTGTGTCTCCCTCTCTCTCTGCCCCTCCCCCGTTCATGCTCTGTCTCTCTCTGTCCCAAAAATAAATAAATGTTGAAAAAAAAAATTAAAAAAAAAAAAAAAAAAAGATGCACAGGCAGTTTCACTGAACTCCATTTCTAGATCCTCAGGTTTGTAAGGTAATCTGCTTCAGGACAGGCCTGTGGCCAAGGTGGTGAGCAGTCTGTGTCCTCACCTCCCTTCGCAGTGACCCCCCAGTTAAAAGCGGAAGGCGTCCCTGTCCTGAGGGTCGCTGTGCCGCCCAGAGTCCCCTCCTGAGGGTCGCTGTGCCGCCCAGACTAAACAGGGGACAACTTGCTCACACTTCTTTGGGGTGCCTTTTAATGGACACTTTATTGTGGTGAAATCACGTGGTATAATTTTACCCTCAACCACCGGGTGTACCTCACGGTGTTGCCACCCGCACGTTGTTGCACAGCGTGTCTCGAGACCTCATTCATCTCGCAGGACTGGAACTCGCTACCCCCCAACAACAAGCCCCTCAGCCCCTGGCAACCACCCTTCCGCTTTCTGTTTCTATGCGTCTGGGTACTTCGGGTGCCTCGGATACGTGGAATCACGCCATATTTGCCCTTGTATGATCAGCTTGTGTCACTTATTGCAACGTCCTCACGGTTTATCTCTGTTGTTGCGCAAGACAGCGTCTCCCTTTGAACGGCTGGACGATGTTCTATTCTAATCTGCCACATTTTCTTCATCATTCCTCTGGCGATGGACATTTGGTTTGCTTCTACACCTTGGGAGCACTAACAGCTCTTCAAGATTCTATTTCCAGTTCTTTTGGGGGTGGACCTAGAAGTGAATTGCAGGTAGCTCCATTTTTACATTTCTGAGGAGCCTGTTTTCTGGAGTGGCTGCCTCATTTTACATTCCCATAAACAGTGCCTAGGGTTTTGATTTTAAACTGGGTCATTTGTGTTTTGTTGTTGTTAATATTGAGCTGTAGCAGTTCTTTATGCACTCTTTTTATTTTTTTTATTAAAAAAAAATTTTTTTTAAACGTTTATTTATTTTTGAGACAGAGAGAGACAGAGCATGAACAGGGGAGGGGCAGAGAGAGAGGGAGACACAGAATCCGAAGCAGGCTCCAGGCTCTGAGCCATCAGCCCAGAGCCCGATGCGGGGCTCGAACCCACGGACCGCGAGATCGTGACCTGGCTGAAGTCGGACGCTTAACCGACTGAGCCACCCAGGCGCCCCTATGCATTCTTTTTAAAAAAGATTTTATTTTCTTATTTTATTGTCTAAATTAAAAAAAAAAAATTAAGTAATTTCTGCATCCAGCGTGGGGCTTGAACTCACAACCCCAAGATCAAGTGTCGTGGCACACTCTACCGACTGAGCCAGCCGGGCGCCCCCTGTGTATTCTTGCTACTAACCCTTGTCCAATGTATGGTTTACAAATATTTCTCACCTCTCGTAGGCTACCTTTTCACCCTGTGGTTTCCTCTGCCCTGCAGAAGTTTTAACGTTTGATGTAATGCCATTTGTCTATTTTTGCTTTTGTTACCTGCTTTTGGTGTCATATCCAAGAAGTCATTGCCCCTTATAATATCATGAGAATTTCCCCTTGTGTTCTCTCCTAGGAGTTTTATGGTTTCAGGTCTTATGTTTAGGTTTTGAATCCATTTTGAATTAATTTTTGTGTGTGGTGTGAGGTCTGGGTCCCACTTCATTCTTTTTGTGTGTGGGTGTCCAGTTTTCCCAGCACCGTTTGACAAAGACACTGCCCTTCCCCCTTGTGTACTCTTGGCGCCCTTGTTGAAAATCATTCAACCAAATAAGCGAGCCTTTATTTCTGGGCCCTTCATTCTGCTCCCTTGGTCTGTACGTCTGTCTTTATGCCAGTTCCACACTGTTTTGATTACTGTAGCTTTGTAACGTATTTTGAAATCAGGTTGTGTGAGGCCTTCAGCCTTGTTCCTCTTTCTCAAGGTTTTTTATGCTACCTGGGTCCTTTGAGATTCCATATGAACTTTAGGATAGTTTTCTTCTATTTGTGCAAAAAACCCCACACCTTTAGGACTTTGATAGGGATTGTATCGAATCTGTAGATCCCTTTGGGTGAGGTAGATATTTTAATGATATTAAGTGTTCCAATCCATGAGCACAGGGCTTCTTTTCACTTATTTGTCTCTTCTGTGTTTCAGTACTGTTTTGTAGTTTTCAGTGTACAAGTCTTTTGCCTGCTTGGTTAATTTCTTTTCTTTTTTTTTTTTTTCAACGTTTATTTATTTTTGGGACAGAGAGAGACAGAGCATGAACGGGGGAGGGGCAGAGAGAGAGGGAGACACAGAATCGGAAACAGGCTCCAGGCTCTGAGCCATCAGCCCAGAGCCTGACGCAGACCGCGAGATCGTGACCTGGCTGAAGCCGGACGCTGAACCGACTGCGCCACCCAGGCGCCCCATGCTTGGTTAATTTCTAAGTTTATTATTCTTTTTGATGATGCTGTAAATGAGATTATTTTCTTAATTTCCTTTTCTGGACTTTTCACTGCCGGTGTATAGAAACACAACTGATTTTTGAGTGTTGATTCTGTCCCTGCAACTTCGTTGAATGTGTTAATTCGAACAGTGTCTTTAGGGTTTTGCACATATAAGATCCCGTCTGGACACAGAGGTGACTCTACTTCTTCCTTTCCCATTGGGATGTCTTTTATTTCCTTTCGTTGCCTAATTGCTGTAGCCAGGACTTCCAGGGCTTTGTTGAAACAAAGTGGTGAGGGATGTGTCCTTGCACTGTTCCTGATCTTAGAGGAAAAGCTCTCAGTTTTTTCACTGTTGAGTGTGATGTTAGCTGTGTTTTCATGCATGGCCTTTACTGTGTTGAGGTACGTTCCTTCTTTTTCTAGTTTATTGAGTATTTATCATGAAAAAGTGTTGAATTTTGTCCAATTTTTTTCTGTGATTGTGATGATCATGTGTTTTTTTCTTTCATTCTGTTAATGTGGTGTATTATATTCATTGATTTTTGTATGTTGAACTATCCTTGAGTCCCAGGGATAAATCCCAATTGGTCATGGTGTACGAGTCTTTTAATGTGCTGTTGAATTTAATTTGCTAGTATTTTGTTGAGGATTTTTGTGTTAATATTCATCAGGGATATCGATATGTACTTTTCTCGTAGTGTCTTTGTCTTAGTTTGGTATCAGGGTAATTCTAGCCTTATAAAATGAGTTTGGAAGTGTTTTTTCCTCTTCAATTTTTTGGAGGAGTTTGGAAAGGATTAGCATTAATTTTCTTTATTATTTTTTTAATGTTTTATTTATTTTTGAGACAGAGAGAGACAGAGCATGAGCATGGAAGGACCAGAGAGAGGGAGACACAGAATCTGAAACAAGCTCCAGGCTCTGAGCTGTCAGCACAGAGCCCGACGCGGGGCTCGAACTCACGGGCCGCGAGATCATGACCTGAGCCGAAGTTGGCCGCTTAACCGACTGAGCCACCCAGGGGCCCCGGCATTAATTTTCTTTAAATGTTTGGTAGAGGGGCACCTGGTTGTCTCAGTCGGTTAAGCGGCCAACTTCGGCTCAGGTCATGATCTCGCGGCCCGTGAGTTCGAGCCCCGCGTCGGGCTCTGTGCTGACAGCTCAGAGCCTGGAGCTTGTTTCAGATTCTGTGTCTCCCTCTCTCTGGTCCTTCCATGCTCATGCTCTGTCTTTCTATGCCTCTCAAAAATGAGTAAACGTTAAAAAATAAATAAAATAAATAAAAATAAACGTTTGGTAGAATTCTCCAGTGAAGCTATCTGGTCCCAGGTCTTTCTTTGTTGGGAGGTTTTTGATTACCGATTCCTTACAAGTTATAGGTCTGTTTAGATTTTCTATTTCTTCATGATTCAGCCTTGGTAGGTTTCTAGGTAGGTGTTTCTAGGAATTTATCCATTTCTTCTGGGTTGTCCAATTCGTTGGTGTGTAACTGTTCATGGTAGTATCTTACGATCCCTTATGTTCTGTTTGGCAGTAGTTGCCATGTCTCCTGTCTCATTTCTGATTTTAGCAATTTGAGCCTTCTTTTTTCTCTTAGTTAATATAGATAAGGATTTGCCAATTTTGTTGATCTTTAAAAAAAATTTCTTTTTTTACATTTATTTATTTTTGAGAGACAGAGAGAGACAGAGCGTGAGCGGGGGAGGGGCAGAGAGAGAGGGAGGCACAGAATCGGAAACAGGCTCCAGGCTCTGAGCTGTCAGCACGGAGCCCGACCCGGGGCTCGAACTCACAAACTGTGAGACCATGACCTGAGCCAAAGTGGGACTCTCAACTGACTGAGCCACCCAGGCGCCCCTCTCTGTGTTTTCATTTTTATTCGTCCTGAGGTATTTTCTAAGTCCCTTTGTGATTTCTTCTTTGGATCGTTGGTCATTCAATTTCTATACATTTGTGAATTGTCTGGTTTTCCTACTGCTATTGATTTCTCCTTTTACTCCTTTGTCATTGGAAGAGACATTTGGTATGATTCCGATCTCCTTAATTGTTTTGTGGCCTGACGTGTGATCTGCCCTGAAGAACGTTCTACGTGTGCTTGAGGACAATGTTTGTCCTGCTGCTGTGTGTGGGGCGTTCTGTGCGAGTCGGGTGGGCCCAGTGGTAGATGGCGCTGTCCCAGTGTGTGTGTCTCCTTGCTGACCTTCTGTCTAGTTCTACTATGTGTGTGTAGAGAGCCAATGGAGGGCATCAAACCAGTATGCTGTTTAGATTTCACTGAACACCCATTTAACAGCCTTAGCGGTTTTACTTTAAAATGTCACAACATCTAAAACTTTTCAGAAAGTATGCCCTCTGTAATGATTGAAACTGATGACAAAACATCTCAGCTGTCTGCTTAAAATGCGCACAAGACAGCACACAGCTGTTTTCCAAGTTCCCTCAGGGAGCACAGAAGAGAAGCCTGTGACCCCAGACCGCTGCTTCAGGGAGCGGCCCCGGCACTTGAGGTCGGGTGTGGGGTGCTCGGGAGGAGACCTGAGCGAGCTGGGATGGAGGCAAGAGAGGGGCAGACCCTGTGGGGGGAAAGGGGGCAAAGAGACTCTGGGTGGAGCAGGAATGAGGTTGGTGGAAGTCCCAGGTGTGGGGTGTCATGAAAATCCCAAGGCAGCTTAGAATGCAACGGCCCTTCCTGCCTCGCTTTCTACCTGTGCCCATCCCCTCCCACCCACTCGACATTTCCATCCGTCCTTCCAAGGGGAGGAATGCAAGTGTCACCTCCAGGTCAGACGCCAGAGAGAGCTGGGGGCTGGGGGCCAATCCTAGCCCTGTTCCTCAGGACCCACTCTCGCTTCTTTGAGAGAAGGGGTTATGCTCCCTTCACTGCCCCTGGCCAGTGTCTGGAAACCACTCCCTGAGACTTTAGGACCCATGAAAACAAGCACCACGTGTGTGACCCCAGGTCTAGGGGTCTGAGCCTGAGTCCTGACTCTGAGGTGGGTGCTGAGGCTCGGTGGGGGCCGGAGAGGCCCCAGAGGGCAGGAGCAGCCTCTGCAGGACCAGACAGCCCAGCTGGGGGCCCCCTCAGCCCCAGGGAGTGTGGGGACAGAAGCAGGTTTCTTTGGGAGTTCCAGAGTTGGGCTGAGATGGGTCCCTCCGTCTGGGGTCTCACAGTGGCCGGGTCTTGCGTCTAAACCACTTGACACTGAGGTGGTGGGTGCCCAATAAATTGTGCCCCTCAAATCCACCTGTAGGTGAGATCCTGGATTATCTGGTCACATTAGGGCAAGGAGCTGACCGATGTCAACTTTTGTACTTCCTTGTGCGTTTGGTTTTTCTTTTCATTCATATTCCTGGTAAAGTTCCTTTGAAAAATGAAACACTTTTTCATCTTGTTTAATGTTAAAACTTTTATTTTATTTTATTTTTTAAATTTACTTGTTTTGAGAGTTGGGGGGGCAGAGAGACAGGAAGAATCAGGGCTCAATCCCACAAACCATGAGATCGTGACCTGAGCTGACATCAAGAGTCAGATGTTTAACCGACTGAGGCACCCAGGCGCCCCAATGTTAAGAGTTTTAAAAAACACTTCCTTATCCGAGGCTCACTGGGTCCTCCTGACAACCCTGTGATATGGGAATCTGGATCCATGTTTTACAGGTGAAGACATGAAGGCTCAACTAAGGGACACGACTGAGGCAGGACACGCTTCTGGTTACTGGCCGACTTGTGACTGCATCCACCCTGCCCTTCTCTCTTAACCTCTTCCGTACTGCAGACTGAGATCGTCCAAAATGCAGCTCTGATCATGTGCACAGGTGCACACACACGCATACTCACACCGCTGGTCACCAGAGGCCCCATCTTTTACTAACTTCTGTGGGGACCACCCAAAGGGCAGACACTCTTGTCGGCGTCTTGGCCCCAGTAATTATGAAGGGCCAAGAGTGCCCCTGTATGTTGGCTGTGGTCGCTTCTGCTGCAGACCCATTCATTCATTCATTCATTCATTCATTCAGAATACAGTATCTTGTATGCGGCGGACATTGTAGACATGCAACAGAGACAGTAGGAACAGAGGTGTTTCCTGATTTTACAGGCTTTCAGTTTAGAGGGGAGGACAGCAAATAACCACATGATCACACAAACAAATGGATAGTTACAAGTGTGGGCAACTTCGGGAGGATCACACTTGTGGTAATTTTTAACAAAGAAACATGACAGCCTGGGAGTGGGGAGCACCCTGTGGAAGCCATGCTTGAGCTGAGATGTGCAAGATGAGCGGGACAGACAAAGGGCAGAACTGAGGGGAGACGGGCTTCCCAGAGGGACTGTCACATGCAAAGGCCCTGTGGCAGGAAGGAGCGTGAGGAGCCTGAGTTTCTGAGGGAAAGTGTGCAAAATGGACAGAGATGCAAGGCAAGGCTGGAGATGTGCACGGGACTTAGGGAGCATGTTAACGATCGGTAGCCACCGAATGGTTTTTTCAGTGATGTGAGTATGTGTGTCTGTGCACTTGAGCATGTGATGTGATCAGAGCTGCATTTTGAATAATCTCAGTCTGCAATATGGAAGAGATTAAGAGAGAAGGGCAGGGCGGATGCAGGGACACCAGTGAGGCGGTGATTTTTGACAAATAACAGCTAATTTTTACCAACTACTTGTTCTATACCAGGTGCTGTTCCGAGTATTTTGCATGATTAACTCCCTAATCCCCACAGCCCAATGCGGCGAGTGCTTCTGCTTCCTCTATTTCGTAGATGAGGAAACCAAGGCTCAGAGGAACTGCACGGCTTGCCAGAGACCCTAGAGCAGTAAGCGGTGGCACCCAGGCATTCTGATTCCACGCTGTCGCTCTCAACTACACTCGTCCCCGGGACGAGGGTGGTGACAGCGGAGACTCATTCGTGAGGTCAACGCGGACTTACTGGGTGCTCCCTGCACGCCAGGCACTCCTCTGTCTCTGCCCATGTGGAGCCTGTCGTCTCCCTGGAGAGACAGCATCAGCAAGCGAGCAGGAAACCATCCGGTGTATAAAGAAGCCTAAACACAGAGGGCTAGTGGGTCCTGTAAGGTGCTGGGTGCCCACGAGCTTGTCAAGGGTTAGAGCCGGAGCGAGAAGAGAACGGGTCCTCTCTGAAGGGCGGCTGGAGCTTCAGATGTCCGAGCGCGCCCTCCTGCGGGCCTCCCTGTGCCCTGCCCTGCCCCTCCCACTTCTCGGGACACAAGTGCGGAGTGTCCTGGGTTCCCTTCTACGCGTCACGTCCCGCGTCTAGTCTGTCTTGGTAGCCTGCTAGTTCTACCCTCAAGATGCATCCAGCACCATTCACGTCTCTCCGCCTCCACTGCAGCCACATCCACTGTACATCCTCCGTCCCTCACTCGGATTTTTGAAATAGTTTTCTAATGATTTCCCAGCCTCTCCCCTGCCCCTTTATTTCATTTTTCCAGAAAGTATTTATTTATTTATTTATTTATTTTTCAGAGACAGAGAAAGACAGAGAGAGAGAGAACGAGCGCGCACGAGCGGGGGAGGTGCAGAGAGAGAGGCAGAGGATCTGAAGCAGCGAGCCCCACGCGGGGCTGGAACCCGCGACCCGTGAGGTCATGACTTGAGCCAAAGTTGGACACTTAACCTGCTGAGCCCCCAGGGTCCCCACCCCCTGCGCCTGTAGAGGGACTAGACAGCAGTTCTCATCTGTGGCTTTGCTCTCCCCGCTCTCAGTTACCTGCCAGCAACCAGCGCGCAGAAGGTGTGAGGTCAGAGGTCAGGGCAGCCTCACGGCGGGTCGCGAGTCCACACGCCATCCACCTCCTCAGGTCACCCCGTTCATCTCTCACGAACCTGATGTGTGCTCTAGACTTTATCACGGGCTATGCACATACAGGAGCAAACAGCGTGTAGTGTTGGGTGCTACCAGCAGTTTCGGGTTCCGGCCTTGCCACGGGGATCTTGAAACACTCCCCACGGACGGGGGCGACGCCTGTGTTACATACTCATATGCTCAGACAGCAGCCAGAGTGATGCTTTCCTCTTTTTTTTATGCTTATTTTTGGGAGAGAGAGAGAGACACACACACACACAGAATGCGAACAGGCTCCAGGCTCTGAGCTGTCAGCACAGAGCCCCATGCCGGGCTCGAGCCTACGCGAGATCCTGGCCTGAGCTGAAGTCTGAGCCACCCGGGTGTCCGGCGCGATTCTTTCCAAATGTAAATCAGATCGCGTCCTTCCTCTGCCAGTGGCTCCCGTTCCCCTCACTCTTCCCCACATTCTCCCCTGGGACCCGTCTCTTCTACTTGAGGCCTTTGCTTAATGTGGCTGTTCCCGTGGAGCCTTCCGTGGCCACTGTCCTTGAAACTGAACCTCGGTGCGGGCGCTTCCTCCTTCCGGCTTTATTTGTCCACATGGCGCTTTAAGTTCTGGAGTTCTGTGTGCTTCACTCATCGTTCGTGGCTTCCCACCCCCACAAGGTGAGCTCCAGGAGGGAGGGCACCTTGCCGGTCGTGTCTCCTGGGGGGTCCTCCGTGCCTCGCACGGAAAGGGTGCAGTCCCTGCTGAGGCGACGAGTGTCCACATGGGTGTCCACACGCCAGTCCCAAACCGGCCTCCTGGTTTTCCCTCCAGCTCCTCCCCCCGCCAGCCACTCGACTCGGGCTCGGGGTGCAGTCGATGTCTCCCCGCGCTCCTCCTTCCCCTCCCTCCCCACATCCAGTTCATCCGGGAGTTCCAGTTCTGCCTCAAAACTCAGTCTCATGTGTCCCACTTCTTTCCCTAATGCTCTTCCCATCATTTGAGGCCCTGTGTCCCCCACCCTGCACGGGCAGTCTCCTTCCTGCTTGTCCTGCTTCAACTTCTTCTTTTTTTTTCATTAAAAAAATTTTTAAATGTTGATTTATTTTTGAGAGACGGAGACAGAGACAGAGCGTGAGCAGGGGAGGGGCAGAGGGAGAGGGA
This sequence comes from Leopardus geoffroyi, assembly GCF_018350155.1. Taxonomy (NCBI): domain Eukaryota; kingdom Metazoa; phylum Chordata; class Mammalia; order Carnivora; family Felidae; genus Leopardus; species Leopardus geoffroyi. Next base: position 182,394 of record NC_059338.1, on the reverse strand, counting down.
GACACAGAATCCGAAGCAGGTGCCAGGCTCCCGGCTGTCAGCACAGAACCCTCAACCTCTCCTTAGAAACAACTGCTCAGCTCATCTTTTCTGCTTCTTTTTTTTAAGTTTATGTATTTATTTTGAGGGAGGGAGGGAGAGAGAGGAAGGATCCCAAGCAGGCCTCACTGCGGGCTCCATCTCCGGGTGGTGAGATCGTGACCTGAGCCGAAATCGGAGGCAGATGCTTGACTGCACCCCCCAGGTGGCCCTCCGCTTCTTTTTCAGAATGTCCCCGACCCACTTCCCTTGCAGGAGGCGGGAGAGACGCCGGTCCTTGTTTCCCGGAGTTGAAGAACGGATCTCCCCGACAGCAGAGAGTGAGCAAACTGAGTTTATTGAGGGAAAGTATGAAGCTCTCAAGAGTGACAGGGGCCCCAACTGGGGAGCCACTGAGGATTTCTGTCCCTAACTTTCTATTGGGACCTTATCGGAAAGTTTGTGAGACTCGAGGCACGCACCTGGCTCAGGCGGGTCTGGAATACGTTTATCCTTTTTTTTCCGCAACCCCCCACCACTTCTTCAGCTTCCCTCTTGCCCCTGCAGCCTGCCGCGCCCCCCCCCCCCCCCCCCATCTCCCGGCCTAGCGTTAACCCTTTCCCCACTCAGCAGTAGCAGCAATAACACAACATTAAGCAAAGTGTTGAAATACTTGATGCAACAAAGTAATCGCTATCCCCACCACCCAGAAATAAGCACTAACGTTGGATGAACACCACGTGTATCTCTTGCGGTATAGACAGCTAGAAAGACTGAGAGATAGACTGCAAGAAAAAGTCACAAAAAATGGACCATAATACATGTTATTTATAATAAAAAGTATAATTTAAGTTTTACTTGCAGATAACAAAAGAGGAAAATGTCAGACCGAGAAGGAACAAAATACTGAACTTCAGATAAATGTTTTTCATCACGAGAAACATTAATTTGTAAAAGATTCTAGAGATTACAACACAACTCCTGGGGCACCTGGGTGGCTCAGTCGTCTAAGCATCTGACTTTGGCTCAGGTCATGATCTTGCGGTTTGTGGGTTCAAGCCCCATGTTGGGCTCTGTGCTGACAGCTCGGAGCCTGGAGCCTCTTTCGGATTCTGTGTCTCCCTCTCTCTCTCTGCCCCTCCCCTGCTCACGCTCTGTCTCTCTCTCTCTCTCTCAAAAATAAACATTAAAAAAATTTTTTTAATTAAAAACATAACAACTCCTAATCACATTTTCCTTTTAGACGACATCTTTGGACTCTGCTGCAAAGATGAGGAAAATAGTACATTTACGCTTCCCTTCTCCCTGCCCCAGTCTACCAATTTCTGATAGTTCTATCAGTTAATTTTAAAATGTCGACGTTTCTGGTGTTTATATTCTGTTTGGTAACCATGATCTCCAAGGCAACGTTAGTCTTGGTTCTAAGAATCCAGCGCTCACAGACGGATCTTTCAGCCCGGCTTATTCATTCCTGCGGCCTTTATCTGATTCATTTGTTTGTGGGATTTCAAAGGGCTCTTGGCTTCTGGATTCCCTGAGTCCTTTCAGCCTGCAAGGATGCCTGGGGCCACACATTCTCTCTGAGCTCCGCCTTCTGCTGCCCTTAGGATGGTCTAACACGGTTTTCATACCTTATCTGCGGCTTGCTTTTTCTCAATGGATGCTTTCTTTTCTTTTCTTTTCTTTTCTTTTCTTTTCTTTTCTTTTCTTTTCTTTTCCTTTTCCTACTATTTTAATGATGAAATATTTCAAGTGTATGGAAAAGTAGAAAATAGCACAATATCTAACTATAAGCTTTACTGAATTTGACCATTTAAAAAATATTTGCTTTACTGCTTTGGATTCCGTGTCTCCCTCTCTCTGTCCCTCCCCTGCTCACTCTCTCTCTCAAAAATAAGTAAACATTAAAAAAATTAAAAATATTTGCTTTAGATCACTTAAAATAAAACAAAACTTACAGATCTAATTAAAGCTTCCATGTGAGGCCTTATATTGCCTGGCCCCTCGATGGCCATAGCCACCATCTTGAATTGTGGGTTTATGATTCCCTCAATTTGCAAAAAAATAATTTTGATCATATAACGTACATATTTCTAAGCAATATATTATTTAGTATTGTATGTTTTTGCACTCTACACGATATTATAATGTACAACTTCTGTAAATTCTTTTTTCTTTTCTTTTTTGTTTTTTCTTATGTAGGCTCCACACCCAATGTGGGGTTCAAACTGACAACCCCAAGTTCAAGAGTTGCATGCTCTGCTGACTGAGCCAGCCAGACGCCTCTGAAAATTATTTTTTGCTGAAATTAAGAGATTTATCCATATTGATGGAATTCACTCGTTTTCACTATCGCATTATATTTCAATGTTTGAATGTGCTGTAATTTATATATACACCTGTTGATAGACATTAGGACTGTTTCAGTTTTTTCCCTTTCTTTTAAAATTATTTATTATCTATTAATTAGACATTTTTATAAGAGCAAGAAAGCATAATTATAATTATAATCCATATAATAACGATTCTTTGGAATTTATTGAGGTTTCTTTTGTGTTCTAGAACATATTCAATATTACATGAGCTACATGTGTCAGAAAGGAATGTGTATTTTCTCTTTGTCAGGTGAAGAAGTCTCTATTTTCCAATAACTTGAATTTATCAATAAGATTATTCAGCTATTTCATATCTCTGCTTATTTTTATCTCCTTGATCAATCAGTTTCTGAGAAGAGTAAGTTAAAATCTCTAACCATAATTTATCTATTTATTTCTTCCAAAAGGTTTGTTCATTGTTGCTTTTTATTTTTTGAGGCTATAGATTTATATATTTTTATATTTATGATATTTGTATTTTACTCGATCATGTTTCTCTTTGTCTCATTTTTTTCAACTTTTTTTCTTTTTTGAAGACACATTTATTCAGCGTCATGATCAGACTATTACATTTAGCAATCAGCAGCATGGGTACACAAAAAAATCTGTATTAAAACCCTTCGTTGGAGTGCTTTCCGCTTCCTAGAACAGAAACTGAAATAACCTGGTTTACAATTAGTCCCCAGTGCAGTCCGGGAGTTTTTTGCCCGTACACACGCGTATTGTCTAAAACGTCTTCTCGGTAGCAGCCGGGTCCTGCCACCACTGTGCTCGGCTGAGTCCACGGATCTGTCGTGACCTGCAGCTCCCCTGTCACATCTCTGGTCTCCTCTCCTGCTAAGCTCTGTTTCCTGCCAGTAATGAAAACCTCTGCCCCTGCCACAGCTACTGCCGCTGCTGGAACTGCCACAGCCACCTTGGTTTTGTGGTTTGGCAAAGCATTGGCCTCCACCGTGACGGGGGCCGGGGCTTCTGCCTCCAAAATTTCTTTTATGGGTCCCAAATTTGAAGATTGATTTTGTAACTGTCAAAATCATTGTAGCTTCTACCACCTCCAAAGTTGCTTCTGTCATTACCAAATCTGCTATAGCCATCCCCACTGCCACCATATCCACCACCACCTCGACTGCCACCAAAGCCACCTCACCTACAGAAGTTTCCAGAACCACTTGGCCCTCCTTGGTTGGAGGAAGCACCAGCCATCTTCTGCTTAGATGGGGCTCTCCTCACTTCACAGCTGTGGCCACTCACGGCATGGTGTTTCTGAATGACAATCTTGTCTACGGTCATGGTCATCAAACATTACAGAAGCAAAACCTCTCTCTCTCTCTCTCTCTCTCTTTTCTTTTTTTTTTTTTTTTTTTACCGCTGCCTCGGTCAGTCATGATTTCAATCACTTTAATTTTCCCATACTGTTCAAAATAACCTTGAAGAGGGGCGCCCGGGACGCTCAGTCGGTTGAGTGTCTGACTCTTGATTTTGGCTCAGGTCATGATTTCACCCTTCGTGAGTTCAAGCCCCAAATCGGGCGTGAGGAGCCTGCTTTGGATTCTCTCTCTGCCCCTCCCCTGCTTGCTCTCTCTCTCTCTCTCTCTCTCAAAAATAAATACGTAAAAAAAAAAAAATAAATAAATACATAAACTTTTTAAAAATTTTTTATTTATTTATTTTTTTAACGTTTATTTATTTTTGAGACAGAGAGAGACAGAGCATGAACGGGGGAGGGTCAGAGAGAGAGGGAGACACAGAATCGGAAACAGGCTCCAGGCTCTGAGCCATCAGCCCAGAGCCCGACGCGGGGCTCGAACTCACGGACCGCGAGATCGTGACCTGGCTGAAGTCGGACGCTTAACCGACTGCGCCACCCAGGCGCCCCTAAAATATTTATTTTTGAGAGAGAGAGAGAGAAAGAGAGCACGCACACATGCAGAGGAGGGGCAGAGAGAGAGGGAGACACAGAATCCGAAGCAGGCTCCAGGCTCTGAGCCATCAGCCCAGAGCCTGACGCGGGGCTTGAACTCACGGACCGCGAGATCGTGACCTGAGCCGAAGTCGGACGCCCAACCGACGGAGCCACCCAGGCGCCCCTAAATACATAGACTTAAAACAATAATAATCTCTCGGATGATGTTCTTTAGTGTCTTCTTTAAGGCCTCTGATAAAAATCTCCCCCACCGTCACGTGGGCGCGGTCTTGGAGAATCTTCTGTCGAGACAGCTCTCCTCGCTCCCACCCCCGTTCCGCCCACCTTGCGTGGCCTTGCGCTCGTGGCTGCGCCCGCCTCCTCCACAGGGAGGTGAGGAGCCCGAAGCCTCGGGAGCGCTCGGGGTTGGGCTCTCTCGCCCCACGCGGTCCGTGAGTGCTCCCCGCGGCTCCTCACACGCTCGGCCGCTGTTCCGCGGCTCAGGCCTCCGATTGCGGGGCCGCCGCAGCGGCTCCGGCTCTCTCTTTCGCAGACTCCGGCTCAGACAGGGCGGCGGGACGGGAGGCCGTGGTGTGCTTGCTTGGCGGCACCGACGGGCGGAAGCGTCATTTTTTCCATCTTGGAATCCCCACTGTCAAACATCAAGGTTACTTCCTGGTATTTCTTATGCTTCATATTTGCCTGGTATATTTTCTCCTGTTCTTTTATTTTAAATATTTTGTAAGTTTTAGTTTAATTTTACTTTATGTTTGTTTATTTTTGAGAGAGAGACAGAGACAGAGCTTGAGCAGGGAGGGGCAGACACACAGGATCTGAAACAGGCTCCAGGCCCTGAGCTGTCTGCACAGACCCGACGCGGGGCTCGAACCCACGAACTATGGGATCGTGACCTGAACCGAAGTCGGATGCTTAACCGACTGAGCCACCCAGGCGCCTACCTTATTTTATGATTTTTAAGTAGGCTCCGTGCTGAGCATGGGGCCTAAGGTGGGGCTTGAACTCACAATCCTGAGATCTAGACCTGAGCCGACATCAAGAGCCCGACATTTAACTGACTGAGCCGCCCACGTGCCCCTTATTTTAAACATTAAACAAATATATATTTATTTATTTTGGGGAAAGCTCAAGTAGGGGAGGGGCAGAAAGAGGGGGACAGAGGATCCCAAGTGGGCTTTGTGTCGACAGGCTGGCTGCAGCGAGCCCAGTGCGGGACTCGAACTGAGGACCGGCTACATCACGACCTGAGCCAAAGTCGGGACTCAACGGACTGAGTCACCCCTGTGCCCCACATTCTGTATTTTAAAAATGTTGCAGTTGTTTTAATTTAACTCTGTGTTACTTTGAATAATTTCCAAGTGTGTCTTTCCTTTGATGATACTTCCCTTAGCAGGAAAATTACTTCCATACCCTCAGTCTCACTCTTTCCTCCCTCCTGTCTCGTTGTCTTGACAGCTCCTAATATTCAGTTAATTCTGCTTTTGTGTAAGTCCCCAAGCCAAAGGCCAGCTCTCTTATCCTTCAAGTGCTGTTCCTCAGGCTGATGATGACATCCTGTGCCAAGGCCCCTTGGCTCCAGCTCATCCATTGCCAGAGTCCAGATGCAAATGCCATCCGCCCCCAGGAGACTCTGTTCTCCGACCAATCACTCTTCTCGCTCCCTTTCCCTCCCCGTTTGGCCTTTCAGATAATCAGTTTAGCCAATTTGACTCCACGTATCTCAGGCATCATCCTGATCTGTTTCCCTTGGGTTTATTTCTCTTCTCATTTGAGTGCCTTCTCTCAGACTGTTGTTTTTTTTTTTTAAATATTTATTTCTGAGACAGAGAGAGACAGAGTGCGAGTGGGGGAGGGGCAGAGAGAAGGAAGACACAGAATCTGAAGCAGGCTCCAGGCTCTCAGCCATCAGCACACAGCCTGACTTGGGGCTCAAACTCATGAACCGCGAGATCATGCCCTGAGCCGAAGTCGGACGTTCAACCAGCTGAGCCACCCAGGCGCTCCAATATGTTTTCTAATGGTAAAACCATCCCCGCATTCATGACATAAACTTAGTCATCATGTATTTTTTTTTAAGTTTATTTATTTATTTTGAGAGACAGAGAGCAGGGGAGGGGCAGAGAGAGAGAGGGAGGCAGAGAATCCCAAGCAGGCTCCGTGCTGTCAGCACAGAGCCCGATGCGGGGTTCAAACCCACAAACCACGAGATCATGACCTGAGCTGAAATCAAGAGTTGGACGCTCAACCGACTGAGCCACCCAGGAACCCCATGATGTTTAACGCCAGATTCCATTTGCTGACATTCGATTTTTCATCTTTAAGCATAATTGAGATGGCCTTCCAATCTTCCTTTCTTATACGGGACATTTCTGGTGTCTGGTATCTAGTATGCAGATTTGGCTGTATAACAGACACCAAGAGCGTCAGTGGCTTGAAGGAGGGGGAAGTTTACTTCTTTGCCGTGTGCTCTCTGGGGCTTGGTGGTCTAGGGCTGGTTTCGTGGTTCTGCTCAGCTATTCCTAGTTGGTATGGTCAAAGTTACTCATCTCTTTTCTAAGCAGCAGCATGAGTCGGAAGTTGCATACACCTCCTGTCTTCTCTTGGCCGGAGCTCAGTCAGGGGCTACAGGAGAGCACGGCCTTATTTGAACTTCCAAGTAAGGGGTCTCTTGCTGTGGGAAGCAAGGGGAGAACAGGTAGTAGGACAACTAGCAGTTGTCTTCATACCTGCCACATAAAGTTGGGCAGTATTGCCTCTTTTCTGTTTTGGAAATGTAAATTTGTGTAAGTTTTTTTCCTCTTGATTATTTGATAAACTTGCCCCTAAAAATCATCTCTGTTTTATTTTTTTTATTTTTTATTAAAAAAAAAAATTTTTTTTTCAACGTTTTTATTTATTTTTGGGACAGAGAGAGACAGAGCATGAACGGGGGAGGAGCAGAGAGAGAGGGAGACACAGAATCGGAAACAGGCTCCAGGCTCTGAGCCATCAGCCCAGAGCCCGATGCGGGGCTCGAACTCACGGACCGCGAGATCGTGACCTGGCTGAAGTCGGACGCTTAACCGACTGCGCCACCCAGGCGCCCCATGCTTTGTTCTCTTCTTTAGGAGTACCAGTTCCATGTTGGTTGGACTTTGAGTTTGCCACATCTCACCTTCTATCCAAAAATGACGTTTTCATTCTTGTGTTTTTCCAGTCCCCTTTCCTGATTTTCTTAAACCTATTCATTATGCTGATTTTGTTTTCCATTGTGTTTACTTTAAAATATGGTCTTTATCTATGTAATGTTCTGATCTTTCCCTTTTATTTTTCACTCTGGAATTCTTCTAATTCTCCCTTCTCCACCTACTTTTGCTATATAATCTTTTCTTTGAAGCTTTGTATCTCTTTTTAAAACTTATTTTTAGAAAGGATGTTGCGTTACATGAATTTTTTAAGAAGATGATCCTTTCGGGGGCGCCTGGCTGGCTCAGTAGGTGGAGCACGTGACTCTCGATCTCAGTTTAAGCCCTGTGTTAGGTGTAGAGATTACTTAAAAATAAAATGTTAAAAAAAAAAAAAAAAGATCCTTGGGGAGCCTGCGTGGCTCAGTCTATTGAGTGTTCGACTTTGGCTCAGGTCATAATCTCATGGTTCGTGGGTTTGAGCCCCATATGGGCCTCTGTGGAGCCTGGAACCTGTTTCGGATTCTGTGTCTCCCTCTGCCCCTCCCTGACTTGCGCTCTCTCTCTCTCTCTCTCTCAAAAATAAATAAACATTAAAAGATAGAAAGATCTTTTTGGGTAATTATTTACTTTGAGTGGAGCCAGTTACTGCCTGAAGGGTGGTGTGCTGTAGAGTGGGTGGGAGTGCAGTGGCTCTGCTGTACCTGAGGGTGTGTGGAGGGAGATGTGTCCTCTCAGTGTTTGGAGAGAGGGAGATTTGGGAGATAGGGTCGCGTCCCAGTAGCACTTGGTGGCACTCCATCTGACATTCTCTGCCTCTTGTTCTGCTCTGCCCGCCCCGGTTCATGCTTGACCGGGAGGCCATGTGACAAAGCAGTAGGACTGTCATGCCAGCATGGTTTCTTCTTAAGCTACCCCTTCCCTGCTCTCCTGTCAAACGAGGTCTCCAGGGAAGCCTCTCCTCAGCCTGTTCTCAGTGTTACTGCTTCCATCAAAGGGACATTGGCTGTGTTCTATCCAAGGGCTCGGGGAGCATGTTTATGCTGTCACGGAATGCCCTTGCTTAGACTCACACATAACAACGCTTGGCAGGTGCCTTCAGGACGTGTGGCTTACAGCTATTCAAGTTTCATGAAACATGGCCTTTTCTTCCCTTTACATGTGGTTTCGTTTGGTGATTCTTAGTGAGGTTCTGAAGTGGACAAATAAAAAATACCTCCACTTTGCCACCCTTCTCTGAGGGTTTCCAGAATCATCTTTTTTAATTAAATAATTAAATAATTAATTTTTAAATGATTATTTATTTTTTAGAGAGAGAGAGAGAGAGTGTATGGGGACAGAGGATCTAAAATAGGCTCTGCGCTGACAGCCCGATGCAGGGCTCGAACCCACAAGCTGTGAGATCATGACCTGAGTGAAAGTCGGAAGCTCAACCAACTGAACCACCCAGATGCCTGGGAATCATCTTTTTTTTTTTTTAATCTTTATTTATTTTTGAGAGAGGAAGAGAGACAAAGCATGAGTGGGGAAGGGGCAGAGAGAGAGAGGGAGAAACAGAATCCGAAGCAGGCTCCAGACTCTGCACTGACAGCAGAGAGCCTGATGCAGGTCTCGAACTCATGAGCTATGAGATCATGACCTGAGCTGCAGTTGGACGCTTAACTGACTGAGCCATTCAGGTGCCTCTCATCTTTCTTTCTTTCTTTTTTTTTAATTGTTGTTATTATTATTTTTTAAGTAGGCTCTGTGCCCAATGTAGGGCTTGAACTCACAAACCTGAGATCAAGAGTCACATGCTCTACCGGCAGCCAGCCAGGTGCCCTGCTCCCCCAGAATCATCTTTCAGACCTAAATTAGATTATGCCATTCTTTTTAAAAAATGTTTTTAATGTTTATTGTTTTTCAGAGAGAGAGAGACACGGAGTGTGAACAGGGGAGGGACAAAGAGAGGGCGACACAGAATCCAAGATCGTGGCCTGAGCTGAAGTCAGATGCTCAACTGACCGGGCCACCCAGGTGCCCCTATGCCATTCTTTTACTTAAAGCGCCCCAGTGGCTTCCTGTTGTACCCAGAGTACAACCCAAAGTCCTTATGCTGGCCTACAAGGCTCTGCATGATTTGGCCCCTCCTGACCTCCTCAGTTCCATCTCCTGCCCTTCTCGCTTTCACTATCCATGGCCCACCCACACCGCTCTTTTCTCCTTTCACACCCCAAACTCCTTCCCATCCCTGGGCCGTGCCTGGAGTGCACACCCTCCCCTCCCCGTGTGGGTGACTCCTCATCTGTCAGGCCTCCTCCTTCGCAAGTCCTTTCCTGGCTTCCCCGCCCAGGCGACGATTCTGTCTCGTGCCCCTTGTTTGCGTTCATAGCTCTTGCTACAACTTGCACTTTATATTTGTGTCCCATCTTCCCTGTTTGATTACATGCTCCACTGGGGCCAGGGATATGTCTGTTTTATTCACTGATGTGTCCCTCGGGCCTAGTGCAATGTCACTACCAAATAAATATTTGCTGAGTGCATGCATAAGGAACGAGCTGAAGAGTTGGATCCTTGAGAGCCACACTGAAGAGTTTAAGTGATGTGTTGGTCAGTAGAGAGACGTAGAAGGTTTTTGAACAAGTGAGTGACAGAATGGATACGTGGATACGTGGTGACTCCCTGAAGAAGGGAGTCCAGGCAGAGACTGGCCAGGAGGCAGCAGCTGCAGGCACAGAGAGGAAGGATCAGCGAGGTGGGTTCCCAGGAAAGTCCAGCCGCACTGTGGCTGGCAAGGCTGCCCGGCCTGGTCTGAGGCTTTATAGCGCAACGCAGAGATGATGCCCATGTTGGGGCCGGGATGTCTGGGGAAGTAGCAGGACCTGGGGCTGGGCTGGTGGGCTGTCTGAGCACAGATTCAAACCCTTTCATTTTAGGAGTTGTCTACACTGAAGGATGATGATGCTCTGAGAAACAGGGAGAGAGAGAGAGAGAGGAAAGAGACAACTAGAAACAAGCAAGAGAGAGAAGTGTAGAGACTAATGACAGCCCCACCAGCAGGCATAGGAACAGGAAGAGGAGCCAGGAAGTAGCCAGGGAAGGGGCTTGAGGTGGAGAGGTGGCCGTGAAGGTGACTGAGGAGCGGGGCTCCTGAGTTCAGATCCTGGCTCTTTACTTAATCCCCTGAGCTTCTGTTTTCTGATCTATTAATCACAGACATTGCCCACAGTATAGGGTGGTTGGGAGGATTAAGTTAGGTAATGTATGCATTGTACTTAAAACAATGGCTACACAGAGCAAGCACTCAGTAAATTTTGGTTTCTTCCCTCCTACCTGCCTGCTGCCCTCTTTCTTTCTTAAGAGCAGATGTTTAGCCCAAGGCTGTGCAGGTTCAGAAGGTCATTTTTTTTTTTTTTTTTTTATCACTTCACTTAGTGATGATCTTGTTCTGAGAGATTAATTCTTCTTCATTCTTACAACTGCATGGGAAACCCAAACATTCCAGAAATCAGCTCAATTTCTTCCCAGGAGGAAAGTCCCTTTGAGAATCCAAATGCAAGCCAGAGGCTAGTTGGTGAACAGAGAGCCAGGGTGACTGGAGGTGGGTGGTCTTAATGGGTTACCCGAGGAAGCCGGCAGGGTGGTGTGAGTGTCTACCCCTCTGCACGGAATCGGTTTGCTTGTCTATGAGATGGAGTGTAGGGAGGCATTGAACCAGATCAGCAAAACTCCACTGTTTTTGCAGCTGGACCTGGGTGTTTTGCCAATTATAGTGGGAAAAGTGTGATAATTTCAAAGCTAGGAGAAACAATCAAGCGTATGAACAGATTTTTCTCAATTTTAAGATTGACTTTACTATTATTATTATTTTAAAGTTTATTTACTTATTTTGAGAGAGAGTGGGAGAGTGAGTGGGGAGCAGCAGAGAGAGAGGGTGAGAGAGAGTCCCAAGCAGAGGTTGGGTCAGTGTGGATCCTGACATGGGGCTGGATCCCATGACCCTGGGATCATGACCGGAGCCAAAATCAAGAGCCGGGTGCTTAACTGAGTCACCCAGATGCCCCTGATTTACTTTATTATGTTTTCCTAAACTGTTAATATCTGATATTAGCAGATGACCAAATGAAGTTTCAAAGGACAAATAAATATTAACAAGGAAAACGGGGATAAATTATTGTTCTTTTTATTTTAGTTTTTAAATGTTTATTCATTTTTGAGAGCCAGAGAGACAGTATAGAACAGGGGAGGGGCAGAGAGAGGGAGACACAGAATCCAAAGCAGGATCCAGGCTCCGAGCTATCAGCACAGAGCCCAGTGTGGGGCTCGAATGCACGAACCCTGAGATCAGGACCTGAGGCAAAGTTGGATGCTTAACCAACTGAGCCACCCAGCCACCCCTAAAGTATTGTCCTTATGTTTTAGGGGCTGTATGGGGTTTGATTGTACTTTCATGTTGCTGAGATGTCAGACAACCCCATCTCGGCGATGACGTTGGTTCTAACTGTATGTCATGATTTCTTCTACTGCTGTATCTGAAACACTCATTGGGTGCTCACTCTGTGCGTTATATGTGTCATCTTATTTGGTCTGTGAGGGGTGTGATAGCATCCTCACAATACAGGAGAGGAAACTGATGTTTTGAGGGAGATTAAGGACCGTCTGTAATGTCAATGGCTAGTGTAGTGACTGCGGTAACTTTCGTCCTTCTTCTGGTGAGAGTCCCTTGACCACAGAGCTGGGAACCTGACCCACCCTGGCTAGTCATATCACCCTGACTCCCTAGACACTGGGCTTGGTTCATGGCTAAGTGTGTGAACCAAGCAGGGCCCATGAGGGCTCTTCCTGGGAAGAGCACTGGGTTTATAAAGCTGGGACAGACTGTGGCTACTTTCCTTGTTCTGCTGTGGTAAGAGTAAAGCCAACGTGCAAAGAGATGAACAGGGATGAGAGAAGGATGGGTGGATGGATGGATGGTGCTGAGTTCCCTGTTCTAGCCCCAAGGCGATGCTTCATGGATCCTTTGAATTATCTCGGTGACATTACCAGCTATGTAACACAGTACATTCCCTTTTTTGCCTCATTGAGCTTCTGTCTCTTACAGCTGGAAGACCCTGACTGATAGAATGAGAACATGGTGAGGTCAAGGTGAAAACCCAGAATTCAGCGTCTTCTCTGCTGCCACCGTTTCCTGGCATTGCGCATCGATCTCTTAAAACGTCTCTCCTTAAACCACCTCCTCATGAGCAACGCTGTAATTTTTAAAGTCACTGCTCACCTTCCTCAGTCAACTTTCTTCTTTTTGAAACTGCCCTGTTCCCTTTCTGAGATTCAGAAGCTCCTGGGTTCATCAGAATGCATCTCTCACGTTGGGTGTTTCTGGGGATAGCGTTAGTCTTTCTGCTTTATGTTGATTCCTGTTGGCACCAGTCTTGCCAAGTAACGTCTTCCACCCTTGGAACCTCCATTCTGGCAAACGGTAGAGCTTTGCCAACCCAGGCCTGCTGCTTGCTGGGATAGCAGCTGGCCCCAAGGCTGCGAGGCTGTGAGGGAGCTGCAGGCAGGGGTGGGGGCAGGGTGAAGAGCTCAGGCTTCTGAGTCAGACAGACACCAGACCCCAGGAGCTACAGGCCTCTGTACACTGACTCTGTAAAGAGTTGTGGGGAGGCGAGGCCAGTCCCCAAACCCGAGGTCCAGCAGTACAGGGGACTGACTGCTTTCTTCACGAGGACATGGATGCTGGTGGGCGTGGCTGGAGGTTGGGGGCACAAGAAGTGGTTTGTTCCTGACCAGATCCCCTGAGGAATGAGCCTCGTTAATGGTGTGTTCCTCTCCTGCTGCTTCCTGAACTGACCTTCCCCACCTCAGCACAGAGGGCAGCTGCCCAGCGGGGCTGGGCTCACCAGGGAGGTGAGGAAGGTGCTGACTGAGAAAGCAGGAGCCACAGCTAGACTCTCACCTCTTCCTTGTTGACAGGGGGAAGAGCAGAAGGGCTCCTCCCCGCCAGAAGCCCTTCTGGGTGGTGGGGAGCTAAACTGCCTCTTTCCCAAAGCACTGGCATGGGCAAGGAGGCATCTGGTGACACTGGAGAGAGTTGGGTGGGTGCAATGGTAGCAAGTTGGCATCTAGAAGGTTTAGGGGGGCAGATACAGCCTGGTCTGGAAATGTGGTGTTGAAGGAAGGGGGGAGGACGGTGGCAATGAGGGACAGCACTGGCCATTCGCTAGACATCTGCTCTGCATCAGACACTGGGGACACTGGGAATGAACGATACTCATTCTGTTTGTCAGCAGCCCAGGCTAGTGGGGGAGACACATAAAGAAACAGTCTCATAAAAGTTGCTGTTGTGGGGAAGGGGGCCAGAAGAACCCCTAAAAACTACGTGCGTGTGCGCTCTAGCATTTGGGGAGGCTGGAGAGCAGATTCGGGTGGTGGACAGAGGAGGTGATCTTTGAGCGACAGGGGACAAACTGAGATAATGAATGGCTTAGGAAGGGCCCTCAGGCATGGGAGCCTGTGGCCTGTGCGTCAGCGAGATTGGTCCCCGGGGAAGGCGTGTCGTGCTTGGTGGCCTTCTCCTCAAAGTTATAAGACATCATTATGTTTTCACCTGAGGGGTTACATGCTCAGATTTGAATTTAGGAAGATCAGCCTGGCAGAGCTGAGAAGGGGTTGGAGCAGGGGCAGGGGCAGGGTGGGAGGGGAGTCCAGCTGTGCGTACAGCGGCTCAGGAACGGTGATGTGACAGCAGCTCAGGCAGTGACAGAGATGAGTGGTATTGAGTAGGCAGGTGGCATGACCACCATCTGGAGGGCAGTGAGGGGGAAGCAGGAGGCTAGGAGGACAGCCAGCTCTCTCAGGTGGTTGGTGGTGTTATTTGTGGCCAAGAGGGGTCCTAAGGGAGGTGGGAGGTCCAGTGAAGGCTTCTTTTAAGCTTGCTGAAAATAGAGGCCGAGTGCAATTGGAGGCAAGAGAAAAGGGGTGGTTGGAGATGCCAGACCAGAGCAGGTGCAGGATATGGGCCCCTGGGCACTGGTGAAGTTGAGAAGTGAGTCCAAGAGGCTAGGGGTGGGTGTGGGGAGAGAATGGCAGAGAGACCGAGGGTGGTCAGTGTGGAAGTTGGAAGGTTAGCGCTCTCGGGGTTCTTAGTGATTGGGGCTTATAGAGGGAGTTTACCATTTGACCACCTATGTGCAAGCCGTATCTTGTTAATTGTGTGAACTTGGGCAAACTGCCCTGAGCCTCAGTTTCCTCCGTTGTCAAGTGGGTGAGATTGTACCAGCTTCCCGGGATGGTGGTGTAAGTTAAATGGAATAATACACCGAGATCGCCTTGGCACCTGTGCCCGGTAACCTCAGCCCCGCACCCCTCCAGCATGAGCTCATTGCGTGGTGGGATCATCAGGCTTTCTGGTGCCGACTATGCGAACAGGGGTAGTTAGACAAATTATTCAATGCAGTTTGTCATGAGAAAATATTTCAAAGCATATTTTGGGGGGTAGAAGGATAATAGATGTTTGTGGTGAAAGGGTGGAGGCTCGGAGGTGTGGTGGCCCTGGCGGGGGTCTCACGGTGGGCCCACGGCCCCAACCCTGCAGCCGTTTTTCTTTCTGCCAAGCGGCCCTGGGGAAAGGGGTGTGTGGGCAGAGCTGGTCAGTGCCCAGCCCCTCACCCCAGGCTCTTCATCCAGCTTCCGTCAGAAGTCTGCCTGTGTTGCTCAGCAGGCTGTCCAGGGAACACCTTGCAAGTCAGGCAGGTGTGAGGGTGTGGGTGTGGGAAGGCCCCTTGGAGGTGAGTCAGCACTGCCTCCTCCTGGGTGAGTCAGGAGCAGGGCAGGTAAGGGCTGGGGAACAGGTCAGGTGGGAGGCAGGACGTGGAGCAGGGAGGGACCAGCCCGCAATGACAGGTCTCAACCACCAGGGGGCAGGAGCCAGGCGGGGAAAGCCAGCCACCCGGCGGGGCCGGTCGCCTGCGGCTGCAGAGCTGGGAGGAGGGGAAGCCTGGACCCAGCATCTCAGGCTGGGACGGGCAGGGTCACTGCCAGGGACGTGCCCAAGGCCCGGCGGTGCCCGCTGCCCGGTTGTGACCGGCTTCTCTGCCTTCAGGGCTACTGGGAGGACGTGGACCGGGGTTGGACCCTGGGGCCGTTCTATTCAACCCTCCTGTTCTGCTGACTGGGAGGGAGTTGCTCAGGTCACACTGTGCGTTAGTGCAAATTAATGTCCCAGCTCAGGAATACGGCCACTTGCTGGGCCCCATCCCGGCCTGGCCTCCTGCTTAGGGACAGGCGTCCAGGTGCTGACCTTGGCCGTGAGCTGCTCTCCGCTCTCACATCCCCTCACAGTCCCTCTGTTTCTGTGGCTCTCTGACCTTCTCTCCCAGCTTCCAGGTCCCTGTCCCTGCCGCTGGGGGAGCGTGCTCAGCTGCCTCCCCAGGGGTTTGTGGCTGTTTTCTAGCCCAGTGTCTCTGTGCCACTCCTGGGATCCGGAGAAGTTTTGATTTGGTAGCAGAACCAATGGTGTGATGTTGGGAGGTGAGAACGCCCCTTGGCTCCTAAATACTATCCCAGTGGGGGGCTCCCCAGTGCCCCCCATGGCTTTGAGTAACCACAAGCACTGGTTGGGTGTGGGTGAGACCCTTTGTTCCTGCAGGAACGGGTAAGACCCAGTCCCTGCCCAGTGAGCTCACCATGTGGGGGTGAGGGCAAGAGAAGACAAGCCCTCAAGTGATTCAACCGGGGCAGATTGTCTAGTGCGCAAGGACAAAAGGAGCCCGTGTGTGGGACAGCAGGTAGATGTGGAGTCTGGCTGGGCCTGGGAACCCTCCATGGAGTAGGTGGCATCTAACCAGACTTTGAGAGAGCGTTGGGGTTTTGGTAGGAGGACAGGTGGGGAGCAGGGGTGAGCAGAAGCGATGGGTCTCAGCGCACCGGGGGACGATGGGCAGGCAGTAAGGGTGTGTGCAGAGGAGGCTGGAAAGCAGGGTGGGGGCAGAGTCCACGCACCTCACTGCCAGGCTTGGCGGAGAAGGCGTGGGCACCACTGCCACGTCTGAGCCCCGTGTGAGCGGGTCCAGAGTGAAAACGGACAAAGTGCTTTTTTTTTTTTTTTTTTTTTTTTTTTTTTAATTTTTTTTTTTTTAACGTTTATTTATTTTTGGGACAGAGAGAGACAGAGCATGAACGGGGGAGGGGCAGAGAGAGAGGGAGACACACAGAATCGGAAACAGGCTCCAGGCTCTGAGCCATCAGCCCAGAGCCCGACGCGGGGCTCGAACTCACGGACCGCGAGATCGTGACCTGGCTGAAGTCGGACGCTTAACCGACTGCGCCACCCAGGCGCCCCGGACAAAGTGCTTTGAAAGACAGTGGGCCTTGCCCTTGGGGTGAGAGACTTTATTTCAGGCTTTATGTGACATAGGGTTTGACAGGGAGGAGCAGTAGCATGAGGGGTCCAAGTGCCTTGGACAGGAGGGGACACTGGGTGGCTGTGCAAATATGTGGGTTCCAAGGCCTGGCTTCACTTGCACGGTTCAGGCTGCCCCAAGTCCCATGGTGACCCCTGGAAGAAAGCAGCCGGGTTTCCCTCTGATCCCGTCAGCCCTTGGCCCCAGCTCCTCTGTGCTGTCTACCTCAAAGCTCCCAGGGTGGGCCCCGCGCAGGGTCTCCTCCCAGGCTGGGTAGGGGTTTCCGCCGCTGCCCTGGCCTCCAGGGAGTAGGCTGGTGTCGCTGAGTCACTGCCTGGGCATCTGGGCCTGGAAGGGTGGGTGAGTCACCTAGGACGGGGGGGGGGGGGGGGGGGGGGGGGGCGCTGGGGGAGGGGAAGAGGCTTCGGGACATCTGGAGGAGGGAGGGGAGATGGGCCGGCAGGAAGGGCGGTGCCCACACGGGTGGGGGGAGAGGGGGAGCTTGGGAGGGGGCAGCAAGAAGCCAGCTCTTCCCGGAGAGCCCCTCCCCTGGGCTGGGTCCCGAACGCCCCCGCGGCATGTTTGCCTCTCTCTGGGCAAGGGGAGGAGTCTGCAGGGACGGGGTGTGGGAGGGCGGAGGCCCGCCCGCCGCCCCTCCTCACTCACCCACCCTCGGAGCTGGAGAAGGGCGCCGAGATTTCCCTTCTCCCTTCCAAACCTGCAGGGGCTTCCTTGCTGTGCACACGGGCTACTGGTGTCCCTCCCTGCCTTCCTGCCTCCTTCCAGGCGCCTCCCTACCCAAAGGGGGCCTGTCAAGGTGTTTTCAGGCACATGCTTCCCTCATTACCTCACCAAGGAGAATTGTGCCGCCAGCTCTGAAGCTTCCCTGCCCCGCCCCAGTCAGCTCGAACACACGCGCGTGTGCACACATGCGTGCTCGCACACTCCACACACACACACACACACACACACACACACACACGAGGTCTGGGAAGTCCCTGGGTGCCTGTAGCCTGACTCACACATGAGCTGTGACTCGAAGGCCTGTGTTCTAAGAGCAAGGCTGGCATGAGTCTCTAGGCCCACAAACAGGGGCTGTCTCCCCTCACCCTGGGTCCTGGCTGCCCCTTCCCCATGGTGCCTCCCAGCCCCCTCTGTGGCCTGGAAGGGGCCTTCTCTTCTGGCTGGCAGGCTGGGTTGGAGCTAGCCGTCTCTCGGAGGGAGGGGGCCAGCAGGGAGTGGGTGGGGGTGGCAGGAGGCCAGGCTTTGGCAGGGATCAGGTTAGGGCAGGTCGGGGGCCAGTGGGGCGGGATATAAACCCCCCTGTACGCACCTGGCCCTTGGCTTTCCTTCCAGAACCTCTCTGCCATCTGGTCTGGTGAGTGTGTCTGTCCTGCCCAGGGCTGGTTAGGAGGCCCCCTGGGTCTCCGCCTTGTTCCTTTGTCTTAATCTTTGTCTCCATAGTTGCTTTTCTCATTCAGGGCCTCTCCCTTTGGGTGACCTTCTGTGAAGTGTCTGATTGAGGGCTTTTTCCAGGTTCCTCTGTGAGGTCTCATTTAGGGGTTACTCTGTGGCCTTCTCTTAGGTCTCACGGTCTGGGCATCTCAGTCTAGAGACCCTTCTTGGGGGCCTTGGCCCTGGAATATGACATGTGTGTGGGTGCTTTAATGAGAGTCCTGAGTTTGTTTGGTTTTGTTTTTTGTTTTTGCAAAGTCCAGGATTCTAGCAAGACTAAGGGACAAGGGCCAGGGATGTCAAGTGTGTGGGCTGCCTGGGTCCCTGTCCTGTGTGGTTCCATAGCTCTGCCTTCCGCCCCTTCCCATTTCCTCTGCCTTGAGAGCTAGCAGGATGGGCCCAGGGCTGTCCTTGCCCCTGACACCAGCTACTGTGGCCTCACCCCAGGACACCCTCTAAGCCTCCCGGGGCTGCTCAGAGCATTCTCAGAGGCAGAGCCTTGGAAAAGATGACCTCTCAGTTCTGTCCTTGTGATCCTGGTGCACAGGACACGCAATTTCTTTAATTCCAATCCCAATAGGACGCTCCCTGGTTCCACATCCAATAGAGACAGCACCCCCTGGCTCAGAGGTCTCCAGTGGGATGGGAAATACATCCCTCTGAGAGTCCCGTGTCCAGTGGAGGAAACATACTTGCCCGAGGGCGTTTCCAGTCTCACCCCCCCAGCCTTAGGAGTCCCTTGTCTTGAGGGGTGGGGGTGGGGGGCAGAAGTGTTTCCTCAGGGAAGCTCATACCCTGGGTTGCAGCCATGGCTACTGCCAGAGCCCAGTGAGCCCCCACTCACTGGCTCATGGAGAGGCCACCTCCCCAGTGCTGGCCTGTGGAAGGGGCTCCATAGAGAGGACCCAAGTGGGACTCCAGCCACCTTGCCATTTCCCTTCCCACAGACAGAGTGGGGAGCCCTGCCCTCAGGGGTGTGCCACAAGTGTGACCAGAGTAGACATGAGGCCCCTCCCTTGGTGACTTCCAAACACAGGGGAAGGTTTAGCATCTGTCCACAGTGGGCCCTGCCTAGGAAGGCCCTGTCTCCGGGGCGATGTGGAGAGGGGTTTGGAGATGGAGTTTAGGACACGAGGGCAGGTGGGTCCCCCTGGCTGGGCTGAAGTTGTCTCCATCACCTGCAATCCTATGGCCCCAGATCCAAGATGTCCAGTCCCCTGGAGCAGGCACTGGCTGTGATGGTCACCACCTTCCACAAGTACTCAGGCCAAGAGGGTGACAAGTTCAAGCTGAGTAAGGCGGAGATGAAGGCGCTTCTGCACCAGGAGCTGCCCAGCTTTGTTGGGGTGAGTGGGGCCAGCTGGTGGGAGGGTCCTGCTGACCAAACATGGGGTACAGCCTCACCAAGGGGGTGAGGCCCAAGTGTGAGTGTCCTATCGTTGCTGTCCCTGCAGCTTGCCACAGGATGGGTGTGTGTGCTGTCAGGGCCCTCGGCATCCATCTGTCCCACCCCCTCCCTGAATTGAACAAACCAGAGCCCAGAGAGGGGGAAATGACTGGCCCAAGAGCCCACAGTTCTGTCAATCTTAGTTTCCATATTATGTGCCAAACTAAGAAGGTGTATAGGGACAGAAAAGCCCAGCTAACACATGTACCCTGGGACATTTTGCAGAAAAATGCAGTCAACTTTCAGTTGGCCCCTCACCTGTCCCGTAGTGACTCCTGGATAATTACAAAGTCAGGTCTAAGGCTTTGAACTTGTGAGGCATGGCCTTTTTTTCCTTTCAAATTTGTTTTTGGTTAAAATTTTCTAATTTTGTTTCCCTTTGGCAGGTATTAAAAAGTTTTCCTTTTCTGAATTCAGAAATTTTTAGTTTCTTCATGAGCAAAATGGGGGTAGTGATAATGCCTACCTCGCTGGGCCCAGGGAATCCTGGCATGTTCCTCACTCCCAGCAGTGAGCACTGGAGACCTTCCCCGATGAACATGCCGCTACCTGTCCTCACTCACAGGGCTCCTTTGCAGCTTCCGGGGGCTCCCTGCCCACTACTTGCCTGCTGCCCAGTGCAGACAGAGGGCTGGGCTCTGACCAGTAAGTGTGTGTTTGACGCAGGGGTGTGTGGAAAGCAACCTGCTGAGTCATTCCCTCTTGCTTTCAGGAGAAGGTGGATGAGGAGGGCTTGAAGAAGCTGATGGGAGACCTGGATGAGAACAGTGACCAGCAGGTGGACTTCCAGGAGTATGCTGTTTTTCTGGCCCTGGTCACTATCATGTGCAATGACTTCTTCCAGGACTCCCCAGACCGGCCCTGAAGCAAAGCTCTCACTCTACCAGGGCCCTGATGGGCCCATGAGGACTCTCCTTACCCTTTTGTACTCAATAAACTTTTCTGTTGATCATCTTTTACTTGCTCATTGATGCCCTGTACCCTGGCTGGCTCAGTTGGGGTGCTGGAAAATGAGGTCTTCCTTAGATCCCACCCCCTCTGGGCCCTGACTTTTCTGGAAATCTCACCAAGGCCAGAGCTGTGCCTTAGGTCCCAGACTTTGGGATTCCAAATACTGGTAAAAATTTGAGATAGTTTGCTAAAGTTTCCACCCCCCCCCCATGACGATATTAAAAGGGGCAAAACCATCTACCATTGCTGTCATTTCATGAAAAGAAAGTCCCAACAAAGAAGGATATAACTTCAGAACAAAGGACAGACCTTGACATTCAATACTATGAGCAATCAGTTGTACTGGAATCAGCTCAAGAGGCATCAGTTAGTCTCATCCACCTGGCAGACCTTTGCATTGAGGACTTCTGTCAGGTTGCAGGCCACAGGCAGTGGCCCTATTTCAGCAAAGCTGTATTTCTTTTGATATTTGCTCTTAGATTGGCTCTAGTTTGAGTTCATTCTTCTTCTGTGTGTCTCTACTGAAAACTACCAGGTGCTACTTCATATCAACATCCTGATTTTTTTCTACCGTTTTCCCTAAACTTGTAGCAAGGTTGCCATCTGTTCTGCACACTGTGGCGCATCAGGTGACAGCCAAATGCTTTGCCACCTGCTAACAAAGTCACTGACTTTCCAGAGGGCAAAGGTGAGGTCCTCATATTTATTCTTTCTCTCTTCAATTAATTACACATGTTAGGCTCTCTCTCTCTCTCTCTCTCTCTTAGTGGATCCCATTTCTAGTTACCAAATTCTCTACCAGTTACGACTGTATTCAGTTGTAAGGCACAGGAAACCTGACTAACAATGGCATAAAGAAATTTGCATTTAAGTGCCTTATAAAATAAGTCTGAGATTCAGAATTCAGACTCAGAGATGCTGTTCTGTCCCCTATTGCTGCATTACATACCACCCAACACTTGTTAAATTAAAACAAATTTATTATCTCTCAAGGTTCTATAAGTAGACTGTAATCAGTCAATGGGGTTCTCATTTGGGACCTCTCATGCAGTTGAAGACAGATGTTGGGGCTGGAGTCATCAGAAAGTTCAAATTAATTCAGTTTCCAAGGTAGCTCACTCAATTACCCTGGCATTTGGCACCAGTTGTTAGCTGGGAGTCAGCTGGAATGCCTACCTGTGACCTCTCTATGTAGCTTGGGCTTCTCAGAACATGGCATCTAGGTTCTGAGAGGAAGTGTACCCAAAGTGAGCAGCCCAAGAGGCCCCAAAGGGGGCTATGAGGCTTTTTAAGATTTATCTCAGAAATCCAAGAGCATCATTTCTGCTGCATTCTGTTGATCAAGTAAGTCATTATGCTGGCCCAGATTCAAGGAGAAGAGAATTAGGCCCCATCTTTTCATGTGAGGAGCAGTAGCATGAAGTTAACAGTGGCCATCTTTGGAGACTGTATACCATGGTCTGACTTCTAGCAACCATGTACAAAATGCAGTCACCTCCTTCCCCAAATCCACCTCATTAAGGCATCAATGTGAGGCCGAGGGGCTTGTCATCCATGTCAGGTCTGAATCTGGATGTCATCTCTGCATGTACCTCATCAAGAGTGGTTCTCCTTGACTTGAAGATCTATGAAGAACAGATTCAACACACAAAGGTGAGACAGGTAATAAATACTCCTAGTCAAAAAGAGTGGTGGTAGATTGAAGGCACAAAAGTGCCATTGGTCCATAGCAATTCTGAAATTGAGTCAGACACATGCCACCAGATTCTTGACTAGTGTCCAGTTCTGCTTCCTATAAGTGGTTCTTGGATCCACTCTCTTGGCTCTCGGTTTCATTGTCTTTAACTCTTTATTTTCGGTACGCAATGTCTGTGTTTGTAGCTAAGCGGCTTTCTCAGCCTTGGGCCTTCTGCCCAAGGAAGTCGATCACCCAAAGCTTCTTTTGTTTGAATTGTCTCTATCCCTTTCAGTCAAAGCTTATGTAATTCCTTTAAAAATGTTGTGGACTTGGGGTGCCTGGGTGGCTCAGTTGGTTAAGCCTCTGACTTCAGTTCAGGTCATGATCTCACAGTTTGTGGGTTCTGGCCCCATGTTGGGCTCTGTGCTGACAGATCAGAGCCTGGACCCTGCTTCAGTTTTGTGTCTCCCACTCTCTTTTCCCCTCCCCCACTCATGCTTTGTCTTTCTCTCTCTCTCAAAAATAAATTTAAAAAACATTTAAAATTTTTTTAAAAAAGGGAAAAGGTTGTGGACTTCTTGTGTATCAACTTATAATTCACTTAGTTAGACAAAAGCCACACTTAACAAATCTCTCTGAGACTGGTGCCTCCCTACCTTACACTGAGGGACAGGGAGCTGGGAGAAAGGCCCTCCTGTCTGAAAGGGTCTAAGAGGCACACTTCTTTCTTTCCTTTCCTTTCCTTTCCTTTCCTTTCCTTTCCTTTCCTTTCCTTTCCTTTCCTTCCTTTCCTTTCCTCTTCTTTTCTTTTCCATCTTATCTTATTATCTTAAATACAATTTATTGTCAAGTTAGCTAATGTACAGTGTATACAGTGTGCTCTTAGCTTCAGCAGGAGATTCCCATGATTCATCACTTATGTACAATACCCAGTGCTCATCCCAACAAGTACTCCCCTAATGCCCATCACCCACTTTCCCCTCTCCCCTGCATCCCCCACCTGCAACCTCAGTTTGTTCTCTGTATTTAAGAGTCTTTTATGGTTTGCCTCCCTCTCTGTTTGAAGCAATTTTTCCCCCTTCCCTTCCTCCATGGTCTTCTGTTAAGTTTCTCAAGTTCCACATATGAGTGAAAACACATGGTATCTGTCTTTCTCTGGCTGACTTATTTCACTTAGCATAATACTCTCCAGTTCCATCCACATTGTTGCAAATGGCAAGATTTAATTCTTTCTTGTTGCCAAGTAGATTCCATTGTATATATAAACCACATCTTCTTTATCCATTCATCAGTAGATGGACATTTAGACTCTTTCCATAATTTGGCTATTATTGATAGTACTGCTATAAACATTGGGGTGCATGTGCCCCTATGCATCAGCACTTCTGTATCCTTTGGATAAATTCCTAGTATTGCAATTGCTGGGTCATAGTGTAGTTCTATTTTTAATTTTTTGGGGGAACCTCCACACTGTTTTCCAGACTGGCTGCACCAGGTTGCATTCCCACCAACGATGCAAGAGGGTTCCTGTTTCTCCACATCCTCTGAAATTCCACATGTATTTTCCTGAATTGTTAATTTTAGCCATTCTGACTGGTGGGAGGTGGTATCTCAGTGTGGTTTTGATTTGTATTTCCTTGATGGTGAGCCATGTTGAACATCTTTTCATGTGTCTGTTGGCCGTTTGGAGGTCTTCTTTGGAAAAGCGTCTGTTTGTGTCTTCTACCCATTTCTTCACTGGATTATTTGTTTTTTGGGTGTTGTGTTTGGTAAGTTCTTTATAGATTTTGGATACTAACCCTTTATCTGATATGTCGTTTGCAAATATCTTCTCCCATTTTGTCGGTTGCCTTTTAATTTTGTTGATTGTTTCCTTTCCTGTGCAGAAGTTTTTTATCTTGATCAAGTCCTAATAGTTGGTTTTTGCTTTTACTTCCCTTGCCTTTGGAGATGTGTCAAGTAAGAAGTTGCTGCGGCTGAGGTCAAAGAGGTTGTTGCCTGTTTTCTCCTGTAGGGTTTTGATGGTTTCCTGTCTCACATTTAGGTCTTCATCCATTTTGAGTTTATTTTTGTATATGGTGTAAGAAAGTGGTTCAGTTTCATTCTTCTGCATGTTGCTGTCCAGTTCTCCCAGCACCATTTGCTAAAGAGACATTTTTCCATGGATACTCTTTCCTGCTTTGTCAAAGATTAGTTGGCCATACATTTGTGGACCTAATTCTGGGTTCTCTGTTCTATTCCACTGGTCTATGTGTCTGTTGTTTTGCCAATACCATACTGTCTTGATGATTACAGCTTTGTAGTAGAGACTAAAAAGTCCGGTATTGTGATGCCTCCTGCTTTGGTTTTCCTTTTCAACATTACTTTGGCTATTTGGGGTCTTTTGTGGTTCCATACAAGTTTTAGGATTGTTCTAGCTCTGAGGAAAATGCCAGTGCAATTTTGATTGGGATTGCATTGAACGTGTAGATTGCTTTGGACAGTATTGGCATTTTAACAATATTTGTTCTTCCAATCCATGAGCATGGAATGTTTTTGCTTTTCTTTGTGTCTTCTTCAAATTCTTTCATAAATTTTCTATAGTTTTCAGCATATAAATCTTTTACATCTTTGGTCAGGTTTATTTCTAGGTATTTTATGGTTCTCAGTGCAGTAGTAAATGGGACTGATTTCTTGATTTCTCTTTCTGTTGCTTCATTATTGGTGTATAGACATGCAACCGATTTCTGTACATTGACTTTGTATCCTGCGACTTTGCTGAATTCATGTATCAGTTCTAGCAGCTTTTTGGTGGAGTCTTTCGAGTTTTCCATGTAGAGTATCATGTCATCTGTGAAAAGTGAACGTTTGACTTCTTTGCTAATTTAGATGGCTTTTATTTCATTTTGTTGTCTGATTGCTGAGGCTAGGACTTCCAACACTATGTGAAACAACAGTGGTGAGAGTGGACATCCCTGTCATGTTCCTGATCTCAGGGGGAAAGCTCTCAGTGTTTCCCCATTGAGGATGATATTAGCTGTGGACTTTTCATATATGGCTTTTATGATGTTATGTTCCTTCTATCCTCACTTTCTTGAGGGTTTTTATTAATAAAGGATGCTGTATTTTGTCAAATGCTTTTTCTGCATCTATTGACAGGATCATATGGTTCTTATCCTTTCTCTTATTAATATGATGTATCACATTGATTGATTTGCGAATATTGAAACAGCCCTGCAGCCCAGGAATGAATTCCGCTTGATCATGGTGGATAATTCTCTTAACATGCTGTTGAATTTGATTTGCTAGTATCTTGTTGAGAATTTTCGCATCCATGTTCATCAGGGATATTGGCCTGTAATTCTCCTTTTTAGTGAGGTCTCTGTCTGGTTTGGGAATCCAGGTAATGCTGGCTTCAAAGAATGAGTCCACAAGTTTTCCTTCCATTTCTATTTTTTGGAACAGCTTGAGAAGAGTAGGTATTAACTCTGCTTTAAATGTCACAGAATTTCCCTGGGAAGCCATTTGGTCCAGGACTCTTATTTGTTGGGAGATTTTTGATAACCGATTCGATTTCTTTGCTGATTATAGTCTGGTCACATTTTCTATTTCTTCCCATTTGAGTTTTGGTATTGTGTGGGTGTCTAAGGATTTGCCCATTTCTTCCAGGTTGTCCAGTTTGTTGGCATATAATTTTTCATAGTATTTTATATTTCCCTGATAATTGTTTGTATTTCTGAGGGATTGGTTGTGATAATTCCATTTTCGTAATTTTATCTATTTGGGTCCTCTCTCTTTTCTTTTTGAGAAGCCTGGCTTCTTTTCTTCTTTCAAAAAACCGGCTCTTAGATTCATTGATCTATTCTACTTTTTAAGAAATTCTATATTGTTTATTTCTGCTTCAATCTTTATTATCTCTCTTTTTCTGCTGGCTTTGGGGTTTCTTTGCTGCTTCTAGTTCTTTTAGGTGTGCAGTTAGGTTTTATATTAGGGATTTTCCTCGTTTCTTGAGATAGGCCTGGATTGCAATGTATTTTCCTCTTAGGACTGCCTTTTCTGCATCCCAAAGTGTTTGGACTGTCGTGTTTTCATTTTCATTTGCTTCCACATATTTTTAAATTTCTTCTCTAATTGCCTGGTTGACCCATTCATTCTTTAGTAGGGTGTTCCTTAACCTCCATGCATTTTGGAGGTTTTCCAAACTTTTTCCTGTGGTTGATTTCAAGTTTCATAGCATTGTGATGTGAAAGTGTGCATGGTATGATCTCAATTCTTTTATATTTATTGAGGGCTGTTTTGTGAGCCAGTATGTGGTCTATCTTGGAGAATGTTCCATGTGCACTGGAGAAGAATGTGTATTCTGCTGCTTTTGCATGAAAAGAGGCACACTTCTAAAATTATTAGAAGCCAACTTGTTTATCTAGATCTATGAGACTTGTCCTTAAATCTTTTTAAGTCTCTACTTTGACTTCAGTTTTTCCCCGATCTCTTTTTATTGGCAAGACCCTGGGTTTGATCTTTGTCCTGAAGCCATTTATTACTTCGAGAGCCATTTGCTGGCTGTAAAGATTGTTTGGGGCCCTCTATATTTCCTTTAAAAAGACTGAGTCTTTTAGTTCATCTCTTCCTTCTCATATCATATTTTATCATAGGCATCCAGAAGAAGCAGGCACTTGCAACATCCCACCTAAACTTCTCCTTAGCTAAACCCATGAGTTCATTAGGTGCTCTTTCTGTTTTCCATATTACCATAGACAGTAATGTTCCCAGACATTCCACTGCTACACAACAGGGGTCACTTTTCTTTAGCTTCAGTAACAATTTCCTCACTGTCCTTCCAGTTATTACTACTAACCTCCTGGAGGTCCGTGTAGCTTTCAGTCATTGCCTGGTCCCAAAGCCAATGACACGTGCTTCAGGTTTTTGTAATAGCAGCATCCCACTTTTGCAGGTCTTTGATGAAAGATTCAAGGAACCGCCTCATGCTAACTTTCTACACTTTTTGTACCAATTCCTTTATCACTACATTTAGGTTTCCATTTGGTCTGCATCCCAAGGTACACCAATGGACAATTAGACCAAATATTTTGTCATTTCATAACAAGGGTCCCGGCTTTCCAGCCTGCACATATTGGGTTCTCCTGTCTCTCTGTCTTCCCTCCTCTGCTTAGCCAATTCCACATTTTAGATTCTTTTACTTTAGAACTCCACTTTCAGATGTAAAATTGTCTATCCATTTGGAATTTATTCACCTATGAATTGCAGATAACCTGACCAATAACAGCGGCTTTAATTGTCTTATATAACAAGAAGTCTGGGGTGGGCAGTTCAGGGTTGGTTTAGGGGCACTAAGTGTCTTTTCATTTTTTTTCTTTTTTCTTTGTAACCTATAGTATATATGCCTTTCCCCTCTTGCATGCTGCTTCATGATCACAAGATGGCTGCTATAGCCCCAGGTTTCACTGTCCATGTTCCAGTCTGGAAGATAGAGGAAGGGTAAGATGTAGAAATCTTCCACTGAGATTTATTTTTGAGAAGAGAGAGACAGAGCATGAATGGGGGAGGAGAGAGAAAGAGGGAGACACAGAATCTGAAACAGGCTCCAGGCTCTGAGCTGTCAGCACAGAGCCCGACACGGGGCTCAAACTCACGGACTGTGGGATCATGACCTGAGGTGAAGTCAGACGCTTAACCAACTGAGCCACCCAAGTGCCCCGAGACTTTGCTTTTTTATTATGCAGGAAGTACTCTCTCCAGGTATTTCCACTTGCAACTCTTTGGTCATAAAAATGAAATATGGCTTAGCTGAAACCAAGTAGCTTTAGCTGGGTATGTTGACACTTTGAAAGAAAAAAAAGTTAAAAAAAATTAAAAAAAAAATTTTCAAAGTAGGCTTCATGCCCAGCATGGAGCCCAATGCAGGGTTGAACTCATGACCCTGAGGTCAAGACCTGACCTGAGGTCCAAAGTTGGATGCTTAACCAACTGAGCCACTCAGGCACCCCTAGGTTTTAATTATAAGGAAAGAGAGGCTGGGCAGTTGCTTTCTTACTTTTCTTACTTCCATGGGAAAGTGTGATGCTTGCCAGACACTTAGGAGGCGCTCAGACTAGAGCCCCGAAGACGGAAGGGAGCTGAGGGAGAAGGTACAGGGGACAACCTGCTGGTTCTCATGCTTCTGAGTAACCATGTGTCTGGGCCAGCGAGGCAGGCTGGTCAGGCCCAGCGACAAGAAGACAGAAGCCCGCCTGCTACCATCTTGTAGGAGAGGGCCCGAGATGGAGAGAAACACTCCCACAGCTGCTCTCTCAGCCCCGTCACTAGACTCTCTCCACAGAGGAGGAAACAGGGAGGGAGCAGCGTCTGCAGTTCCTGGAGGTGTCCCTCCGCCCAGGCTCTCTGCTGGGCCTGTCGAGCACTGTCTCCTCGAGTCCTCACAACGGTTGGAAGAGGGCTGTGCTGGTAGTAACTGCACTTCCAAGAGGAGGGAATCGGGGCTGGGAGAGTCGAATAAGGAGCAGTGCTGGGACTTGACCCTGGTCTGTAAGAAAGGCCTCACGTCTACAGGACACAGGATACTGGAGTCAAAGGTCTTCCTCCCCTTCTTCTGGCTACGTCCAATGCCTTGGGGTTTGTGTGAAGGCAAGGGGACTTGGGTGATGTGAGAGTAAGTGAGATGATGCATTTTCAGAAATACCAAATAAAGCTGTGCTGTCTAGTTACCAATAGGTTTACAACCTATTGGAAATATGTATGAACCCCATCCCCCCAAACAATAGAGTCCCAAACCCTTAGACATATCACTTTCTGGTTCTTCTTCCCCTCTCCATTTTGCCGGCTTTGCAATGAGCATGAGCCAAAGAACTGGAGTCTCTGCCTCACCTCAAGGAATGTGCATTTGTTCCAATCAGACTACTTTTTGTCTTATGGGGGCACAGGTGACTTCTGGGTAAGGCTGTAACCTCTGTCGTGCTCAGCCAATGAGGAACCGGGGGAGGCACTTACCTCTGTAGTGCTCAGCCAATGAGGAACCAGGGGAAGGACTTCACACTAGGAGGTAAGTTGCTGTAACTGCCCCGAGCTTGCCTGTCCATCAGACGTGCTCTTGCAAGAATGTTGGTTAAAGCCTTGCTTCACTGTGTTGTAAGTCTCCATGGTCCCTCCTTTGATTGGGTCAGTGGGTTTATTTCTCACAGGGGAGCAGAGTCCAGACCTTCTTGGTCTCTTGATTCTGAATCAAGGGGAAACCCGACTCACTTGGTGGTGGTCTGATTGCTCACGATGGATCCTGGCTTCTGCTGGGACTCAGTTCCCCATTCTTGGACTGTTTTGGCTGGTGGAGACTGGCCTCAGATGGCTGGGCATTAAATGGGGCTAATTTCTTTTGCTTCTGAGCATTTGACACACTAACAAACGCCAGACTTACCCAGCTGGTCGCAAGAATCCTCTCAGAAGATCTCTGCTGAGGCAGAGCAGGAGGGTCCAGAAAATGGCACTGTTCAGAGGACCGTTGGCCAAGTTACTTCCCACCTGCTCTTGGGGCTACAGCTGGAAGGAGAGCCCCAGGAGAGCCTCACCTCCTATCGGGGATTGCTGCCGCCTCAGCCTTTGCTCTTTTGGGCCTACCCTTGACAGCCTATTGACCCTCCAAGAAAGAGGTACTGGAGTCCAAGGTGGCTTCTGAGACCGGGGAATGACTGAAATGGGGCTCCCCATGCTCCTAGCTTCAGGTCACATGATCTCTCCACCAACTCACTGCTCCCATCTGGGAAGTGGGCACAACTGGCATTGACTTGGCCATCAAAAGCGGTAACAGGTCTAAGCCCCACAGGCTCTCCTTGGTCTCAGTTCAGACAT
This sequence comes from Leopardus geoffroyi, assembly GCF_018350155.1. NCBI lineage: Eukaryota > Metazoa > Chordata > Mammalia > Carnivora > Felidae > Leopardus > Leopardus geoffroyi. The sequence continues at coordinate 152,169 of NC_059338.1, read as the reverse complement.
CCCCAGCAAAGGTTTCTCTGGCTGCAGCCCCAGTAATCAAACATTCCCTCCTCACCTCCCCACAGGTGGCTTAGATGATGAGAAATAACTCGCATCAGAGGGACAACAGCTCGTGGCTCCATGGGGCTGGGGGACTGGGAGTGCTTACCCTGTCCCTTGGGCCCAGGTCCTTCTGGAACAAGCACTTGAATAAACAGGTGCTCTTTATTTCTCCTTGAGGTGAAGAACCAGACACTGACCTTCAGAGGGCAATGCAATTTCCCAAGAGCCTTTCAAAGGCTGTGGTGATAATAGTGGAGGCAGTGGAGGGGGAGGAGGAGAAGGAGAGAGAAGGGGAGAGGAAGGAGAAGGGGGAGGGCGTGGGGAGAGGGGGAGGGGGAGGGAGAAAAGAAGAGGGGGGAGGGGAGGAAAGGAGAGGGGGAGGGAAGGGGGGCGAGGGGAAGGGAGGGAGAAGGGAGGAGAGATGGAGGGGGAGGGGGAGGAGAGAGAGGGAGGGAAAGGGAGGGGGAGGGGAAGGAGGGGAGGGGGAGGGGGACAGGGAAAGGGGAGGCAGGGAAAGGGAGGGGAGGGGAGGGTGAGGAGGGCAGGGAGGGGGGCAGGGAGAGGGAGGGGAAGGGGAGGGAGAGGAGGGGGAGGGTCAGTGCTGTAGGAAGTCCTTCCAGGTCAGAGGGCATCTCTCCCACCCTCCCACCCACAGCTGGGGCAGAGACTCACCTTCTAGATGTACTGCCGTCCTCAGCAGCAGGCTCCACCCCTGCATCACCAGCTGTGGTGAGGGCTCCAAGGCACAGAATCAAGTGGACCGTGGAGGGTGGGGAAGGAGGAGCATCCAGGGAGCTGTGCCCGCCTCCCGGGTGAGCGCCCGCCCCTCCCCCGCAGCGGGCAAACAGGCGCACCTCACTGGGGGGGGGGGGGAAGGGGCCGCAGGCTGAGGACCCCGCACTCGGTGCCAGCCCGCCACCCCCCTTTCCCTTGGCACGGATACCACCAACCTGGCCTACGTTTGTTTGTTGTCACCTGTGTCCCCCATTTGGTTGTCATCGCCACAGACCCAGGACGAATCTGTCTTGTTTCTGAGCACACCCACGGTGCCTCAGACAGGTGACTTAAATAGTTACATGAATAATGAGTGGCTCTTAGGCCTGCCACTTGTTAGGTATGTGACCTCAGGCAAGTTACCTACCTCTCAGTTAACATCTGTGCCCTGACTATGAGCAGGCGCTGTGTGTGCGTTTTGTACACACGGACTGATGTAAGCCCCGAAGGAATCCCAGGAAGTAGCCACCATTATTACCCTTGATCCGCAACAGATAGGGACGTGAGGCCCAGAGGGGTGGGGTGACCCTGCTTCAGCTCTGCCGGCAAGGCTGGGGTATCACAGGCTGGAGTCAGTGAGTGGCCTGGAATTGGATTAGCTGCTGGTCCCCACTTCTGTCCCCCCTGCTCCTCATAACCTTGCCTATAAAACAGGGCTAATCACAGCTCTCCCTTCCCTCCCCTGCTTGTTCCCTTCACCTGCAGGGGCTGAGTCCTCAAGGAGATGATGCCCAGGCTGGGCCTGGATGCTGGGCCCCCTGGCTGAGGTCAAGGTGTCGTGAGATCTGGGGCTGCCTCCACAAACAATAGGGCTTCTTTGGAGGCCTGGGTGCTGCTCTCCTCCCCCCCTTCCCACCCTCCTCTGGGTGCTGGGCTCTCGGGCTGTGAAACAGGGAGGGGTCTCTCAGGCTGGGGCATGCATGAGGGCACAGAGAAGTGATATGGAGGGATTTCCACGTCTGATAATATGGTGCTTTGTGCCTGCTCCAGCTAAAAGTAACAAAAAATGCTGGATAGAATTAAAAAATAACATGTTTCAAAGCAATGAAGAGCTCACAGGGCAGTAAGAGAATGCTGAGTCCCAGAGGTGAGCAGGACACCAGGGCCCCTCATGCCCTGAGAGCACTGGCCCCACTAAGCCAAAAGGACCTTTGGTTTCACAGTCTGTGGAGTGAGGAAGACAGAGCCTGAAGCCCAGCGTTCGTTGAGGAGAGGAGACACAGGGGCAGCCCCCATGATGCTGGGACCCCAAAGGGCTCCACACTCCAGCTAGAGCCAGAGGAAACCCAGCCCCACCCCATCGGACCCTCCCGGAATGGAGGGCAGGACACAGACCTCAGGCTGTACGCACAGGGGGCCGTGCAGGGTCTGAGGTCACTCGCAGCTCTTGGGGGCCATGGGGGCCGCAGAGGAGTCAGCATGACCGTGGAAGGGCTCTGGCGGCAACTGGCCTTCCTCTTGCTCCAGGCCCGCTGAAGAAGGTCTCACATGGGGGAGAGCCGTTCACAGCTGAAAGTGACCAAGGACACTGATCCAGAGGCCAGGCAGGGAGGGTGTCTCATACCTCAGTGTCCTCACTTGTAAATAGGGGGGGCTAAGCAGATGCCTCCAAGATCCCCGTTGGCACAGGGGTTCCCTAGGGGTGAGGCTAAGTGTGCCCCCACTTTGCATGCTTCTAGGGTGCTTGTTCAGAGTGAAGAGGTGGGGACAGATGTGAGGGGTTAGCCTATCTCCTCCAACGGGCGCTGGAAGATCAGGGGTGGGGTGCTGCGCCCGGTCCCCAACTCTGGGGGCAGGCAATGAGGGGGTAGTGTCTGTGGCCCAGACTTGGCCTTTGATGTGTGCATGGATGGGGGGGGGGGGTAGTGGGGCTGGTAATAAGGGCCGCCAGGGAAAGAGGCAGGGGAGCCCCTGGGGGCATCCTCAGCTTGACCTACTTGGGCCCCCGTAATTGCTTCCTTCCTTCCATGGGAGAGTACAAATAGGGATGTCCTGTCTCTTGCCTCCTACAACTGAAACGCCGACACCAGTGGTGAGTGCCAGCTGCTTGGGTCCTGCCCTGGATTGGGTGCTGGGCAGTTCGGGGTCTGTCTCCTGGCCCAGGTCTGGGTCTGGGGGCAGAGTGATGAGCACAGCAGGGACCAGAGAGGTGAGGGCAGTCACATATGGTGGGCTCAGGGGTTCTTTGTACACTCAGGGGTGTGCAGAGCTGAGGTCTGCAGGGGTGGGGGCCGCGGGCTAAAAGCACTGGTGTTGGCTCCCTTTCCATGTTGTCCCCCCCCCCCCCTTCCTGCTGAAGCCTGAGACAGGCCAGGGCTACGCCGGGAAGAGGAATCCCTCCAGTCTCCAGGCACCCAGCTTCTGAAAGATCAAGCGCGGTGGCATCAGCCCGGCTGGCAGGAGCCCCGAAGGGCCGCTGAGCACCTCTGAGGTTGCTATTCCCTGGGTGTGTGGCCCTTTCGTCTACTGAGAACCCAGACGCCCTGCGCCACAGGGCTGTCACAAAGGGACCGCAGCCCCCAGCCATGCGCGCCTCTCACTCCACAGGGCCCAGCAGAGGGGAATCAGGGAGAGAGCCCTGGCACTGGCAGCCGTGCTGCAGACTCCTGTCCCCCGGGGGGACCGAGCAGGGAGGCCCTGGGCTCCCCTGGGAACGGCCCCGCCTCCCCTCCGGCTGTTTCCTACAGAAGGAGCTGGGATCCTTTAGGCCAGGGGGCTGTGGATCTCATGGGGTGGTTGGGGCTGAGCCCTTCCTGGGTGTCAGGGATGCCCAAAGGCAGAGAACTGGGGAGTCCTCGGGGATCCCCAGGATGGGGGTGCAGTCAGGGGACAGGGCACTCTCCCTGAGAAGTGTGCAGTGATGTTAGGGAAACGAGACCTCTGCCGGGAGAATAACAGCGGGGTCAGTAGGGGGAAAATTAGAAGGAGCCGGAGAGCTTAAGGGAGAGGGCTGCTCAGAGGAGGTGGAGCTTGTGGGGCTGGAAGCCGAGTGGAGATTAAGACAGGACTGGGAGCAGACCCTGGGAAGCGCAGCGGGCAGAGGTGCCCTGGGCCTCTGGCGTGAGTCAGCCCTTGTTCTCCCACAGTGAGGATGGCCACACCTCTGGAGCAGGCGTTGGCTGCGGTCGTGAGCACCTTCCGGAAATACGCAGAGCTCTCCGGGGGCAAGCATGGGCTCTGCCAGGCAGGGCTCAAGGAGCTGCTACAGAAGGAGCTGCCCACCTGGACCCCGGTGAGCCCCCTGGGGGCCCAGGCTGCAGGGCAGCACTGCCTGGACTCTGCAGAGGCGGAGCCGGGGACAAGCCCCCGGCAGGTGGGGTACAGGCGAGGCCGTGGGCCCCTGAGGTCTCATCCGTGTCTCGGGAAGACAGTCACTGCACCTGCTGCTTTGCAGGGCTGCTGGGAGGACTGATTCACAGCACTGTGGAGAGTTCCTGACCCATAGTAGGCACTCAGCAGCCAGCGGGGGGGGGGGGGTCTGAGAAGGAGGGTTCAGGGGGCACTGAGGTTCAGGGGAGGTGTGGGACCACCCAGGAGGGGAGGGGGGGTGGTGGCATGCTCTGTCCTCAACATCGCCCCCCCCCCCCCCCCGCCACTGCACAGATGGGGCTCCGAGAGAGTGACTACAGTGCATTCATGAGCGTCCTGGATACCGACAAGGACTGCAAGGTGGACTTTGTGGAGTACGTGCGCTCCCTGGCCTGCCTCTGCACTTTCTGCCACGACTACTTCAAGGACGTGACCCCCGTGACCCCCTGCTCCCAGTAGGCTCTGCTCCTGAGGACAGGGGTCTGCTCGGGCAGGACCTGTCCCCCCACCCCCCGTCCTGCACCTCCAGCATCCCAGCTAGAGAGTCACAGAGCTGCCGCCCCCTCCCACGGCCGTGACTGTGGTGGGGAAGGGCACATTCAACCCCTAATAAAGTGCTGGTGTCGCTTGGTCTGGTTTGCTTCTTCTGGGAGGACAGCCGGGGCCTGGGGCAGAGTCTTCCCTTCTCTCTGGTCTCAGGGCAGGTGTCAGCTTGGCAGCAGCCTGGTCTCCAGCTCTGGCAAGAGCGGTGGGGTCAATACAAGGACAGCGTCCAGGGGCTTTGGGGGGTTCTCTTTCTCCGTCTCTCTGGGGTCTTTGGAAGACAGCTGCGCTCACCACTATACCACCAACGCTCTCTGAAGCTCCCTTGGGCTGCCAAGGAGGACGCCAGGGCATCCGTTCCCTGGGGACAGAGCTCAGTCCTCTGTGAGGCCACTCTGAGGAGGAGGGTAGGGGTGGGGCGTAGGGGTGTGGCGGGCTTGTCCCTGCCTGGCTGTGGGAGTCCAGAGAGCAGAACTAATAGGATTAGGGTGTCTGAGGTCTGACTGGGGTACTGCTCCTGGCCAGGGAGGCGTGTGGTGCCCTGCATTGGAGGGGGAAGGGGACGCCTGCAGACAGACCCCGCCCCTGAGGCTGTAGCCACGGGAAGGTCAATGCGGGTTCCTACGGCACTGAGAAGCTGACCCCGTTCCCTGCCTTCCTTGTTTTGTGGGATTGCTCCTTTAACTTTGCACCCCACCGTGCATGCTTCACCTTAACACCATCCCAACTCCAGATGCCCCTTCCCCACCACCCTGGGTAGCTGCAGTCCATCCCTGAGCCCTGCACCTGACTCCCACTCCATCACCGCCTCAGCCAGGACCTTCGTCCACTGACACGCCTGGGATGGTCCCAGCAGCGACTTTGGGTGTTGGCCTGTTCCTCCTCCAGACTCCCAGCTCCTGCCCTGGGCCTCACTCAGCATGTCAGAGAACCCTCTAGAGAGGGGAAAGGCAGCACGAGCACTGAGCCTGGGTGCCCCCCCCCCCCATAGTTCCCGGGCAGCCACATTTCTAGGGCAAATTTTGTTTAAGGCTTTATTTAATTTATTCTTTTTTTTTTTTTAACATTTTATTTATTTTTGAGACAGGGAGAGATAGAGCATGAACGGGGGAGGGTCAGAGAGAGAGAGGGAGACACAGACTGAAACAGGCTCCAGGCTCTGAGCTGTCAGCACAGAGCCCGACGCGGGGCTCGAACTCACGGACCGGACCGTGAGATCATGACCTGAGCCGAAGTCGGACGCCCAACCGACTGAGCCACCCGGGCGCCCCTAATTTATTCTTTTAAGCAGGCTCCACGCCCAGTGTGGGATCACACAACCCCGAGATCGAGAGCGGCACACTCTACCATCTGAGCCAGCCGGGCGCATTTCCAGGGCAATGTCTCACTCACCACCCCGTACCCCCTTTTCTAGGTGCCCAGTGGGACCGCTTCCTCCCTGGCCCCCACACCCATGGCACAGACTTCTTCTGGCTCCTGAAAGCTCAGGTTGTGCTGGGCCACTGGGGGGGTGCCCACTCTCCTGAGAGCCCTGCCCGTGTGGGCTCCCCATTGTCCAGTGTGCCAACCCAGGGCAGGGAGCTGGGTTTCCAGCAGGGCTGGTGGAGGGGCCGCAGGAGGACTGTCTCTCCCTCTTCCCCAACCCCTGCCATGGGCAGGGCCTGGCCAGGGTATAAATAGCACAGACCGCTGGGCTCTCCCCACTCTTCCTCTCTTCTCACCCTCTCTTCTCGTCTCTTCCTCTTCGCCTGGTGAGTCGTGGCCTCCCAACTAGCACACAAGGGTGTCAGGCCAAGGCTGGGGCAGGCTGGGCAGAAGGAGCGGCTGGTGGGGGCCAGGAGTGCTAAATGGGTCCAGTGTGAGATTCCGATGTGGAGGCCCTGGGGTGTGTGTGTGGATGTGCGTGCACCCGTGTGCATGCATGTGCAAGAGGGAAAAAAAACCCCACACAAAACAGAAGTGCAGGTGGCTGGATCTGACCGAGCTGAGCGGTACTGAGATGCTGGCTTTTGCACATGCTGTTGCTGTAGTATGTGATGGTGTGTGTGTGGCATGTGGGTGTGCACATCGGCTTGTGTTTGCTGGTTGCACAAGCCTGTGTGTGCACACTCGAGTGTGGGGAGCCAAGTGAAGGCAACTGTGGCCGTTTGTCTGGTCGTGTCCTCTGAGCTTCTGCCCTGCACCCGGCAGCCCGGCCAGAGGCAGCTCGCCTCCCCTCCCCTCCCCTGCATCCCTGCCCCCCGCCACTTCACCCTGCCCCTCCCTACTCTAGGGCTTGGTCGCTGGTTTTTTCCGCTGCAGGCCCCTGGGCAGGCCTCCAGCCGCACCAGGGTGCGGCTGCTGTGGTCACGGGAGGCCTGAGTGAGGGGTGGAGCCGTCTGTTGGAGAGGCCCAGCCTGAGGGAGGCTGGCGAGTTTGCTGCCTGAAGCATCCGCTTCCCACTGTGCACCTTCCCCACCAGGAGCTGAGCCCCACCGTTCTGGGGTCCTCCTCTGGTGGCAGCAGAGTGTCATCAAGTGCTCCCCGAGGGGTGGGAGTGGGATGAGACATTCTGACATTCTGAACACAAGTTGAGGGTGCGGATGGGGAAGATAAGGGTGTCTCTGGGACCCTGTCCTCAGATCCTGACTGCCACCATGGCGTACCCCCTGGAGAAGGCTCTGGATGTGATGGTGTCCACCTTCCACAAATACTCTGGCAAGGAGGGTGACAAGTTCAAGCTCAACAAGTCAGAGCTAAAGGAGCTGCTGACCCGGGAGCTGCCCAGCTTCTTAGGGGTGAGTGGCCACTGCCTGGGAGTAGGCCCCATGTGTCCCCTTCCCCACCGAGGAGGGGCAAGGCCTGGGTGGGGGCTGTAGCCACAGCAGGCATCTGTCACCGAGATGGGGAAGTTGGGGCAGAGAGCTCGCCCTGACGGCTTGGTTGGACACACACTGAGCACCCACCACTCTGTTCCTAGAGCCCAGCAGGAAGAGGGCTGGGAATGAACAGGTAGGTTGCGGACCAGACTCTGCCAGGTGCTTTGCACAGCTTAACTGAAGGGAAACAAAAGCTCAGAGAGGCTAAATCACTTCCTAAGGTAGGCAGAGTGCAAAGCCGAGACCCGCGAGTCAGGACTGTCCTGTTGCCATCAGTCCAGCAATGAACAATTTTTGAGTCTGGCTTGTGAATGTGAAGACACACTTATGGAGACACATGCTTACTGCGCCCCCCTCAATCACAGCTCCCATCTATATCAAACTTTATGCAGTTTATGCGTTACTTTCTAGGTGCCTGAGTAGCTCAGTAGGTCAAGCATCTGACTCTTGATTTCAGCTCGGTCATGATCTCATGGTTTGAGGGCTCGAACTCCGCATTGGGCTCCGTGCGGAGTGTGGAGTCTGGTTGTTATTCTCTCTCTCCCTCGGCCCCTCCCCCCACTCGTGGTGTCCCCCCCCCCCCCCAGTAAACAAATAAACATTGTACATTTACTTTCGTGCCTATTGTCTGACTGGATTCTTGAAACAACCTTGGGGAAGACGCTGCGGTCCCCCTCTCCAGCTGCACCCAGGTACTCAGACTTCCTCACCCCTCGGGTTGGCCTTCTGTGGCCCCAGCTCAGCCCCTGAGAGCCCAGAGCAGAGCGCCCAGGGCAGGCCTCCTGGGAGTGGCTCTCCTGTGCCCCCATCTGGAGATGGAACCCTGGTCTAGACTCGGCTCCATCCAGGCTTTGTGGTTCTATCTGTCGCCTCTTCCTTGCAGAAAAGGACGGATGATGCGGCCTTTCAGAGACTGATGAGCAACTTGGACAGCAACAAGGACAATGAAGTGGACTTCCAGGAGTACTGTGTCTTCCTGTCCTGTGTCGCCATGATGTGCAACGAGTTCTTTGAAGGCTTCCCGGATAAGCAGCCCCGGAAGAAGTGAATGCCCGTCATGCGGGTGGGGGGCCTGCCAGCTGGGGTCTCGCCTGTTGGCAGTGGCCACAGGGCCTCACCCTGGCTCCAGCAGGTGTGTGCACGATGTGGATAAGTTCAATAAAGATTCTTGGAAGCTTTGAGGCTGACGGTCTGAGACTCTGAGTATGGGTGGGAGTTGAGGGGCATGTGGGGGTGGGGAGCCCTGGTTGTTGGCAGCTGTTTTGTGCGGAGCCAACTAGCGAAGGAAGGAAGGGGTGAGTGGAAGGGCGTCCATGTGTATGTGTGCGTGATGGAATTGACCAAGGGGCCGAGGGCAAGGAAACAACCCTCTAAGACTTGGAACACCCCAGCTGGGGGGTCTTGGCCAGCACACTGTCTCCTCCCACCCCAGCCTCACCTCTGGAGGGACTGAAGGTCATATCTGCTCCTGGCTGGGGTCTGGAATGGAGTTTGGTCATGCCTGGGTTGGGGGGCGGGGGGAGGGCTGGGTCAGGAGGGCCCTGCCCTGCCAGGCCCTGCCACCCTTGGGAGGCCACACCATTGCAGCAGGCTGAGGATATCACCCTCTCAACCTTTGTTCCTGCCCCCCAAACCGTGGGCTGAGGGCTGTTGTCACTTAGGATCCTGGTCCTTCAGAGAAGGACAAAGGGCCTCAAAGGGGCGACAGGAGGGTGGAAGTGAGGGGGTTGGGGGGTGACCATAATTTTTGAGATGAAATTCCAGACACATGATCTGATAAATGAAATGGGAATTTTCCTTCCCCCAGAAAATATCAGTCATGATGTTCCTTCCCTTCGGATTAAAGGCTGGTGGGTAACTGACCCCACACTGCTGGCCGCCTGGGTGGTCTGGGGGCCTTTCAGAAGGAGGCGGGTAAAGGTCGTGTCCAGCAACAGGGGATTTTGGTTTTCTCGACCTTTCAAGCTTTCCCTTTTCTTCTCATTACATTATGTTTTTCTCTCAAGTGTCAGAGGAGTGGGGCAGGTGACTCAGATGTTCCCTGAGTGTGACTGCAGAGGCCCAGGTAGGATTTTGGTCCAGGAAGAAGCCTGCCTCCTCCCCTTCTGTCTCCCCCTGGCTGCCGTCTGCCCTCCGGGGAGCCTTCTCCTGCATCATCTCTCTGCTTCGGAAACTCCTGTTGCTCAGCGACCAGTCCCTGTGGCCTCTCCAGGCCTGCCAGCTGGGGCGGGGGTGGGGGGGTGGGGGCAGCAAGGAACACCCAGGCAGGCCAGGGGAGGCTGTGGCACCCGCAGGCGCGAGCCCCTAATCGGCCAGCTCTGCTCTCAGAGAGAGGGAGAACAGAGGGGGGAACGATGTCCCTCCTGCGATTCAGGCAGCTCCCCCTGACTCTTGCCCCATTCATTCCTGCACCCTGAACCTGTTTCCTCAATCCGCAGCCTCTACCCATCACTGGGCCCTAACTCTTCCTGGGTCCCTTCCCTGTCCCTGATTCTAAGTCTCTGACAATTCTTTCCCACGAACACGAGTGAGGTTTAGAAGAAATCATTCATTTAAAAGCCCTTTAAAAACCTTAGGCTCCATGCTTGCTAATGACCTTGACCACGCCCTTGGCAGGAAACATCTTCCCTTCTGACCCATCTCAAGGTGTATCTGCTCTGCTCCTGGTGTGGGTGGGAGGGCCCCAATGTGGAGAGTGACTAGGGCATGAGGAGATACGCTGTTTTTGGCCCATGCTTCCTGGGTCTTTTGTCCAGGGATTTTGGTTTCTCTTCCATCCTGTTGTCCCATCAGATTGTGAGTGGTGATCTGTGGTTGGGAAAACAAAGTTTCTGGGACTGACGATGTGTGTGCCATGATGAACCCTACATGCTCCCTTCCCCTCTGTTTGGAAACCAGGAAGGTCCTGGCAGAGGGGTTTCTCCCCAGCCCCATCCCAAGAGGCTCTGACTCCGGCCTTCTTAGGTCCCTGCCCTTCTCATTGGCTCTTTCCTTCCCCTGGTTTCCTGGGGACCAGAGCAAGGGAATAAAGGCAGGGAGTAGTGGGAGGGGGACTGTTTCTGCTGTTGTCTGCCCTCTCCTTTCCTGGTGAGTCGTTCCTTCTCACCTCCTTGCTCATCCGTACGGTGGGGCAAGCTGGGCGTTGAGGTCAGTGGGTGACAGGCTGTGGTGACCACCAGCAAGGAAGACCTGGCCTGATGAGCGGGCATGTGCTCAGGAGGGAAGGCGGAGCCTGGAATCGTGGCTGTCAGAGTTTCTGGAGAAGTGGCTCTGGGCACCGAGGTGTGATCAGAACCGCCAGGATGCTGTTGCAGACGCCCAGAGGCCCTTCCCTCCGCTGTGGTCCTGGCTGAGTCTCCTGGAGCTGGGGAGAGGCTGAGGTTTTGGGGTGGTAAGAGGTGAATGACAGATCCAGTTCAAGAATCAAAAGGTGGGCTTTGGGCTGAAGGCAAGAGCCAGCTGCCTCCTCCTTCTTGCTCTGGACTCCACACAGATTTACCTGGTGTCCCCAGGTTCCTTGGGTGCTGTCCCTTTCTTCAAGTCTGGTGGGGAGTGGTTTTCAAGTCTGAGTCATGGGAGCTCCAGCTGCCGCTTCCCCTGGTGGGCATGACAATGCTGAGGGACACAGGGGACCCTTTCAAACCCAACCTCTGGATCCAGCTTTCAGAGTGATGCTGGAGATTTTAACAGTGCCCGCCCGCCCCTGCCCCACTGTTGGTCTGTGTGTGCAGTTCTCAGGGCCAGAGACTGGAGACCAGCTGGACAAGTCGGATGACCTCTCCCCAGTGTCCTGCTGAGATATTATCTCCCAGTTCCAGCCCCAGCCCCCTCCAAACTCTGGACTCTCTCTTTGCCCTGTCCTCCACTTCTATAATGGGACACTCCCCACTAACAGGTGATTCAGGCACCCAGGCCAAGGAGGGTGATTAGGGTGAGGGCTGCCTCTGACAAACAAGTGCCCAAGCTAGATGGGCCAGGGACCCTTCTCAACTCCATCATCTGCCTCCAGTTCATCTTCTGGGGAAGTCCTCTTGTCACCTGCCCCTAGAGCCCTCTTCCAGCATCTCCTAAGCAGGAGAGTGCGTAGGCTCCTTTGGGGGATGGTTAGTCTCGTTGTCCCGGCTCTTCCAAGTTTGCCTTGGGTCTTATTACAACCTTCCCTGGCACATTTGGGTCCATTTGTTGGTAGATTTCTGTCTCACCCAGGGTTCCAGTTTCTGGTCCTTTAGAGAAAGCCTTGGGGCTGGGCTGGTGATGGGGAAGCAGAAGGTCCGGCTTCCGGAGGACGGTGATCCTCTCCTCCCCCTTCACCCTCCAGAGCCACACACTGATGGAGACACCTCTTGAGAAGGCCCTGACCACTATGGTCACCACTTTCCACAAATATTCGGGGAGAGAAGGCAGCAAACTGACCCTGAGCAGGAAGGAACTCAAGGAGCTGATCAAGAAGGAGCTGTGTCTTGGAGAGGTAGGTGACTTCACCCCCACCCCAAAGCCCGAGTGCTCCCTGTGTACATCATGGGGGAGGAGGAGAGAAGGGGAAGCACCGTATCACTGTCAAGGGCTCCCCTCCTGTGCTGTTGGAAGCCCAAGCTACAGGGACACACATCTGCCCTCCAAGTGCTCTAGTCTCAGCCAGGAGCAGGATAGCTCAAGGGAACCATCAGAGACCTAAAGCAGAGTGTGGACATCTTGGGCCAACAGATGCAAGAGCTCTATGCTGGGAGATGAGTTGTGTTTCACTGGGAAGGAGGAAGGGTGGTGTCCAGAGGGCGCATTACATTCCGTGTGAAAGTTTAGAAGTCAGAGAGCCTTCTGTGTTGAGGCCAGGCCCAGGCAGCCATGGAAGAGCCTTTGAGAGGGATCGTGGGGGATGAGGGGCGAGGGTGTCCAGCTCGAGCTGGGTTCAGCTCAAGGCCAGGGCCTGCACCTGACTCTCCATGTCTCCGGGACTCCCAGCTGGCACTGACACAGGGACAAAAGGGGTCATTCTGCTAGTTGTGACACAAGGTTGGAAGGAGACAGATTGCTTCTTGCCAGATGGTGAAGGTGGGAGGTAGCTGACCAGGGTGGGTGGGAGTGAAGGCCTATGAGGAAATTACTCTATTATTTTTACAGTTAAAAAAAATAGAGGCTCAGAAACATGATCCAACTTGTCCGAGGACACTAGTGAGAGGCGAGTACTCCCTTTTTCCTTGAAAATCCAGGGTGGGGTCCTTTCTGGTCACATCCTGAACCTTGGTGGACCTCCCCAGAGAGACTCTCTCTGAGTTTGGCCCTTTGGGCAGCGACTGGAGCAGGTGTGGGTATCACTGAGCCTGCCCTCTGCTTTCCCGCCAGGCTGTCTGCATCCTGGAGTTAATGAGGGCAAAGGAAGGGGCACGGGTCCCTTAGGGGTTAATTACAGGGGGACAGAAGCCCTGGGGGAAGGCCTAACTTTAACAGGAGCCCAGACTGGGGACAAGGATCTCGTCACAGAGAGGCTGTTTCCGTCTCCATTTGTCCTGATGTCTGTCTCCCGTGGGAAAGCGGGAGCTGGGGGCAGTGAAGAGGGGAGGGCAGAGTGTGTCTGTATTTTCTTCCTGTCCCACCTGAGGGCCCTGTCTCCACCCTCTTGGCGGAACAGGGCTGGGAGAGCAAGGGACCGGACAGGGTGTAGCTGAGCCAGGGACTCCAGTCCACACGGCTGGGCTGCAGGCTCTCCCCGCAAGGGAAGGCTGGGGCGGCTGCTCACATCCAGCACGTTGATCTCAGGACGTGTTGTCCGGGTCGGTCCTCAACTATCCTCTATGGGGTAAGCCTGAGACTTGGATCATGCTCAGTACCACGTGGTCACCGAGACATTTCTGCTAGACATTGTATAAAATCTAGAGACTGTTTCTTTGGGTGGTGGAAAGTGTTGTGGAAAAGGGAGGCTGGACGGGCTTTCCTACTGACATTTGCTTAGATTCAGGAGTCAGACCACTGAACCCTTGCATGGTTCCAGGCCTGTGCTGGGTGTGGGCTGGGGGAGTCTGGGGGTCGAGATGTTCAGAGTGCTGCTGACCCCGCCGAGGGTCACCCTGAGGCTGCCCCGAGGGGGTGGGTGGCACAGTGCAGTGGTGAGGCAAGGCTGGGCAGGGTGGCTGACCGGACCCTCTCTCTGGGCTCTCTAAGAAGATGAAGGAGAGCAGCATTGATGACCTGATGAAGAGCTTGGACAAGAACCGTGACCAGGAGATCGACTTCAAGGAGTACTCAGTGTTCCTGACCACTCTGTGCATGGCCTACAATGACTTCTTCCTGGAGGACAGCAAGTGACCAGAGCTCAGCCCCTTGCCCGTCACAGACCCTCTGTGGACCCTTGCCCTCCTCTCCCTTCCGGACAGACCCTGCTTCGGCCTTCCCTTCTGGCAGGGGAAATAAAAATGTTTGATTCCAGGCTGGTTTTGAAGATATCTTGTCCACCTGGGTTGGGGGTGTGTGGCACAAGGCAGAGCTTCTCTTCCAGGGGGTTGAGAGCCTCTGGGGTTAGGGTCCTGGGCTCCGCCCCTACTTCCTGCCCTCCTTCAGTGTGGATGTCACCGAGTTTACTGGGCTTCCAGAAAATGGGGAAGTTGGGCCAGGTTTCACTCGCTTCCAAGAGAAAGCTAAGGGAAGAGCTTGGGGCGGGGCGGGGTGGGGGGGGGGGGAGGCTGGGGTGTGGCTCCTGAGTGCAGCGGTGGGCAAGCCAGTCGGAGGCCACAGGAGGCCACCCTGACAAGCACCCTTGCCAGCCCCCTTTCCGTCTCCCCCAATTCCCCCTCAGCAGCAAGCTCCTCCCCCCCCCCCCATCTGTGGGGTCCAGTGCTTTCTGCTGTCCCCACTTCCCGTTATGAAAGTCCTTTCTCAGGAGAAGATCTGGAAACCTTTCCACTGGAGCGTAAATAACTAAGGCCAGGGCCAGTGTGCACACAAAGGCGGGGGGGGGGGGCGGGTACTGCAGGTGGGATTCCAGGTAGGGGGGCGCGGAGGGCGCGGGGCTGCGGGGCTGAGGGGGTGCAGGCTGAGGGCTGGGGAGGAAGAAGGGTTGTGAGAGTGGTGCTGGGAGTTCTGCCGAGGCGTGGGCGCTGTAGATACCTTTAAATCGAATCCCGCAGACCCCTGGCTGCCCCCCTCCTTCATCTAGGGCTGATCCTGAACACCGTCTGGGGACCCCAGCCCCCTGCCCCGGGGGCTCGATGTCCCTGGATGCAGCGACCTCCCGTAGGATTCCCGTTCTTCCACCGGCTCTTCCAGCCCCGGAACCCGGAACAGCCCCGGGCAGGAGGGGGGCCCCCCGGGGGTGTGTGGTGTAGACGGCTGGCGCCCGGCGGGCCTCGGCGGAAGGGTGGGGTGGGGGCGGGGCTGGCCTGGGGAGGGGGGCGGGACCGGGGCGGGGGGGTGCCCGGGGCCCCGGGGGTGGGCGCTGGCCCGCCCGGCCTCCGCTCCGCGGCCGCTAAAAGGCGCCCTGGACGCCGCCCCGCTGGTCGCTCGACGCTGTCCGGCCGCGCGGTGAGTGCCCTGGGGTGAGTCCGGCCCGGAGCCGGCGGGCGGCTTCTGCGAGTGCGCCCCGGGAGCGTCGGCACCGCGTGTGTGCTGCCCCCCAGTCCCCTCCTCCCCAACTTGCGGGACCCCTGGAGGCCGGGTCTCAGCTGGTGCCCCGTTTGCGCCCCGACCACCTCTCCTCCAGGACTGAGGTCCGCCTCTCCCAGCCTCCCCCCAGTCCCTCCCGCCCCCCGCCCCAAGTCCTGGGCTGGCTCCTGACTCCTGCGCGGCTGGGCAAGGCAGTCCCAGGCGGGATGGTGGGGGCCGAGCTCTGGGGTATGTGGGAGGGTGGGAAGGCCCTGACCAGCCTCTCCACCCCAGCTCCCAGCCCAGCGCCCAGCCATGGCGTGCCCCCTGGATCAGGCCATTGGCCTCCTCGTGGCCATCTTCCACAAGTACTCGGGCAGGGAAGGCGACAAGAACACCCTGAGCAAGAAGGAGCTGAAGGAGCTTATCCAGAAAGAGCTCACCATTGGCCCGGTGAGTCTCCCCCCGGGGCCCCAGAAGCAGGATCAGGAGAAGGGGAGGTGCCATGGGACTCACAGGTGTCCACGTCCTGGGGCCCAAGTCGCATACCTGACTGGGACGGTTGGACAGTCCTATGCAGCCCCGTGCTTGCTGTCCCTGAGTGACTCTGCAGGAGCGAGCAGTACAGCCAAGTGACCCCGAGGTGGACAAGCCGGCACAGGGCCACTTGTGTGAGGGAGGGGGAAAGGGAGAGAACCCAGGGCTCTCACCATTGTTGAGTCTGGATTTCCCATTCTAACGTGTTAGAAGCTGCAGGATGCTGAAATCGCAAAGCTGATGGATGACCTTGACCGGAACAGGGACCAGGAGGTGAACTTCCAGGAATATGTCACCTTCCTGGGGGCCTTGGCTTTGATCTACAATGATGCCCTCAACGGCTGAAAAGAAATCAGGAAGGTGGAGACACCCTCTGTCGGTCCTAAGTCAAATCCAGTGGTGGGTAATTGTTCAATAAATACCTTTTTTGGTCAAGTTTTCCTCTGTCCTGGCTTCCTAGTGATTTGTTCCCCTCGGTGCTGCACCAGCCATCATACGGTTTGCTCATGGTCACCTCTGAGAGTGACTCAGCGATGTCCCCTGCCTGGGGCCACCCTAACAAGGCCGCTACTAACTCATAAGGTGCCTTTACATCAATTAGAAAAGGGTCTCACTTGGGGCGAAGACATCTTAAGGAAGTCCCCAGTAGAGGGTCCCCAGCAGAGGGGGTTCTGGGATGGGAGTGCCGAAGGAGATGGTTCCTGAGCCAGGCCGTGCTAGGTCCAGAGTGGGGCAGACATAGTCTGGCCGGGGTCCCTGAACACAAAGCTGTTTTGTTCTGAGTGTGCTGAGGGTTCGGTTGGACCCATCCACTTTCTCACCACGGTGAGACGGAGCAGAGGGCACATCTGGCCCAAAGCTTGGCTGGAGAGTGTTCCGAGGCCCTGGAGGACACTGTATGGCTGAGTCCAGTCAGAGCTGGGGGGCCTACTTTAGGAGTCTGTCCCTGTATTTAGGTTCAGGGTCCTTTGTGTTGGGGGTGGTGATCTGAGGAGCAGGTACCTGCACAGATAAATCAGGGGGTGTTCAAGAAGGGAGCAGGGTGGGGTGCTCACGAAGGCAGGGTGGGGTGCTCACCAAGGGGGCAGAGTGAGGGGTGCTCACCAAGGGGGCAGGGTGGGGTGCTCACCAAGGGGGCAGGGTGGGGTGCTCACCAAGGGGGCAGAGCGAGGGGTGCTCACCAAGGGGGCAGGGTGAGGGGTGCTCACCAAGGGGGCAGGGTGAGGGGTGCTCACGAAGGGGGCAGGGCAGGGTGGGGTGCTCACCAAGGGGGCAGAGTGAAGGGTGTTCACAAAGGGGGCAGGGCGGGGTGCTCACGAAGGAGGCAGGGTGGGGTGCTCACCAAGGGGGCAGGGTGGGGTGCTCACCAAGGGGGCAGAGCGAGGGGTGCTCACCAAGGGGGCAGGGTGAGGGGTGCTCACGAAGGGGGCAGGGCGGGGTGCTCACCAAGGGGGCAGAGTGAAGGGTGTTCACCAAGGGGGCAGGGTGAGGGGTGCTCACCAAGGGGGCAGGGTGAGGGGTGTTCACCAAGGGGGCAGGGCAGGGTGTTCACGAAGGGGGCAGGGTGGGGTGCTCACCAAGGGGGCAGGGTGGGGTGCTCACCAAGGGGGCAGAGCGAGGGGTGCTCACCAAGGGGGCAGGGTGAGGGGTGCTCACCAAGGGGGCAGGGTGAGGGGTGCTCACGAAGGGGGCAGGACGGGGTGCTCACGAGGGGGGCAGGGCGGGGTGCTCACCAAGGGGGCAGGGCGGGGTGCTCACCAAGGGGGCAGGGCGGGGGTCCCTGGGGGGGGGCCAACTGCAGGTTCAAGTCTTTCAGTCAATACTGAGCTGGCCCATCCCTGCAGCCTCAGCATAATGACTCACCCTTGGAACGCAGCCTGGCTCTCAGCCCCGTCAGGGAGGGTGACTGACTGAATGATTGAGTCCATTGTTTGCATTTGTGTTTTCAGGGTTGGGGGTTCGGGGTGAACCGTGTCTCAGTCACTGGGCTCAGCCCTCCAGGCCTAGTCCGAGCCAGGCCAGCGCCTCTGTTTTAGGCACCTCAGAGGGGGGCCATGGTCTCCTTCCTCTGTCTCTTCCCCACTTCCCTGGGGGCCCAACTTAGTGGCGTTGTCTTCCTTCTCTGTGGGGAAGCGAAGAGGGCAACTAGCCCCTCCTCTCATCGCCTCTCCTGCCTCCAGGGAGTAGGAAGTGACACTGGTGGGAGCAGGAGAGACCCAGGGTCCCCGAGCTCCCCGAGCTCCGGGTCTGCAGGGCGTCGTCCAAGCCTTGCTTGGCTCTACTCATTTTCCTCTGGAAAAGTACCTTCCCCACCCACAGTGGCTGCCAAGTGGTGGAGCCCGCGCCCTCGTGTGGGCAGAGAGCAGCGTGCTGGGGGAAAGAGGGATCGGTCTTCTTGAGCCCTGGGGAGGGCGCGGGGGGGATGGAACCCACAGCTCTGGCCCTTACGGAGCCCGTCTTATGAGGAGGGAGATGGGACTTGGCTGCCCAGGGAATGTCAGCAGGGGATCTTTTGGCTCCAGCAATTGATTCCCACATAAAGCCCCTCGACTTTGTCTAAGACAAGCCTGCGTGAGTCAAGGAAAGAAAGGCGACAAATAGCATTTGAAGCCCGCACCTCCTCTTCCCTCTTTCAGGGGAAGACTTGGTGCAAAGAGGGAGGAGGAGCTGCTCAGGCCAGGCTCAGCCCACGTTTCCAGAGAGCCCTAGAGGCCGAACACAGCCCACCTGCTAGATCAACAGCATGTGGTCCCCAGCTTCTGCTTCTCCACAGCAGTGGAGGGAACGGACGCATGGATTTAAAAAATAAAACCAACCCCAAGTAAATAGCAAAACTTTTTGTTGGCTTTAAGGGTGATTAAAAAAAATTTTTTTAATGCTTATTTATTTTTGAGAGAGAGAGAGCACAAGCAGAGAAGGGGCAGAGAGAGAGGCAGACACAGAATCCGAAGCAGGCTCCAGGCTCCAAGCTGTCAGCACAGACCCCATGCGGGGCTCCGGCCTCGAACTCACAAGCCGTGAGATCAGACGTCCTGCCGACTGAGCCACCTAGGCACCCCCATTTTTTTTTTAAGATTTCAGTTTTAAGTAATCTTTACCCCCAACTTGGGGCTCAAACTCAACCCTGAGATGAACAGTCTCACACTCTACCGTCTGAACCAGCCATGCACCTGAGGGTATGATTTTAAAGGTTTTTAGGGGCCCCTGGGTGGCTCAGTCAAGCATCCGACTTCGGCTCAGGTCATGATCTCACAGTTCCGTTCGTGGATTAGAGCCCGACGTGGGGCTCTGTGTTGACAGCTGAGAGCCTGGAGCCTGCTTCAGATTCTGTGTCTCCCTCTCTCCCTGCTCATGCTCTGTCTGTCTCTGTCTCAAAAATAAGTAAACATTAAAAAAATTTTAAAAGGTTTTTTCTGGGGGGGGGGATGGTGGTGGGAGGAAGCAGTATTTCTAAAGGAATCTGGTAGGTGAAGACATTAAACGTGGAATCGGGGGTGGAAATGAGCACGGACTGCTCATTTTTATCTTGTTTGCCTTTAATTGACGTAAAATTGAAGTAAGCCCTGTGTGCTCACTCGGTGGTGTGGGCGTCTGGGCTTAGAGGAGAGGGAGACGTTCAGAAGTGAGCCGGGGGCTTCATTCATGCTCTGTCCCTTTGCTGAGGCTGATCTGGGAAGTCCAGTTCACCTGCAGGTGGGACGGTGGGAGTGGCTGTGACCCCATTCCCGTAGCTGAGGCTCTTTCCCCCGTGGATGACCCCCTTCGACCTAGTCATCCTGACACCCTGAGGCTGAAACCACAGGGCAGCCCATTTTGTAAGCTGGGACGGGGCCAGGAAGAGGGTGCAGAACTGAGTCACAGGACGTAGCTCTGTTCTCTGTCCAACAAATCTGAAATTGTTAGAGATGATGCCACTTTGCATTTGTGTAGCACTTTTACTTTTATAAGACACTTTTGTATCCGTTGTCTTTTGTGAGCCTCAGGTTTGTGTGTAGTATGTATTGTTAGCCCCATTTAATGAGTGAAAAGACTAAGTTACAGGTAACTAAGTGCCTCTACCTGGGGGTGCGGTCAGAGCTTGGCCGCCCCCTCCCCTCAGTTCACTAGTGTGCATCTTATCATGACGTAGTTTGGCCATTTTTGCTTCATCTTTTTCTTTTACGTGTTTTAATTGTGTACAAAATGATCTATGGAACACATCTAAGAAATAAGAATCGTGCGCAAAACCCTTGAGTTTAAGAAATGAATGTTACTTTTACTTTGCAATCCCCTGGATAGCCTTCCCCATCTCATCTCCCTCTCTTCCAGTGGAACCATTGCCTCGTCATTGTGTTTATCATTTCTTCTTTCTTCAATAATAATTTGTGCTCCTGGGGCACCTGGGTGGCTCAGTCAGTTAAGCATCCAACTCTTGATTTCTGCTCAGGTCATGATCTTGCAGTTCACGGGATTGAGTCCCAAGTTGGGCTCTGTGCAGACAGTGAGGAGCCTGCTTGGGGTTCTCTCTCTCCCTCTCTCTCTCTGTCCCTCCCCTGCTCATGTTCCTGTGTGTGAGAGTGCCCTTGCAGTCTCTCTCAAAGCAAATAAACATTAAACAAGAGAAGTGTTTAAAAAATATTTTTGCTACTAATATTTTAGTATTAAATACTAAATATTTAATCTTCTGTTCCAGAAAAATGTATTAAAAATTCCATCTGTTCATCACTCTGTAATGTCCGCTGTGTAGTAAATGTAGGAGGGTCTGTTTTCAAGCTCTCTTTTCTGTTCCATTGATCAGTCTACTTCTATGCCAATGCCACTCCATCTTTAAAAAATTTTTATATTTCTGTAATAATCCTTGACACGTGGTGAGGCAAATCTCTCACCGTGCTCTTCATTTTCAGGTATATCTCTGCTATTCTCTACTTTAATTAATTAATTAATTAATTAATTAATTAATTTTTGGATTCTACTCCTTCTGTCTTTATTTTCCAGAAGGAAACTGTCCTCAATCTTCTAGTCCATTAAAAACCTGCCATGTGTGATTGTGTCATCCTTGATGATCTTCCCTGCAGATGACACAAATGGCCTCACATTGCTTCAGTCCACTGGACAGTGTTCAGGAGCATGTGATGCCATGGGCCACTCTCTTTTGCACATCACACATTACTGGCTTGGTTTGCAACACACTGAAGGCTCTGGTGTTTCTTGGTCCTCTACTTTAAAATATACACGTCAGCGTGATCTTGTTAAGTCCCACAGAACAACTTGTTGGGGTTCTGTTTGACATTGCATAGATTCTGTGGATCAGCCTGTGGAGAATGTTGAATCTTCCAATCCATGAACATGGTTTACCTCTCTATTTATTTAGATCTTTAATGTCTTTGTTTTTTTTTTTTTTTTTTTTATAATGTTTATTTATTTTTGAGACAGAGAGAGACAGGGCATGAATGGGGGAGGGGCAGAGAGAGAGGGAGACACAGAATCGGAAGCAGGCTCCAGGCTCTGAGCCATCAGCCCAGAGCCCGATGCGGGGCCCGAGCTCACGAACCGTGAGATCGTGACCTGAGCCGAAGTCGGACACTCAACCGACTGAGCCACCCAGGTGCCCCAGATCTTTAATGTCTTTGAATAGCATGTGATCATTCTCACCAATGCACACTTAATTGTACGATTTATTGACATTGTTGCAAATGGCATGTTTTAAAAAAATGTTTGTTTTTGTTATTGGTATAGAAATGTAATTGAATTTCTACATGCTTAAATATAAAACAAAACAAAACTTACCATTTTAACCATTTTCAAGTGTTCAGTTTTGTAGTGTTAGGTGTGTTCACGTTGTTGGGCAACAGATCTCCAGATCTCTTTCATCTTGCAGAACTGAAATTCCACATCCATTAAACAAAGACTCCCCATTTTCTACCCCTCACCTGGTCTCTGGCTCCAGCATGCTGCTTTCTGTTTCTATGAATTGACTGCTTTAATTATCTCATGTAAGTGGAGTTATACAGTATTATCTTTTTTGGTGACTGCCTTATTTCATTAACATAATGTCTCCAAGGTTCATTCATATATAACATGTGACAAGATTTCTTTCCTTTTTGTTATTGAGTTTTGTATTGATTTTATATTCAGAAACTTTGCTAAAATTGTATTATTTCTAATAATTTAGAATCTTTTGGGTTTTCTTTAGAGCCAATTATTTCAATCTGCAAATCAAAATTTCCCTTTTTCTTTTATAATACATATGACTTTTATTTATTTTTCTTTCCTATTGCTTTGGCAAGGACCTCTTGTATTTTGTTAGTACCTTGTTAAAGAGCAGTGTTGGTGGATACACCTTTTTGTTTCTAATCTTAAAAGAAATACTTTCAAATGCTACACCATTAAATGTGATATTTACTGTAGTTTTTTTTAACAGAAATTAAAGTTCTCTTTATTCTGTTTTCTGAGTTTTCATTTAAAATCATGAATTTATATTTTTAAAATGCTTTTTCTGCATATATTAAGACGATTGCTTAATTTTCTCTTTTAGCTGTTAATGAATTATATAACTTTATTGTCTTTTTAAAAATACTATATTTTTAAATGTTTATTTATTTTTTGGGGGGAGGGGAAGAGAGAGACGAGAGGCAGAATCCAAAGCTGGCTCCATGCTGTCAGTGCAGAGCTGGCCTCAGAGCTTGCTGTCACAAACTGTTAAGATCATGACTTGAGCCGAAATCAAGAGTCAGACACTTAACTGACAAAGTCATCCAGGTGTCCCTATAACTACTTTCTATCATTAAACCATTTTTATATTTCTGGGATAAACCCATCTTAGTCATGACGGGTCAGTTTTTATATGTTGCTGAATTTGGTTTGCTAGCATTGTATTTCAGATTTTTACTCTTGAGTAAGACTGGTTTATAATTTTCCTTTCTTGTATTATCCTTGCAGGTTTGGATATAAAGGTTATACTGACCTCATAAAATGAACGGGAGAAAGTTTTCTATCCTCCTTTCTTTCTTTCTTTCTTTCTTTCTTTCTTTCTTTCTTTCTTTTTTTTAACTTTTATTTATTTAAGTAATCTCTACACCCAACATGGGGCTCCAACTCATGACTCTGAGACGAAGAGTTGTGCACTCCTCCAACGAAGCCAGCCAGGCACCCCTTTCTTCCTCCATTTCTAAACTTAAGCATATTGTGTAGAAACCTGAAATTTGTTCCTTGAATGGTTTTCATGAATCTCATTGGTAAAATCTGGCAGGAGTTTTCTTTGTCATAGACTTTGAACTACTGGTGCCATTTCACATGGTCATTGAGCCATTCAGTCTCTCTACTCCCTCCTTGTGCCAGATTGGTGAGATTTTTCTCTAGGAATTTACCCATTTCATCTACATTTTAAAATTTATTGATATAGGGGCACCTGAGTGGCTCAGTTGGTTGAGCGTCTGACTTCAGCTCAGGTCATGAACTTGCGGTTCGTGAGTTCAAGCCCCACATCAGGCTCACTGCTGTCAGCCTGTCAGCACAGAGCCTGCTTCAGATCCTCACTCTCCACAGCCCCCTAAATAAATAAATAAATAAATAAGTAAATAAATATTTATCGATATAAAATTATTCATTATATACTCTTATTATTTATACACTGGAAACACGAAAACTCCTCTTTTGGTTCCTATTGTTAATTTGTGCCTTTCCTTTCTTTTCATTTTCTTTGAATAATATTGTTAGAGGGATGTCTTTTTTTTTTCTTCCAGTGTTTTTAATAAACTAAGTTTGGCTTTATCAATTCTATTGTATTTTTGTTTTATATTTTATTAAATTATGCTCTTTTATTTTCTTCCTTCAGCATAGTTTGGATTTATTTTGAGATGACTCATTTATTTGTAAAATTTTGTCTTTTCTAATATATGACTTTAGGCTGTACACTTTCCTCTAAGAACTGTTTTCGCCACACCCCAAAATGTGTATATTGTTGTATTGTTGTATATAAATATGTAATTGAATTGTTAAGCTCTAAGCATTTTCTTTTTTTTTTTTTTTTTTTAATTTTTTTTTTCCAATATTTATTTATTTTTGGGACAGAGAGAGACAGAGCATGAACGGGGGAGGGTCAGAGAGAGAGGGAGACACAGAATCGGAAACAGACTCCAGGCTCTGAGCCATCAACCCAGAGCCCGACGCGGGGCTCGAACTCACGGACCGCGAGATCGTGACCTGGCTGAAGTCGGACGCTTAACCGACTGCGCCACCCAGGCGCCCCAGCATTTTCTAATTTAATTATGATTTTCCATCTTTTAATGAATACTTTTTAAAAGCTTATATTTGTATTAAAATATTTAAAAGTCTATAATTTTCAAACATATGCCTTTCTTCTAGGTATCCATTTGTTATTAATTTTTAGCTTATTTAAATTGTAGTCCCATAACAGGTATGACATCAATCCTATGAAATGTGTTGAGATGTCCATTCTCCTTCCTCTAGCATGTAGTCAATTGCATAAAAGTGTAGAGCTTCAGGGGCGCCTGGGTGGCGCAGTCGGTTAAGCGTCCGACTTCAGCCAGGTCACGATCTCACGGTCCCTGAGTTCGAGCCCCGCGTCAGGCTCTGGGCTGATGGCTCAGAGCCTGGAGCCTGTTTCCGATTCTGTGTCTCCCTCTCTCTCTGCCCCTCCCCCGTTCATGCTCTGTCTCTCTCTGTCCCCCCCAAAAAAATAAATAAACGTTGAAAAAAAAATTAAAAAAAAAAAGTGTAGAGCTTCAGAAGAACATGTATTCTATAGTTTTCTATTTCCTTTTTTCTTTTTTTTTTAATTTTTTTTTCAACGTTTATTTATTTTTGGGACAGAGAGAGACAGAGCATGAACGGGGGAGGGGCAGAGAGAGAGGGAGACACAGAATCGGAAACAGGCTCTGAGCTGTCAGCACAGAGCCCGACGCGGGGCTCGAACCCACAAACTGCGAGATCATGACCTGAGCTGAAGTCAGATGCTTAACCGACTGAGCCACCCAAGCGCCCCGTCAGCTATATATATTTTGAGGCTATGTTATTAAATGCAGAAAGTTCAGAGTTGTTATGTCTTTGGGGGATTTTTGTATTAATATGTGACTATTTTATCTTTAATAATGCTCTTTATTTTTTTTTAAATTTATTTATTTATTTATTTAGAGACTCGGAGAGTACTAGTGGGAGAGGGGTAGAGAGAGAGGGAGAGTGAGAATCACAAGCAGGCTCTGTGCTGTCAGCCCCATGTGAGGCTCAAACTTAAGAACTGTGAGATCATGACCTGAGCTGAAAGCACTGGTTATGATAGTAAGAAACCCTCTTTATGGCTCCGAAGCATTTTTCAGGAATTGAAGACAAGAGATGAAATATTAAACAAAAGATGCTTCCATTGCTCTTCTTACTCAAGAAATTCCAACGTTTTTGGGAGTTCTGAGCCAGAAACTGGACAAAGTCTAAGTATAAATGAGAAATATACGTTGGTCATTTGAATGACCAAAAATACATATTTCTTATATCACAACATCATACTCCTCTTCTTTTCTCTTTCAATGTTGGGTTTTTAATATTTATCTTTATTGATTTTGTCCTGAATGTATACATGAGGCATTGCAGACAGAGACAAGATTTCTTATTAATGACCTTAAATTAAGTACATAACCAAGGTGTCAGGGCTGCCTTGGCTCAGATGTCACCCTGGGCCAGGCCACATTCTGGGAGCAGCATCCAAGGCTAGAACAAGGAAAAATGATTTTTCTTTACTTATAAAGTGGGTTTAAAAAGAGAGAACAGGCCACAAATGGAGTCAATAAACCAAGACTTAACACCTGACCCAACTGCAGCCTCAACCTTTCCCAGGAAGGTGAACTTTAGCTAGTCAATCTGGAATTATCTGGCCAGCATTAGTGAGGTGATCACTGATAGACCCTGTCTGTCCCCCATACGAAGATGAACTTGCCTCAAACAATCCCCCCCCCCCCACCTTTTTGGTAGAAATGTCTTTTTCTTCTGCCTTCTTCTGTCTATAAAAGCCTTCGATTTTGTACAGCTCTTTGGAGCTCCTATCTGTTGGATGGGATGCTGCCTGATTTGTGAATCGTTGAATAAAGCCAACAAGATCTTTAAGTTTTACTTTGTTGAATTTTGTTTTTTAACAAGGGGAAGAGGACAGTTGTCCTCTTTTTTTCTGAAAGAGTCTCCTTGGAAGTATCACAGGCCTGAATCTTAACACCACCCTTTGAAATGTGAATAAAATTTATCCAGGAAGCAAACAGCTCTGGTTTAGGTCCCAGAGATGTCTCTAAATTCTGCCTCTTCATCTCTTTTGAAGTATAAATACCTAGCAAGATAGCCTGCCAGTCTCCCAGGCACCTTAGGCATAGGGACCTACTCCAGGTGGTAAGCACCTTCCCTTGGGAGATAAGAGAAGTTTTATTATTCTTTTGGATCAGAGCACTTAACTACACAAATGGCTACAAATATAATCCTCAAGGTATGTGACGAGTCTCAGGAGGCTAGGGCTTGTACTGCACCACAGGGCACTGCCCTGAAGTTTTATTTCCAGACTCAGCCAACCACTGTTAATGAACTGAAATGCATTCTTCTGTAGATGTCTTTATGTGCTTTATACTTTACATGTATAGCTGCACTAAGATGCAACATAGGTGTTTTTGTACAATGTAATTACATTATAAAAATGGGATCATGAAAGATACCACTCTCATTTTATTTTTTCTCATTTAGCCATATATCACGGAAATCCCTTCAAGTCAAGCCGGCAGAGCTCTAAATCTTAGTTTTAATGGCTAAATCTTTGTTTTAATGCTATGTGGCAGGTGGGCAGGGACAAGCGAAAGAGAAACTTTAGTGAGCCGGGGGTCATTCCCAGTGCGACGTCCAAGGAGCTCTTTATCCCCGCGCCCCGGCCTCCGAGAGCCCAACTTCCTTGCCCTGTCCTCCCAGAGCCCAGGGGGAGGAGGGCAGGTGAGAGGGCCCCTTCCTTTCCTCAAGAAGGCCAGAGTCACAGCTGTTGGACGGCTTTCTCCTGCCTTCAGGCTCAGTTGACGGCTTTGGGACAGAGAGGGTTCCAAAGGGCTGCCCCCACCCCGCCTCAGGGGGCACCCTTCCCTCTTCCGGAAGTCCGACCTCCGGAAGCTCCCGAGCTGCCCTGCGCCTGTCTGCGGCGCCGCCACCTTGCTCTTCTCGGGCTTCCCCCGTGCTCCGGAGTGCTAACGGAGCTTCCCTAACCAGGCTTTGCCGGCTGGTGGAGAAGGGGGGGTATCTGGAGTGGTGGTGGGGGGGGGGGCGAGTTCCATGCCCAGGAATGGCGGCTCTGGCGGCTGTGACTGATTTCCTTCCGGGTTATTCGGAAGCAGGGCCACTGATGACCCAGCGGCCCTTGGCGCTTCTGCTTCCAAGACTCTTTTCTCCACAGAAACTATTAAACATTATATTTTGTGACGGTGTTAGTATAAAGACAAATGTAAACCAAGAAGGACTCATTATTATATAATCATTACTGTTGTATTCAAATTTCTTGTGTTTTTAAAAGAAATGAAGATGAGCACATTTCCAGCACCCTTGGCATGGTGCTTCCTGGGCCTGATGGGTGCCCCCCATCTAGAGACCAGCACTTCACTTAGGGAATATTTTCTTCTCAAGAAAAAAACAGCTTAGTCTTTTTTTTTTTTTAATTTTTTTTTCAACATTTATTTATTTTTGGGACAGAGAGAGACAGAGCATGAACGGGGGAGGGGCAGAGAGAGAGGGAGACAC
This sequence comes from Leopardus geoffroyi, assembly GCF_018350155.1. Taxonomy (NCBI): domain Eukaryota; kingdom Metazoa; phylum Chordata; class Mammalia; order Carnivora; family Felidae; genus Leopardus; species Leopardus geoffroyi. The sequence continues at coordinate 124,792 of NC_059338.1, read as the reverse complement.
AGAATCGGAAACAGGCTCCAGGCTCTGAGCCATCAGCCCAGAGCCCGACGCGGGGCTCGAACTCACGGACCGCGAGATCGTGACCTGGCTGAAGTCGGACGCTTAACCGACTGCGCCACCCAGGCGCCCCTAGTCTTTCTTTTTTAAAAACACAACTGTATTGAAGAATTGAAATTAAGATCTCATAGAGACACCTGCACACTCATGTTCACTGAAGCATTACAATAGCCAAGATATGAAAACAGTCCAAGTGACCATAAGTGGATGAATGGATAAAGAAGATGTGGTGCATACAAACACAATGGAATATTATTCAGTTGCAAGAAAGAAGGAAATCCTTCCATTCACAAAACTTGGATGGACCTTGAGGGCATTATGCTAAGTGAAATGTTGGAAAGAGAAAGACAAATACTCTATGATAGCACTTATATGCAGAATCTAAAAAAGTCAAAGTCCGAGAAACAGGGTAGAGTGGTGTTTACCAGAAGTTTGGGAGTGGGAGAAATGGAGAGATGTTGGTCAAAGGGTACAAACGTGTGGTTATGATGAACAGGTTCTGGGGATCTAATGTGCAGCATGGGGATGATAGCTAATACTGTATCATGTACTTGGATGTTGCTGAGAGAGTAGATCTTAAAGGTGCTCACCTTAAAAAAAGAAAAATAGTAACTATGTGTCAAGATGAAAGTGTTAGCTAATGTTATGGTGGTAACCATTCTGCAACATATAAATGTATCAAATCAACATGTTGTACGTGTTAAATTTACATAATGTTATGCGTCAATTATATCCTAATAAAGCTGGGAAAAAGCAAAATAAAATGAAAAACCAAAACCAAACCAGACAAACAAAAGCTTTGAGATACAATTCACATACCATAAAGCTGACCCTTTTTAAGTGTATAATCCATGGTATTTTGGGTGGGGGTTTAGGACAACAGACATTTATTCTGAAGGCCAGAAGTCTTAAATCAGGTGTTGGCAGGGCCACATTCCTTCCAGAGGCTGGAGAGGAGAATTGGTTCTTTGTCTCTTTCAGAGTCTGGTGGCTCATTGCTTGGCTTGAGGCTGCCTGCTCCAGACTCCGCCTTGGGTCACACTGCCTCCTCTCTGTCTGTGTCAAATTCCTCCCTGCCTCACTCTTTCCACCCCCTCCCCCCTTAAAAAATTATGGTAAAATGCATGTAACATAAAATCAACAATCTCAACCATTTTAAGTGTTCAGTTAAGTCCAGTTCACATTGTCATGCAGCAAATCACCATCCACCTCCACAATTATTTTCATCTCTCTTTTTAAATTACTACTTTTTGAAAATGCTTATTTATTTATTTTGAGAGGGAGAGCACAAGTGTGGGAGGGACAGAGAAAGAGGGAGAGAATCCCAAGCAGGCTTCACGCTGTCAGCACACAGTGCAATGTGGGGCTCAATCTCACAAACTGTGAGATCATGACCTGAGCTGAAATCAAGAGTCGGACACTTAACTGGCTGAGCCGCCCAGGAACCCCAACAGTTCTTTTCATCTTACAAAACTGAAGCTCTGTCCCCATTAAACACTAACTCCCCATCCCCCTCTCCCCTAGCTCCTGGCAGCCACCATCTACTTTCTGTCTCTGAATTTGCTTCCTCTAAGCACTTCATATAAGTGTATGAATATCTCTTTGAGACTCTGCTTTCAATTCTTTATTCTCTCAGGTGCAGAAGTAGGAGCTCCTCTCCATTGCCCCACTAGGTGTCCAGGGGTGCCCTTTGGGTGTACAGTTGTCCCAGGGGTGCTATGGAAAGCTGTGCTCCTGGTGTGTGTGTGTGTGTGTGTGTGTGTGTGTGTGTGTGTGTGTGTGTCAGGGTGATGACTCTCACTGGCCAGGTCTTGCTCACTGGGTGGTCAGCTGGTGGGGTGCTTGGGGCAGAGAAAGGAGTTTCTACTCACATGAAGACTTGAGCAGGTATCAGTTGGGACCTTGGGTGCCAATGGGGTGAAGATTGAAGGGCCAGATGCTCAGGGGCTGCCTTCCACTCCATCTTCTGGGCACTGGCCAAGGTCTTATGCTTGGTTCCTTCTCTCAGCCCTGTCACCCAGCGCCACCTGGACAATGCACGCTCACTCTCTGACAGTCCTTCCAGTTGTGCTCCTCCGTGTGGCCCACACTGCAGACTGCTTTCCTTCTCTGTCATGTCCTGGTGTCCCAGGCTTCCTTCTGTCACCTTTATTCATGCCAGAGGCTCAGTTCTAACTGTACCTTAAGTTCACAGCAACACAAAACCCAGTTGAGTCAGAAGGGCTCATTCTTAGTGATTGATGGGACCAAAATGTCAATACTTGTATTTTGGTATTTCTTTCACACATTATTAAGTATGGAAATGAACACCTGTATTCTCTGTGAAAATTTTCAGGATCTATAACATTAAGAACCTGGAGCTATGTAACATATTAAATATATTAAAAAAATTAGAAACATGCTACAAAACGTCAAATGAAACAGAAAAACTTCAAATATAAACATTAAACATGCATTATTATTCTAATCTAAGTAAGTTGTTAACTTAACAAAACATCAGACAAAAAGTAAATTAAATGTTATACAAAAATAAAGAAAATTTAACTTTGAAAATGAAGGTAAAATGATATCTTCATCAATGGTGCTGTCCTTGGGCTGTGAATGTAGGTTTTTTGGACAGTTTTCCAGCTGCTGAAAACACTGATTTTACACTGAGATCGACGTGGGGGCGACTGACTTCATCTTCAAATGATACCAATTCGTGTTTGATAAATGAGACGCTTTTGAATTTTTTTGAGGGCATGCAGCCTTTATCACTAATTGGATGTAGTTTCTGTATTAAAGAGTATCAATTTGCTTCATCTTCCTTAATTACTTCATTTATGGATAGAGATTCCAATAAGGAGAAACTAGTTTCAGTTTCAGTGCTGAAATGTCTGTCCACCACTTGCTCAGAGATAAGAATAATTCTTGCGTAGGGACTTTGCTTTGTTGATTGGCATTTTCTTTCTTCTTTTGCAGATTATGAAGGTGTAGAAGAGTGTTTCCCGATAGAGTAAGTCTTTGATTTGAAATTTTGATATCACCTATAATTCTTAGGTACATCTCAATATATAAATGATTAAAATTTCAGATTAAAAAAATACTGAAGTAATATTGCTACACCAACAAAAATGTTAATATTTTGGTACCTAAAAATTACACAGTATACCAGAATACTGAAATATGGAAACCAGGCATTGTAATCACTTACCCTTTAAAACAAGCAAACAACCACTTTCCTCCCTGTGGCTTTGTCTCTCAGCAGAGGGAAGATGATGCTTCCTGCTCAGTGTGCCCTGGGGAAACCAACTCCAGAAATGGTCAAAATTCATTAATGCAATGCCCCTAAACAAAATCTTTCTGTTTTCTTATCAAATCTTCCTACAAATGTATAATTACCATTTTCATGACAACACACAGCTCTTCCCTGTTGATGTCCCTTAATTTTAGACATTTACATCTTTTCTGGGTGCCCTTTCCTCCAACCAGTTACAGATTATGTGGGCTAAATATATTCATAAATGCAGTGTTTACTTGGGAGTTAGTCTCAAGAGTGTGAATCATTACCAGAAAAAGTCAGTTCTGTGGCTCATGTCCAGCTCTGGCTTGTTATTTTATATTCTGAGAAGTGTCCTTCACAGCTCAGAGCCATGGCGTTAGTTTAGGAACACACAAATGTATGATCCAAAACTTGATGGGGAAATTAAGTTTGGTAAGTAGAACTTCTCCAAGAAACTGGGAAAAGCCTTTACAAAAATCTGGGTATGTGTGTGCATATGCATATGTGCCTGTGTGTTTCCCCATTCCTTGCCTCCGGTTTTAGGGAAAAACGTCCCTCCCTTTTAGTGCTCCCATCTGAGGTCAGAACACAGGGTTGGGAATGATGGAACCCAAGGGATCAGGCTGCACCAGGGCCTGGAACCTGGATCCTTTTCCCCCACGTGGGAGGAGGCACTGACAAGCCTTCTGTCCCATCGCCGGTCCTTTGGCTCCCCCTGCTGACCATTCACTGGCCACTCAGCGCGGTCGGCCTGTGGGAGCGGCCTGAGAGGTCTGAGGCGGCCGGATTGCCCTGGGATGGCCTGGGGAACCCGATGGCCGGATGTTGGACACTGGCTGGCTGGAGCAGAAGCCAGACCCTTCCGCTTGTCTTTAGGGCCAGACCACACAGCCCTAGTGACAGGCAGTCCACAGTGTAAGGAAAAAGTTGGATTAGACTTCCTGGCCCTAGTTCATCTTCCACATTGCTGTCACATTTATCTTTCTGCCAATACAGCTGGTTCCATAGCTTAAAATCTTATACTGGCTTCTGCTATGGACTGAATGCTGGCGCCTCCCCCCGATTCATATATTGAAGCCCTAATCCCCGGTGTGATATTTCGAGGTGGGGGCCTTTGGGAGGTGATCAGGTTTGGATGAGCTCATGAGACTGGAGTCCCTGTGACGGGACTGGTGTCCTTCCAGGACACGCTCCGCTGGGACAACAGACTGCTGCTCACTTGCCAGACACTTGCCCTGGTCTTCTGATCTCGCCATGTGTGTTCCACAAGTTGTTCATGGGATTCCTCCTGTTTCCTGAAGCCCACCCCAGGTTCAAACGTCACCTCCTTTGTGATATCTCAGATCCCAGGCACAGGTAAGAGCTCCCATACCTCTCCATGCTGGTCTTTATCACCCGGCAGTGTAACATTCTGCCCCCCTTTCTTCCCTCCCCTCTCCTGACACCCACTGTGAGCTAATGGATGGAGCAAGGGACCATGCCATTTCCTGTTTAGTTAGTACAGGGCTTAGCACACAGTAGGTGTTTGACAAGCCTTTGTCGAAGGGGTGAACACGCTTCCACTTTGTAGAGTGTTGTAGGATAAAGGGCGGGGCCAGTACCTGTGGGAGGGGTTTTATGTAGGACTCTGACCCCATCAGGCATCATCTTAGGAATAGAGTCAGGGCTCACTCTTGCTGCTGAGTGGTTGGTGGGGCGACCCGGCTCCCGGTGGGCACAGACCTAGAATCTCACTCTCGTGTGAGCTCCAGGAGGGCACGAGGAACCCTGGAGGCCATGTGCCTCGTGCCCAGCACCGTGCTTGCCCTAAAGCAGCCTCTTGCTAATCATAACCAGCTTACTGAGTGCACGGGCCTGGTGGGGTGCAAATGGACATAACCCTGTTCTCTCCAAATGTTCTCCGATAACTCCTTTTGGCCACCATCCTTCTCTCCCCTAGAATGAAACCCTGCCAGTCCCACAGCCTTTCCAGTCGCCCGGGTTTCTTCAGAGGGGAAGAGCCCCAGTCAGGCCCCCACCCCCCACCTGCCTTGGGGAAGCTGTGTTGGGAGGGGCCTGAGGGCGGCCCCTTCACCTTCCCTCCTTCCCAGTGTGTTTACAGCCCGGCCTCGGAGTCCTCGTTGGGTGGTGGGGGTTTGCCCGGATTCCCCTTGCCTCCTTTGGTGGATCCCTGACAACTCCCCATCCTATCAGCACTGCCCCTGACCTCCAGCAGGAGTTTCCACACTGACTCTTGGCCTGGGCCAGCCCGTGTGGGGTCCACATGTGGCTGCAGGACCTGGGAGCCTGCGGTGCAGACCCATGGGGGGCAGGCAGCCTTCCTCTTGCAGAATTTTGGTGCAAGTCAAGAGTCATGCCCCAGTTCCCTGGACACAGCCCGTGCTCTCAGTGGTTCTCGCTGGCCTCAGGATAGAGGGGAAGCACCTTGTCCCCCCTCCGCCCCCAACACCCCAGTTTACTCCTCTCTCTGAGCCTTTCCTACCTTTGAGGTGAGGGATGCATCAAGTCACCGGACTTTGCGTTTGGCTCACCTTTTCTGGAGAAGGTGGTCAAGAGCCTCTCTTCAGAATGTGTAGGAACGTGACACCCTTTGTGCTTGCTTTGGGCTAACAGCGCAGAGGGAGCCTGTGAACAGGTTCTCTCTTTGCACCCAGTCATTTTAGGGTGTGGGAGAACACACGCACAGCTGGGTTGAGCTCACTGAGGGACAGGCCTGCCGCCAGGGGGCTGAGGCTGTGTGGGTGGAGACCAGCGGAGGGCGCCCAGCTGGGGATCCACAGGACAGACCTGGACGTGAACCCCGACTCTCTCATTGTCTTTCACAATTGTCTCCTCTCTCAAATGAGGGTCACTCTGGAGCCTACCATGCAGAGGTGAGGTAGACCAGGGTTGCCTCCCGGGAGATTGGAAGGAACCCTGGTAGAGTCATTGGTGTGGCTTCTTGATTCCTCAGAGGTGGGGCAGCTGTGGGAGTGGGTGGGAGTGAGGTCAAGAGCTCAGGCTTCTTGGCTTGGCTGGAAGCATCAGGAGGAAGACAGGTGGGAGGTGGGATTCACGGTGAAGGATTCAGTGTAGGGGAAACCAGTTTCTGCCCCTGGGTGGGTGGCTGTTGAAGGTGAAAGCCAGAGACAAGTCCTTGCTGAGTGTGTGCCCCCCCCCCCCACCTGTCCTTGAGGATGCACACTCAGTCTGAGGGGACAATTGGCACTGTTGGTTTTTACGAGAGAGAGAGAGAGAGAGAGAGAGAGAGAGAGAGAGAACAGCTCAGCCCTGAGCCCCGGCCTCTGGAGAGTGGCCCTGGTGGGCAGGGAAGGGGGTCCTGTGCCCTCTGAGCCCTAGTCCCAGTTCTTCCCTCCCCCACTCCTCCCCATGGGCTCAGCCTCTCCTCTCTGGCTGACCTGCATAGGGACCTGGGCCTTGGCCTGGGCAGCTGACTCGTGTTCTTTCAGTTTTCTTGCGAAAGTTTCCACCCCACCCCCCACCCCTAGCCAGTCTTGGAAATGGAAACTCTTACTTCATGGAGCTGGTGAAGGAAGCCAGCTACACAGAGCTGGCGAGACTCACTGGACCAGATGGCTGGTGTGAAAGGACTCGGCAAGTTCAGGGGGCCCTGCGAAGGGCCATGGAGGCCAGCCGGGCCCCAGTGTCACTGCTGTATTCGTTTCCATCCATGTGGGTCTGACCACTGTCTCTTCCTCTCCTGATGGTCTCGCTCCTCACCCCCTGGGGGAACTTCCCTTCCCCATCTCCACCCCATTCTGGTGGTGCTCCCAATTATACTGCCTCACTCTTACTTGCCCCGGCATGGGTAGGCATGTGACTGCAGGCCTGGCTGACCATCAGCACGGTTCCCTGGTGCCAACGGCCTTGGCCAGCCTGCTGTTCTCCGTCTCTTCTGGCCCTGTGACAGAGGAGCACTGATAGATGGTGGCCAACTGGCCATCCTGACCCGGCTGCAGTGTGGCTCTGTGTAAGTGAATGATGCAGCAAGAAAGGGGTTCATAGCCGAGAAGAAGTCGTATCTGGGCACTGGAGGTTTAGCTCCAGGTGATGTGGCTTCCTAAAGGCAGGTTTTGAAACCATGTCAGGTAACTGTGCTGGAGTTTCAGCGTGACAGGTTTGAGACCGTGAGGGAGATTTGGAAAAACTATTTGGAGGACGTCCTCCAAAGTGACATCCTTTGGAATGTTGTGTGGGAGTAGAATTCTCTGGGTCTTTTGCTATAACTATAAACTTTGCATAAGGGAAGTGTCAGAACACTCTTTTCTCTAAGCTTCAAATCCAGCTCTTGTGGATGAGGTCACTCTGGCCACCAAGACTGTTTGAAGGTGGGGCCAATCAGGATTCTTCCCTGGGGGAGGGCTGCTAGGGAAACAAGTTCTTTTTCCCCTGGGACTTCCACTTGTGGATAATAAAAGCCAGGAGCTGTGTGCCTTCTCATGGGGGGTGGGGACGCCCTCCTAAGGTAAGAGACAACCGGTTCTTCCAAAAAAGAGGCAGGACATCGCGGGATCCACCCATCCATCTAGAAAACAGGTGGTATTATTTGAGTCTTGGAATTTTCCTGTGTTCTCCAGTGGTGTGAGCTCTTTTTTAACTGAAGGTACTGTTTGGTGAGTTTTGTTCTTTCCAGCCCAGAGTCCTGACTAAGACATCCCCTCAGAAGGCAGGCCCTGTATTCACATTTTATCATAGCAACTCAAATCCTCAGTGACTCCTCTCCCCTCTCCCCACACTCTTGGGTCACTGTCTCCCTCTCTGCTGACCATATAACTGGGAATAACTATGAGATTGTTCTTGTACGAATGTCCTTTTCACCTATTTGGCTTTCTAAGTAACTCTGTGAGGGAGGTGGGCTGGGCAGGACAGGTGAACCCTACTCTACAGGTGAGGACACAGGAACTCAGAGAGGTGCCATGTGTCCATGGCTCAGGGCTGGGGGCAGTGTCAAGACACCAACCCCAGTGTGCAGGTGCTGGCCCTCGGCTGGGACGGTATGGTAGGAGGGAGGGCTATAGACCTGAAAAAGCATGGAGAAAAAAAAGCAAGGGGACCTGACGTCCACTTTGGAAACCCAGAGAGACTTCAGATGAATGGCTCCAAGGATGGGATGAAAAGTGGGGCTGGTGATGCTTAGGGCAATTGAAAGTCTGCCTGCAGACCAGTGAGCTGGCCACACCTGTCTCCTCTTTTCTGTTTCCTGCCTGCAGAGCAGTAGTTCCCCGGGCCCAGCTCTTGTCTAAAGAAAACGAACAAGCACTCTGGAACTTCTTTCTTGGTATCCCAGGATACAGCCTTCCCAGTTGTGGCATGAGCAGCTGGTTCCCTGTCCGTTCAGCGAAGTGCAGCTCTCATGCCGCGTAAACAGCACTTCTGAACGACCTTCCCACTCAGGGAAAACAGATGTGCGCATAGGAAAGAAAGCCTCAGCCAGAAGAGCTACCTAGGAAAACTAAGTTAGTCTTTCATTCGTAAGGAAATAAAATCACCAGCCCGTGAAGAGTACTGGCAGCACAAAAGAGAACGGAGAAAACAACACGCAGAATAACCTACAGTCAAAGAAGAAAATGCAGAGAAAATGTAGGAGAGAACTGTGTCTTCAGAAAGATTTCAAAAAGTGGGTTTCCAGAAAAATGACTTCAGTGGGAAAATTTCTTGCAATGGAATTAGGAACTGGAAGATATATAGTGATATAATGTAAAAAACATAGATGTCTGTTCTTAACCAGAAACAAAAAACCCAAACCCCAAGCAGTTAGAGACTTCAACTAAAACAGAAAACAATAAGGTGATGGAATGAGGGTAGGGGTGAGGCATGGGCCACTGGGGTAATAAAGGCCCTTGGCCCTGGGAAGGGTGAAGTCATTGCCTGCTCTCATGGCAGCTGGTGGGGAAGCCTTGACAGCAGTCTGGAGGAGCTTATGTGTTCCACACTTTAATACTGGGATTATTCTCTGGGTAAAATTCAACATACCTTGGGAGTGGATCCGCTTTGTCTCTGTAAAGTTCAGAGCAGGTATGACCCCAGCCTGTCCTCATCGGCTGGGAGTTTACCAACCGTGCTCACCCTCACCTGTTGCTGGAGGGTTGGCTGCAAACACTTTGCCCCATTAGCTTCCCCTCAGCCACCGGAGGAACCCAGCAGAAGGAGGGGCTGTGGCCTTAACCACAGAGTGTCCCCTAGGAAGTTCCCAGTCTAAGAGGGGAGGCCCAAGTCCTGCTCTGAGAGGGCTGTCTCCTGAGTTGCTGGTCTAATGGTAGGGATAGGGCTTCTCTCTCAGTGGGTCAGAGCAAGCCTAACATCAATCCCTTTCCTGCTCTCCAGTGTAATGCCATGAAGGTAATGATGTACCCTTGGCCTCCTGGGAGCAGTATTGGGAGACAGGGTATGTATGAAGGGAGGGGACATCAGGCCTGTCAATTCAGAAGAGCAGGCAGGACCTGGGAAGCCAACTGTAGAGCAGCCTGGGGCCACTTCCGAGGCAGGCCAGGAGGGGGCAGCAGTATTACTTCAGCAGGAGAATGGACAGGTGGAGGAGGAAGCTGGTGGGATCCTGGGGGCTCTCAGAGAGAGGGTGGGGAACAGTTTGGTGGCAGTTGGTGGGCACAAGGTAAAGGAAGCTAGGGAGGTGCCCATCCTGTGTCTTAGGTTTGAGTGGTCTTCTTGGGCTGCCTGCCATAGGGCTCTGTTCACCAGAAGTTGAGAAGCTCTGTCTTACTGGATTCTGGGTGGGGGAGGTTGACTTTTCCTCCACCTCCACCCACTTCCGGTAATACCTGGTTTTGATGAAGAATACCCTCTTCTCTCTTCCAGTGAGAGAAGATGCAGAGAAGATGCAGACTCCCCCAGGGCAGGGCTGCATTTTCTCTAATCTCAGGAAAGTCTGTTGGCGTTTCTTTACTAACTGATAAGACCCTCCCCTGAGACTTTCCCTTCCAAATATTTAGCAACATCATTTACATTCATGAGTACTTCATATGTTTTTCATTTATTGTGTTTTGACTTGGGCAGAAATGAGGAAAAGGTTGAATTTTGCATGTGACTCATGATATAGTGACGTGGAAATGTTGGGGTTCAGAGTCAATGGCCAAGAAAGAATTCTTGAGACATCTTTAGTGCAAAAAAGGGGTTTCATTAAAACATGGGGACAGGACCTGTGGGCAGAAAGAGGTGTACTGGGGTTGTGAAGAGTGACTCATTATATACCTTCAGGTTGGAAGGGTGTTAGGGATAGTGTAAATCTCTAAGGAATTTTGGAAGCAAGGTTTCTAGGACCTTGAGGAGCCTGTTGTTAGGAAAATGTTCTTTATTACTGTTTAGTAAAAGCTCAGTCATGAGGACCTTCAGATGTACGTTAGGGGGACATATGCTTGGAGTATAATTGCTAACATATGTTTGAGGAGATAAAGGAAGTTTCCAAAGGAAATTTTTAAAAGTTTGTTTATTTATTTATTTATTTATTTATTTATTTAATAAGATCAGGGTTAAGAATGTGGAAGAATTTATTTATTTATTTTTTTCAACGTTTATTTATTTTTGGGACAGAGAGAGACAGAGCATGAACGGGGGAGGGGCAGAGAGAGAGGGAGACACAGAATCGGAAACAGGCTCCAGGCTCTGAGCCATCAGCCCAGAGCCCGACGCGGGGCTCGAACTCCCGGACCGCGAGATCATGACCTGGCTGAAGTCGGACGCTTAACCGACTGCGCCACCCAGGCGCCCCAAAAGTTTATTTATTTTGATGGGGCAGTGGGTAGGACAGAGAGAGAATCCCAAGCAGGCTCTGTGCTGTCAGTGTGAAACCCGTTGCAGGTCTCAAATCCATGAACCGTGAGATCATGACCTGAGCTGAAATCAAGAGTCAGATGCTCAACCAACTGAGCCACCCAGGTGTCACCCAAAGAATTTTTGTATGTTAAAGTAGACTTACAGGATCCTGGGGTTTGGGATGTTAAGCTAAGATTGCCTTTTGCCCTGAGCAAAGTGCCATTCATCATCAAGGCAGCTGAATTCCTAAAGGAAGGTCATTGCCTCTTTCAAGGACTTGTCAATGGGGTGTCTGCAGCAAGAAAATGTAATTTTTTTTGCCTTTGTTTCCCACATCATTTTCTTCTGCAACTTTTTTTCTTACAAAGGCAGAATATCTTTCTTGTAAATTCTTTGGAAGACTTCTCTTTCATGCCACTGGCCAAAACCAGGTTCTGGTTCCAGAAGCAAAGAAAGCCTTGAAATGTCTTGGCATTTTCAGCCTTCCTCATGGAAGGTGATCTGCCAACAAGAAGGGTCTGGTGGGTGCTGCAGATGGTGAAGGGGCAGGAGAATTGTTGTAGAGAAGCCAGAAGACCAAGTCCTCTGACTTGCAGGAGGAAGAGGTGGGGAGCTCAACAGAACACACAGGTCCAATGTGTAACAGAGGGTTGTGCATTGTGTGAGGAGTGTCCCCCATGTTGGGGTTTTTGTAAATATGAGATCGAAGCCAACTCAGTCTTTGTTTTAATTCCTGCCAGTTTCAACCACAAGGACTCACCTTGAACCCAAGGGGCAGAGGCTTGAATTGTATCTTTGGCAATATACTCCCCTCCTCTATGGGGAATTCCCTGGGGCATAGGTGGGAATGAAGAACTAGGAGCAGAACGTGTTCCTTTCTTGGATTTCCAAATCTGAATGTCTTGTCCTGAGCAGTAGGAGGACAGTGGTGCAAATATAGCACATGGCAGCTGCCTGTCTGATGCGGAGGAAACAGCCCTGCCCTGGGGGAGTCTCCATCTTTGTAAGGGGTAGTGGGACCTGGTACTCCAATAAGGCCTTGGCTGGAAGTCAGGGGCCCTCACTGGGGGACTTTTGGGGGTGTGATGAAAATCTGGATAGGTTGCTAGATGAAGAGTGGGATCAGGTGCGCTCAGCGAGGGAAAGGCCTGGGAGGGGTTAGAAGAACAGATCTGGAAGTTTAGGGTGAGAGCTTATAAAGCAAAATGGCAACTCATTTGGCCACCTTGGGAGTTGCCAGGACCCTTGTGGGGCCAGTGAGTGTGAGCAGGAACCTTCTTACCTCACTCTGCACTGTCCTGGCGTGGCTGAGCACAGAGCTGCACAGAAGAGGGGGTGACTCACTCCAGGTCTGAGACGCAGCTCTCTAAACATGCTTGGGGGTGAGCATGGGCTTTCCTCCTGAGCCCAACCTCCAGACCCTGGGAATGGCCACCCTAACAGAAGTGAGGAGGCTTCTCATCTTGTGTGTCAGCAAACTTCTTGCCTTGCCAACTAAGTGGTTAGCAAATTGCATAGGTGTTGTCTCTCTCAGGAGTAAAAACCCCATGCCTCCAAGGAAAGCATGAGTGTCTGGGTTAGGGTTTAGGAGCTCTGAGCTAGGACTTGGTTCTGTCCCTCACCAGCAGTGTGGCCTTGGGCAAGCCACTTGTTTCTCCAGCCTCAGTTTCACCATCTGTAAACCAGAGGTGCTGTCCTTGGCTGTTGTGGGAGGTGAGGGGAACAGACCACAGTTGGAACCACAGCTCAGCCTCTGTTAGCTGGGTGACTTCAGACAGATTAACCTCTTTCCGTGCTTGGTTTTCTCACCCAGAGATGGGCATTGGGTTATCTAGAGGGTTAAGGCCGTGCCTGGCACCTGGCTGACGCTCAGTGAATGTTAACTTCCCCTCTCCCTTTTTAAATTTATTTATTTATTTTACAAGACAGAGTGAGAGACTGGGGGGGGGGAGAGAGAGAGAGAGAAAGAGAGAGCATGGGGAAGGGGCAGAGAGGGAGAGAGGGAGAGAGAGTGCAGGGAAGGGACAGAGAGGGGGAGAGAGAGAATCCCAAGCAGGCTCTGTGATGTTAGCACAGAGCCCTACACCGTGAACCCGGGATCATGACCCCAGCTGAACTCAAGAGCTGGGATGCTTAACTGACTGAGCCACCCAGGCGCCCCTCCCATTTTCTTGCTGAGCTGTCAGTTCAGAGATTTTGCCATTCACCTCCACCTACGTATTTGCTAATTTTTGCCAGGTGCAGGACTGATGGCAGCAGCAGCCACAGTGCAAAGCCAAAACAGGATGGGTCACGTCTCAGCCATTGACAGGGATTAACATTAGACTGAGGGCCTGGCTGAGACCCAGAAGGAGCCACCACCCTGACTTGTCTTGAGAACTAACTGGGGCAGAGACGGTCTTGTAGTCTGTGAAGTCCATGGGACAGGGAGAGACACAAGGCGTTAATCCCCAGGAAGGAGGGCATTTCCCTCAGGGGGAAGGAACCTGCATTTCTCCAGAGTTCCTGCAAGTGGCCAGGAAAGGCTTGATGTCTGCTGGCCTCTCTTCCTGGCTGAGACGCAGCAGGGGTATCCGTGGGGGAGGAGATGGTGGGGGGAGGGCGCTGTCAGCTCCTCTTTCAGCATTTCAAGGTTCGATTTTAGAGTCTTTAAGTCTTGTGGTTCCACTTTATGGTTGTGACTGAATGTCCCCTTCATACTCTTGAGCTCTTTGATTATGATTTATACTAACCCCCCTGCCACTGCTGCTCTGCTACTGTAGAGTCATGGCTGACAACATTGCTAGCATAAGACATAAAAATAAGCATATTTAAAATAGAAGAGTCCAGCAATTCAGGGCATGGACCCTAGGGCTGGCGACCTAAATTCAAATCTAGCCTCTGCCATTTACTACCTGTGTGATCCTGGGCAAATTACTTAAGCCCACCGTGCCTCAGTTCCCACGTCTGTGAAGTAGGAGTGAAGATAGTGTTTCCTACCTCTTAAATTTGTTGTGAGGATCACACGAGTCCATGTGTAAAGCCTTAGAAAAGTGCCTCGCACAAAGTAAACTGAAGGATAAGCATTAACTATTCATATCTTTGCAAACTCTCCAGGGCGCTGTTCCCCCGGAGACTACACACCGTGTCTCAACCCGGCTAACACAGCCAGGCTCTTCAGTTGTCGGGAAGGGTGGCTGTTTCCTCAGAGAAGCCCCAGATAAGGCACTCGGTTTGGGTTGAGGCGCCATGTTGTATGACAGACATTTCGTTATCACTAATGTCATCCTCCGTATCTTGAGATGACCCACCATGCGAGCCCAATGGCCTGAAGAGCTGTGATTTCCACCTCCTATTTCATACCTGGACCGAGTCGGTAGGACTGTTTTAATTCTCTCTCTCTCTCTCTGTCTCTCCTGATTAAATGTGGATGGAGTCGAATGCGGGTCTGGTGGCATCACACCCTCCACCGTTGCTGCTACTACCACCTCCAGTGGACACCAGACCCCTCGCGGAGGACTCTCTCTGTGCCAGGCACCATGCCAACCATTGTGTCTTAACGTTTATTCATTTTTGAGAGAGAAAGAGAGAGGGACAGAGCGTGAGTGGGCAAGGGGCAGAATGAGAGGGAGACACAGAATCGGAAGCAGGTTCCAGGCTCCGAGCTGTCAGCACAGAGCCAGACGCAGGGCTCGAACTCACGAACCGTGAGATCACGACCTGAGCTGAAGTCACATGCTTAACTGACTGAGCCACCCAGGCGCCCCCCCCACCACCTCTTTTTTCATGCTAACCACTTTGTAAGTGTTGTCTTATTTAATCCTTAACAACTCTGCGAAGTTTATTTTATTTTTTATGTTTAAAAATATTTTATTTTTTTCAAAATTTTTTAAACGTTTATTTATTTTTGAGACAGAGAGAGAGACAGAGCATGAACGGGGGAGGGGCAGAGAGAGAGGGAGACACAGAATCAGAAGCAGGCTCCAGGCTCTGGGCCATTAGCCCAGAGCCCGACACGGGGCTCGAACTCACGGACCGCGAGATCGTAACCTGAGCTGAAGTCGGACGCTTAACGACTGAGTCACCCAGGCACCCCTAAAAATATTTTATTTTTAAGCAATCTCTATACCCAATGTAGGACTTAAACCCACAACCCTGAGATCAAGAGTCACGTAGTCCACTGACTGAGCCAGACAGGCACTTGGTGTGAAGTCCATTTTATTATCTGCATTTTACAGGTGAGGGTGCAGGATTCAGAGAGGTAACTTGGCCACATGGCTTGGAGGCAAAGGAACCAGAATTCAAGCCTGTGTTTGTTTGGCTCCCAAGGCTGGTGCCATTCACCGTGGGATCCCACACACCAGCCTCCTCACCTGTGTTGTTTCTTCAGCACAGAGACAGAGTCTCCCATGTCTTTCCAGCACACAAAGACCTTGCATCGTAAGCCTGGCATTTGGGACATGCGATTCATTTTTTATTTTTTGTTTTTTATTTTAGAGAGAGTGAGAGGCACGAGCAGGAGAGAGAGGCAGAGGGAGAGAGAGAGAATCTCAAGCAGGTTCCATGCTCAGCATGATGCTTGTTCCCATGACCCAGGGGTCATGACCTGAGTTGAAATCAAGAGCCAGATGCTCTACTGACTGAGCCACCCAGGAGCCCAGGACATGTGATTTTAATACAGTAAAGAAACTGGCACATCTGGGCTTCCCTCCAGGGTGCATGAGCTTTCCAGAACTTTCTTATAATTTCCATACTATATTCAAGCTGTTGCATGAGGAGGCCCAATTGTGTCTGGATTTATTCTTTCCTTGTGAGTCTAGGGCAAGGAGTAGTGCAGGAGATTCAATAGAGGAGGGGAATGTCAGTTTACCATACACATGTCTGTTGTCTCTTTTACTCCTCGTAATTTGGGAGTGCTTCCAGCTCAGTGCTGTTGGTGTTCTGGGTGGTTAGCACTTGGATGGGGGAAAGACCCTCATTCTTTAGATGATTTTTGCTTGTTATTTGCTCTTATCTCAGAGACAGAGAAAATGAATATAAGCTTTAATAAGATATACAGAAGGTGATTCCTAGGTAGCAGAGCAGAGACCGTGGCAAGGAGAGCTTGATCAGATCTCATCTCATATGATCTTAGAAATGCAAGTGGAGTAGAAGAGGGACAGCATATGTTCACATGTTCACTGTAACAATATAAAAAATAACACAAGGAATAGCCAATTACCCGCCAGCTTAAGATGTAAACCATTATCAAAGACCTAAATGTAAGAGCTAAAACTTTAAAACTCTTGTTAATACAACATAGGGGAAAAGCTTTGTGACATTGGATTAGGCAATGATTTCTTGGATATGACACTCAAAGCTCAGGTAACAAAAGAAAAAATAGATAAATTGGACTCCATCAAAATAAAACTTCTGTGCATCAAAGGACACAATCAAGAGAGTGAAAAAGGCAACCCATGAAACGGGAGAAAACAACCTTTGCAAATCACATCTCTTAAGGGGTCAATGTCCAGAATACATAAAGAACTCTGACAACTCAGCAATAACAAAAAGCGAACAATCTGATTAAAAAATGGGCAAAGGACTAGAATAGACATTTCTCCAAGGAAAATATACAAATGGTCAAGGAGCACATGAAAAGATGTTCCATGTTACTAATTTTTGGGGAAATGCAAATAAAAAATGACATATCACCTCATACCCTTTAGGGCTGCAGTATATAATTGTATATAATGTATAACCAGAAAAAATCAAATGTTGATGAGGAAGAGGAGAAATTGGAACCCTCATGCACTGTTGGTGGGAACATAAAATGTTGCAGGTGCTGTGGAAAATAGTGTGGCGGTTTCTCAACAAATTAAACGTAGAATTATCATATGATCCAGCAATCCATTTCTGGGTATATATTGAAAATAATTAAAAGCAGAGTCTCAAAGAGATATTCGTACATCTATGTTCAGAGCAGCATTATTTGCAAAGGACAAAAAGAGGAAGCAACTCAAGTGTTCATCAACAGAAGAATGAATAAACAGAATGTGATACATACATACAATGGAATATTATTCAACCTTAAGAAGGAAGGAAGTCTTGTCATCCATGCTATGACACTGATGAACCTTCAGGACATCATGTTAAGTGACATAAGCCAGTCACAAAAAGACAGACACTGTGTGATTCCATTTATATGAGGTCCTTAGAGTTGTCAAACTCACAGAGACAGAAAGTAGATGGCAGACATCAGGGGCTGGAGGTTGGTCGGGGGTTGGGGGGGTGGTTGGAGCAGAGAGTGTTTAATGGGGACAGAGTTTCAGTTTTGCAAGATGAAAAAAGTTCTGGAGATGAATGGCGGTGATGGTTGCATAACAGTATAAATGCACTTACTACCACTGAATTGTACCCTTAAAAATGGCAAATTTTATATGTGTTTTACCACGATTAAAATAACTGTATAAACCATTACAAATAGAGTTGAATCCTCTTGACTCCCACTGCCCTCTACTACCCTCAGAGAAACTGACATCTTGAATTTGATGTGTATTGTTCCCTTTGTGTATTTCATTTAGTTTTGTTTCAAATTTTATACTTCTGAAACTTGATTTATCTCTGCTTAGCATTATCTTTGTGAGAGTCATGTTGATATGCATCATGCTAGTTCACTAATTTTCACTTTATTGTGTTTTATTTCACCTTGTGAATTCTGTGCAATTCATCTATCTATTCTCATGGAATTCTCCTATTTATTCCTATCTCCTACCAGATAGACCACTTTCTTTTTTTGCTGTTACAAACAGCAATCCCATAAATATCAATAGGGAATGTGTATTTCTGACTACATGTGGTATTGCTGAATTTTCCTCCACAGAGGTTATGCGAATTAATATTCCCACCAGCAGCTTATGAGTTTCTGTTGCTCGAAGTCCTAATCGTCAGATTAATATTTTTCCTGACCCTGCATCTAAGTGATTACTCAACACTTGCTTTTCCATCATTCCTCTTTTGTCAACTGCTTGTTCTTACCCTTTAGACATTTTCTCTCACATTGTTGTCTCTTCGTGTTAATTTATCAGAGTTCTTTCTATATTTTGGATACTATACCGTTGTCCATTATATGTGTAACAAATATTTTCTCCTAGTCTATGGTTTGTATGTTTTTAAATGGTGTCTTTTGATGAAAATAAATTTTAAATTTAAATGTAGTCAAGTCTTTTCTGGCTTATGTTCTCTTTCTCTCTGCTTAAGAAAATCTTCACTACCCTGAGGTCATCTTTCTCTATATTTTCTTTTAAAAGATTTAAAGTTTTCTTTTATACATTCAAGTTGTTAACCCAGCTGGAATTTATTTTATTTTATTTAATTTTCATCCACACAATGTTTTTATTTATATTCAGCTAAAAGCAAACAGCAGAATTAACATAAGATTCTGCAGCTACAGGTGGGCTTCTCTTACACAGATTCGGAGTGACCAGTTCAACAGCCACAGACAGGGGATTTCTGACAACCTCTCATCAGCCCTACTGCCCATCTAGACAGCCATACCTTAACTGCAAAGTGACTTTCCCCATTGCTTTTTCCAGTACTGCTTTTTAAAGGAGCCAGAGTGGGACACTGACCCCCCAGTAACCACTCTGAGATGTACCATGTTAGGGGTTAGTGGACACATCAGCCTTTGGCTGTCTTGGTGAGAGACACGGTCATGAAAACACAACCCGGAAGTGCCATCATGCACGATTCTGGAGCCGGGGTCACAGAGGCAGATGCAATGAATCTCTCTCTCTCTGTCTCTTTTTTTTGGTAAACCTCCCTAAGAAATTCTTTGATGCTCTGCTCTAATACTGTAGACCTGGTCTTTTTACCTGAATTTTTTCTTTTAAATTCTGGGTTGCGATTCTTATGTTAACAATTTGAGGACCCCATCCTAGCACCAAAATATTCCCCAAAATGAAGTTCAAATTTGATCAAAACATAAACTGGGTGGGACTTTCTAGAAATATAAAGGTCAGGCAGAAGAAGTCACCTGAAACCACTGTCTGATTGCTCAGTCCCCCCGGGAGCCTGGGAATGGGGAAGCAGAGAAATCTACACGCATCCCAGCACCTGGGAGCACTGCTCCAGACCTCAGGGTCGGTTTCTGTCTCTTAGCATTCCCCTACTTCCCAGACAGCTGCTTATGGAGTTTGGACATATAGTCCTCCCACTCAGTCTGGTAACACATGTGGGCCACTGGGGACCTGAGCTCATCCTTTTTGTGGAAAGATGCCACTTTGACTGTGGCACAGTGGTCTCCAGATCAGTTGCTGAGAATGGGCTCATCACACTTCAGTGGCCCATTCTGCTTGTAAACCAGCCAGACGTAGCTGTGAAGGCCTGTGCTCTTGGGAGGCCCAGAGCGGATGTAATGGGAGAAGACTGTGCCACAGCTGATGTCATTGCCCTTCACGTTGACCATCAGAAAATGGTGCCATTCCCTGTATTTGAGGTCCTTCCTGCTGGGAGCACCCTGATCTGTCATGACCAAGGTGTAGAGTTTGCCTGGATCCATGCCACTGCCATGCAGTACTGGTGGGCCGTTTCTTAACCTGGGCGGGTGTCAGCACTTTGCCCAGCTTGTTGACCTTTGCCCTGGTGTATTTGGCCTGCATTGGATACTGTGGCTGTCCCTCCACCTCCTGCAGGTTAAGAGGCCTGGGCCACTTGCTGAGGTCCACCAGCATTGTGGAGCCGAGTTGGGCAGAATTGTGGGAGGCAGGCACAGGCTGGCAGCACTGAGTCTGAGTGGTCCACACACTGCTGGAACTCATGTTTTGTGTATTATGTAATGTAGAGTGGAATCCAGTTCTACTTTGTTTCTCCACACGGACAATTAATTATCCCAGGGCCACATACTGACCATGCTGCCACTTCCCAGTGATTTTCTGTGTCCTGACCAATGTCCTGCTCTCCTGCAGATCACATGTCCATTTATGTGTGGCTCCGTTTCTGGGATCTCCGTTTTGTTCTGTTTCTCGATCTCTGAGCCGTTACTTCAGGATCTTAATGATCACTGCCTTATAATGAGTCTTTTGTCTGGTAGGGATGTCCATGATCTTGTTCATCTTCTTCAAACACATTTTAGAATCGATGCATTTTTATTAGGTTGACTCCTAGGTATTAAAAGTTTTTGTTCATAGCAAATGCCATTATTAACTTTGCCAACTGTTGCTAGTATTTAGGAATACAACTGACTTTTATGTAGACCCAAACCTTGCAGAGTGCTGCCCTGGTATCTGCAGAGTGAGGGAGGCAGGCCATGGTGTCTCTGCAGAGTGAGGGAGGCAGGTTTATAGGTGTCTCTGCTCTCCAGTGCAGCTTGGCTGTGGCTGGAGTGATGGAAGTCTGAGTGGCCACTTTTGGCCAGGAAGGATGATGTGGTGAAAGACAAAGGGACAGGGAGGGAACTGAGAGATGGTGGGGGAGCTGAAAGATTTATACATGGTGCTTTGGTTAAATCCCTAGGTTGAGCCCTTTGAGAAAACCTGTAGCTGCTACTGTGGTCAGATTTGTGCCTCCTTTGACTGTAGGTATCTGCAAATCCAGCCAAGTTGGTGAGGTGGGGAGGTGGGAAGGGTCAGTATTAATCGGATTAGACCTGGCACCGAGTAGCTTGCCAGTATTTGCTGATTGGGTGATCACACCCACATCAGTTCTTGGCTGGGTGACAGAGACAAAGCCCCAAAGGGAGTGGATGGGGTTTGAGGGACCTTAGTGTGGAAGATCAAGAGGTGTCTTGTCTCTTTCTGTCCAGAATATATTTCCTAATATTCGGAACACTTAGTAAGCCTGAGTAAATAATGCCCTTCCTCTTCCTTGTGCTACTTTGAGAGGCACTGTGGATAAAACCAGGTGGATGACCTTGGATGAGATCTGCTGTGATAGGCACCAAGTTCTGGACACCCTCAACAGATCTCACAATGGTCATGGCCACTGTCGCTCCCACTAGAGTCTGGGCGTTGGAGCTCAAACCCCTGATCAGAAGGCAGATGTAAACTTCTCTGGTATGCTAGCTTGGCAGCACTTGAAGCTGGCCCTGCTCATCTCCTTTCTTTCCTGGGGTATATGGAGGAGCAGCACTGTTGCTCCTTGAATGCCCAGCTCCCCCTCCAACTCCTTTCTAGATCTGGTGTCATGGGCAGGGTCTTGATCTCAGCTGGCTGCTGGTTAGTCACCAGCAAGAGTCAGCAGATAATGAAGGACTGTTTACTTTGAATGACTTGGTTGGTTAAGCAGAGAGCCACTTTGATCTTACTGTGGGGCAGGCCCTGTGTTGACTGCTGGGGATGCAGCCATAAATAAACAAGAGAGATGCTTTTCTTGTGGACACGTTCTCCTGAAGAGTCCTTGCTACAGGGCAAGTGACCCAATCTGAGGGTTCAGGAAAGGTCCTCCTGACAGATACCTAAAGCACAATATAGCCAGATAGGACAAAGGGTAGAAGAGTTCTGGGCAGGTGGAAGAGCATGGGGGAAGCTCTGTACTGGTCTGCCGTGGAGGAGCCGGAAGGAGCCCAGAGCAGATAGCCTGGAGGGCAGGGGCCAGAGCACCCAGGACTTTGAACAGCAGGGAGTTTGTACTTTACTCAAAGAGGAGTGGGAAGCCTGCACATCTTCTGACATAGGGGAGTGACTTGGGTGACCAACTCGTCCTGGCTTCCCAGGGATATTCAGGCTTTAGCAGTTAAAAGTCCTGTGCCCCAGAAACCCCTCAGTTCCAAATAAGCCAGGATGGACTTGACTGGTTAGATTTATGTTTTAAAAAGTTCACTCTGACTGAAGAATGGAAAATAGGATTGGAAAGGGAAAGTGAGGATGGGGGTGAGCATTTAAGAGGCTGGGGAATGCAGAAGCTTTTTATCTTGATGAGGTCCCAATACTTCATTTTTGCTTTTAATTCCCTTGCCTTTGGAGACATGTCAAGTAAGAAATTGCTGCAGCTGAGGTCAGAGAGGTTTTTTCCTGCTTTCTCCTCTAGGGTTTTGATGGTTTCCTGTCTCACATTCACGTCCTTCATCCATTTTGAGTTTATTTTTGTGAATGGTGTAAGAAATTGGTCTAGTTTCGTTCTGCATGTTGCTGTCCAGTTCTCCGAGCACCATTTGTTAAAGAGACTGTCTTTTTTCCGTTGGATATTCTCTCCTGCTTTGTCGAAGATTAGTTGGCCATACTTTTGTGGGTCCAATTCTGGAGTCTCTGTTCTATTCCATTGGTCTATGTGTCTGTTTTTGTGCCAATACCATGCTGTCTTGATGATGACAGCTTTGTAATAGAGGCTAAAGTCTGGGATTGTGATGCCTCCTGCTTTGGTTTTCTTCTTCAATATTACTTTGGCTATTCGGGGTCTTTTGTGGTTCCATACACATTTTAGGATTGCTTGTTCTAGCTTCAAGAAGAATGCTGGTGCAATTTTGGTTGGGATTGTATTCAATGTGTAGATAGTTTTGGGTAGTATTGACATTTTAACAATATTTATTCTTCCAATCCATGAGCAGGGAATGTTTTTCCATTTCTTTATATCTTCTTCAATTTCTTCCATAAGCTTTCTATAGTTTTCAGCATACAGATAGTTTACATCTTTGGTTAGGTTTATTCCTAGGTATTTTATGATTCTTGGTGTAATTGTGAATGGGATCAGTTTCTTTATTCGTATTTCTGTTGCTTCATTACTAGTGTATAAGAATGCAACTGATTTCTGTACATTTATTTTGTATCCTGTGACTTTGCTGAATTCATGTATCAGTTTTAGCAGACTTTTGGTGCAGTCTATCTGGTTTTCCATGTATAATATCATGTCATCTGCAAAAAATGAAAGCTTGACTTCATCTTTGCCAATTTTGATGCCTTTGATTTCATTTTGTTGTCTGATTGCTGAGGCTAGGACTTTTGACAGTATGTTAAACAACAGTGGTGAGAAGTGGACATTCCTGTTGTGTTCCTGATCTCAGGGGGAAAGCTCTCAGTTTTTCCCCATTGAGGATGATATTAGCTGTGGGCTTTTCATAAATGGCTTTTATGATGTTTAAGTATGTTCCTTCTATCCCGACTTTCTCGAGGGTTTTTATTAAGAAAAGATGTTGAATTTTGTCAAATACTTTTTCTGCATCGACTGACAGGATCATATGGTTCTTATCTTTTATTAATGTGATGTATCACATTGATTGATTTGAGAATGTTGAACCAGCCCTGCAGTCCAGGAATGAATCCCACTTGATCATGGTGAGTAATTCTTTTTATATGCTGTTGAATTTGATTTTCTAGTATCTTATTGAGAATTTTTGCATCCATATTCATCAGGGATATTGGCCTGTAGTTCTCTTTTTTTGCTGGGTCTCTGTCTGGTTTAGGAATCAAAGTAATGCTGGCCTCATAGAATGAGTCTGGAAGTTTTTCTTCCCTTTCTATTTTTTGGAACAGCTTGAGAAGGATAGGTATTATCTCTGCTTTAAATTTCTGGTAGGATTCCCCAGGGAAGCCATCTGGTCCAAGACTCTTATTTGTTGGGAGATTTTTGATAACTGATTCAATTTTTCACTGGTTATGGGTCTGTTCAAATTTTCTATTCCTTCCTGTTTGAGTTTTGGAAGTGTGTGGGTGCTTAGGAATTTGTCCATTTCTTCCAGGTTGTCCAGTTTGTTGGCATATAATTTTTCATAGTATTCCCTGATAATTGCTTGTATTTCTGAGGAATTGGTTGTAATAATTCCACTTTCATTCATGATTTTATCTATTTGGGTCCTCTCCCTTTTCTTTTTGAGAAGCCTGGCTAGAGGTTTATCAATTTTGTTTATTTTTTCAAAAAACCAACTCTTGGTTTCATGGATCTGTTCTACTGTTTTTTAAGATTCTATATTGTTTATTTCTGCTCTGATATTTATTATTTATCTTCTTCTGCTGGGTTTGGGGTGTCTCTGCTGTTCTGCTTCTTTTTCCTTTAGGTGTGCTGTTAGATTTTGTATTTGGGATTTTTCTTGTTTCTTGAGATAGGCCTGGATTGCAATGTATTTTTCTTTCAGGACTGCCTTCACTGCATCCCAAAGCATTTGGATTGCTGTATTTTCATTTTCATTTGTTTCCATATATTTGAAAGTTTCTTCTCTAATTGCCTGGTTGACCCATTCATTCTTTAGTAGGATGTTCTTTAACTTCCATGCTTTTGGAGGTTTTCCAGACTTTTTCCTGTGGTTGATTTCAAGTTTCATAGCATTGTGGTTTGAAAGTGTGCATGGTATGATCTCAATTCTTTTATACTTATGAAGGGCTATTTTGTGATCCAGTATGTGATCTGTCTTGGGGAAAGTTCCATGTGCACTCGAGAAGAAAGTATATTCTGTTGCTCTGGGATACAGAGTTCTAAATGTATCTGTCAAGTCCATCTGATCCAATATATCATTCAAGACCCTTGCTTCTTTATTGATTCTCTGTCTAGATGATCTATCCATTGTTGTAAGTGGAGTATTAAAGTTTCCTTCAACTACCACATTCTTACCAATAAGGTTGCTTTATGTTTGTGATTAATTGTTTTATATATTTGGGGGCTTCTGAATTCGGTGCATAGACATTTATAATTGTTAGCTCTTCCTGATAGATAGACCCTGAAATTATTATAAAATGCCCTTCTTCAACTTTTGTTACAGCCTTTAATTTAAAGTCTAGTTTGTCTGATATAAGTATGGTTACTCCAGCTTTCTTTTGACTTCCAGTAGCATGATAGATAGTTCTCCATCCCCTCACTCTCAATCTGAAGGTGTCCTTGGGTCTAAAATGAGTTTCTTGTAGACAGCAAATAGATGGGTCTTGGTTTTGTTTTTTTTTTTATCCATTCTGATACCCTATGTGTTTTGGTTGGAGCATTTAGTCCATTTGCATTCAGTGTTATTATTGAAAGATATGGGTTTAGAGTCATTGTGATATCTGTAGGTTTCATGCTTGTAGTGGTGTTTCTGGTACTTTGTGGTCCTTGCAACATTTCACTCATAGAGTCCCCCTTAGGATCTCTTGTAGGGCTGGTTTAGTGGTGATGAATTCCTTCAGTTTTTGTTTGTTTGGGAAAACCTTTATCTCTCCTTCTATTCCGAATGACAGACTTGCTGGATAAAGGATTCTTGGCTGCATATTTTTTCTGTTCATCACATTGAAGATTTCCTACCATTCCTTTCTGGCCTGCCAAGTTTCAGTAGATAGGTCTGCTACTACCCTTACGTGTCTACCTTTGTATGATAAGGCCCATTTATTCTTAGCTGCTTTTAGAATCCTCTCTTTACTCTTGTATTTTGCCAGTTTCACTATGATATGTCGTGCAGAAGATCGATTCAAGTTACGTCTGAAGGGAGTTCTCTGTGCCTCCTGGATTTCAATGCCTGTTTCCTTCCCCAGATCAGGAAAGTTCTCAGCTATGATTTGTTCAAGCACAACTTCAGCCCCTTTCTCTCTCTTCTTCTTCTGGAATTCCTATGATATGGATATTGCTCCGTTTGATTGCATCATTTAGTTCTCTAATTCTCCCCTTGTACTCCTGGATTTTTTTTTTATCTCTCTTTTTCTCAGCTTCCTCTTTTTCCATAATTTTATCTTCTAATTCACCTATTCTCTCCTCTGCCTCTTCAATCCGTGCTGTGGCCACCTCCATTTTATTTTGCACCTCATTTATAATATTTTTTAATTCATCATGACTATTTTTAGTCCCTTGATCTCTGTAACAATAGATTCTCTGCTGTCCTCTATGCTTTTTTCAAGCCTAGCGATTATTTTATGACTATTATTCTAAATTCTTGTTTTGTTATATTGCTTAAATCGGTTTTGATCAATTCATTAGCTGTCACTACTTCCTGGAATTTCTTTGGAGGAGAATTCTTCCGTTTCATCATTTTGGCTAGTTTTCTATCCCTTCTGTGTTTTAAAAGCTTGTTGTGTGCTCTGCATCTGTGAGCTCTGCTATATTAAAGGAGGATCATACACTGTCCTGAGGGCCTGGCCCTTCAGGAGGTGTTTTTTCAGAGATTGTTACTTGATCTCTGTTGTGACTTTGGTTATTTTATTATCCTACTCGTAGTGATGTTTTGGACCCTCCACCAGGTGTGCTTCGATTTGTTCCTTGGAGTAGCCGTGTAAAGGAAAACAGATAGACAAACAGGAGGCAAAAACACACAAACACACCAATAACACAAACAAACAAATAAACAAAAACAAAAACCTAAAGACTAAAAACAAAAAACCCAAACCACTGACTACAAGTAAAGAAGAGGGTGGAGGTGGTGCTGATGGAAGAGCTTATACAAAGAGAGAAATGACAGGAGCCGGGGTGGGGGAGAAAAAATAAACATTGATTAGGCAGAGAGACTAAAAAGCCTAATCCAGAGAGAGAGAGAAGGGAAAATAAAGAAGGAGGCAGGGAAAATGAAACAAAGATAAAGTTACCCAGACAGAGAAGCTATATGGCTGATCATTCCAGAGAGAGAGAAAGTAGTGTAAAGAAGGAGGTGTAGAACATGTGTCAAGACAATGGATTAAATATGTCTGTTTAGACAAACCAATAACCGGAATAACCAGTCTAGGGGAGGGAAGAGATAAGGAGGAGATAAGGGGAAGAATATATCTCTATGTCCGGAATTGACCTAGAGTTAATCCAGGCAATGCTGCATCACGTGTCAGGAGGAGCTGTCCGCAGGGCCTGTGCTGCTCTGGTGGATATGCAGTTACCCAGTGTGAAGGGGTGTGGTTTGGAGTAATCTGGACCCACCTCCACTATGGGCCCCGGGAGTGATCCCTGAGGCCCTGCCTTGCTGGTGGTGGTGATGGGGCTGGGGGAATGGTGATCTCCCAGTCTCTTCTCCACGGACTGGACCCAGTGGACTCCGTTTGAGTCATCCTTACTGTGCTGCAGGCCCAGATGGGATGGCCCTTCTCTCTCCTCCAACTACCCTGGCCTGGAGCTTGACTAGGATTAAAAGTCCCACTCCATGCACTCTGGTGCTGGGGAAGCACCTCAGTGAGGCGATATGTGGTCCTGGCTGGCTTTGTCTGTGTCACCGCACTTCAGGGAGGACCGACTTCTCCTACTGCGGACTGAGAGCCACCCTTGCCACGAGCCCCTGGGGTGGTGGACATGGGCAGACTTTGTCTTTTCCCACAGCACTCCAGGGAAATGGCCACCTTGTCCTCCTGCAGACTGCGCCCTTGGCCCAGTCGCTGCACCCAGGGGTGGTGGACAAAAGCAGGTTCTGTACTATCACACAGCCCTCCAGGGAGGGAACCACTTTCTTCAACTGCGGACTGAGCCCCTGACCTGCCACCGCACCCAGGGCTGTCTCCCGTCCTCCCCAGGTGCGTAAACAGGGAGCGGGCTCCAGTCCGAAGAAAGCCCCGCAGTTAGAGCTTGGATCCCTCTCAGTCTCAGTCCGAGGTCTTTCTCCTGTCCAGATATGTTCCTACACTTCCCTAGCCACTCTTTCTTTTCCCTTTGTCTCTCTGCAGAAGGGGGTCCCTCCCCTCTCTGCCCAGGAAGCCTTTTTTTTTTTTTTTTAATCTCCCCCAGTTCACAGTTACCCACCTATCTTTTTTCCAGCTTTCCCATTTTCTTCCTAGTAGATTCAGTCTCTTTTCCTTCCAGGCTCTGGCGTTCAAAGTCCGTTGGCTTCTACACTTCTTTGTTTGAGAGATGCAGGAAGTATGGATTCCCCCTACTTCTCCGCCATGTTGACCCTCACCCTCAAAGACTTTAAACAGCGAGGTCTTGGGTGGGGTCGACTGATTCTTCCCAAATGGCCTCAGCTCTTCTAACTGATTAAAAGGAGACACAGCTTAGGTATCACAATAGAGAAAATAATCCCCCAAACCCTCTTCATGGTGTGAAGCTTCATCTGGCAGTCATGATATGGGGAACAAAGGCAG
This sequence comes from Leopardus geoffroyi, assembly GCF_018350155.1. Lineage (NCBI taxonomy): Eukaryota > Metazoa > Chordata > Mammalia > Carnivora > Felidae > Leopardus > Leopardus geoffroyi. The sequence continues at coordinate 96,811 of NC_059338.1, read as the reverse complement.
AGAGAAATGTAGATAAAATTAAATTTCCCTATAACCTGCAGCCCATTGACATATACTTGAGGCATACAGAGTAGAACATTCCTCCTATCTTCATGTTAATGTTTTGCTAGAGGGAAAAATAACCTTAGCTTGACAGTAGCTAGGCCTCCAGGATACTGTGTCTTCTTCAACATAAGAAAACATAAGAAACTTCTCTTGTCTTTACCTCCCCCAACTCCCAAGTATATGATCTGTCTCTCCTCACAATCCTGGGGTAGCTCTTTCTGCCCATGGGTCCTGTCCATGTGCTTTAATAAAACCACCTTTTTACACTGAAGATATCTCAAGAATTCTTTCTTGGCTGTTTGTTCTGAACCCCAACACTTCAAATCACATCATTTGGAGACCATGAAGGGACTCAGTCTTCTCATCTGGACTCCGAGCCTCGGTGCAAACTTGGTAAGTATTTTCTCTTTCTTTACTTTCATTCCAGAGGATTTTGACAAATACAGGTTTTTTTTTTTTTTGATAACTTTAAAATTGATAAGAATTTCCAGAACTAACTAAAAAGCTGCATTCAAACTGAACAAAAATTAGTAACATGGAACTAAATACATTAAGGAGGAGGATTATAGTTTCTATGACTCTTGTTTGAAACATTGCTGGTTCTCTAATGTTTGCTCTTCCAGATTAAGGATTTTTCTCTTAAGATATCCATGATATACAGTAATAGAATGAAGAATTCCTCTGTGGGAAAATTGGAACATTTAACTTTTCTCTCTACCTGAACCCTCTGAAATTCAGAAACCCTCAGTGAGTGTTCTTTCTTCTATGGCAATCATAGTTATTTGCACGAGTTCAATAAGAATCTGTTCTCCTTGTAACAGGACACTGATGAGGGAGCATAAGGCAAGCTGAGGGCAAAGTACCGCCCCCCCCCACCCCCCCCCCCCCCAGGTGTGGTTGTGTGATATTCCTCAGGCACTCCTGAATGCCCAAGAACAAAGGAAAGGAAAGCAAACAAATGGTTGATTGATAGAGATCATAGTCATGCAGGACATGACCCTCCATCAGTTTACAAATATCTTAGTAAATTACAAGAAAAAGGCAATCTTATCGATAGCCTAATCTCCACAAACCTATAGACTCAGTTTCCTGAAGCCCCAACATCACCTTCCTCTCCATAGTGATATGGGGAACAAAGGCAAGAAGGAAATGGCAGGTGAAATTAAATTTCCTTATTACCTGCTACCCATTGACAAATACTTGTGGCAAATACAGAGTATAACTTTTCTCTAGAACCCCCTCTGGTCTTAATGTCAATGCCTTACTAGAGGGAAAACAACCTTAGCCTGAACATAGCAAGGCTCCTGGCATCCTATGAGTCCTCTTTAGCATATAAAAGTCCTTCTGGAAGCCTCCCTTTTGGCCTTTCCCTCCCCAACTCCATAGTACAAAACCAGTCACTCTTCACAACCCCAGTGCAGCTCTTCATGCCCAGGGGTCCTGTCCCTGTACTTTAATAAAATCACCTTTTTGGACCAAAGATGTCTTCAAGAATTCTTTCTTGGCTGTTGGCTCTGGACAATCCCACCATCACCCCAAAACGTCATTACTATATATAAGCTCCCCATCTGACCTATGTTGACCCATAGGTAGGGATATCGCTATGCTCTTATTCAGCAGGAAGCAGTTACAGAAGAGAAGACCTTCTACCTTCAGCAACCTTAGAGATTTCAGGGTCAAAATTGTTCAGGGGGGAGTGATGAGGGGAACAAAGGCAAAAAGAAATGTAGATAAAATTAAATTTCCTTATACCTTGTAGCTCACTGACAAATACTTGAAATAGGCAGAGTATTATATTCCTCCAGGAAGTCCCTACCATCCTACTGTTAATGCTTTGCTAGAGGGAAAAACATTCTTTGCTAGAGAGAGCCCCATGGCTCCCAAAGTCCACTTTAAACCACACGAATTTGAAGTGGAGTTTGAGAGCAAATGACCAAGAAAGAATTTTTGAGACATTTTGGGTGCAAAAGCGTGTTTTTAAAAAATGTTTACTTAGTTATTTTTGAAAGAGAGAGAGAGAGAGAGAGAGAGAGAGAGAGAGAGAGAGATCGTTTCAAGTAGGCTCCAGGCCTCAGCATCCTCTTCTGGGCACTGAGCGGCTGGGCCAGATGATCTCCCATGTTGTTTTTCCCTGACTTCTGGTGGCTCTGTGACATCCAGGGAGATTCATGGAACTGCTGGGGAGAATGTCCTCATAGGCAACTGAGGACAGACCCAAGTGTGGGATTTCCAGAATCTTCTCTATCCCTTGTAGCCCTTAATCCTACTTAATCTGTGGCTTATTCCATACCCTGGCTTTCTGGGCTTTGGTATCTTCAAGATGCTCAGAGGGGCACCAGGAGGGATCAGCCAATCCCTGCATGTGTGTGATAGCCCCCTTGTCCCAGCCCTGGGTCCCCCATTCATCACTGTTCTGGTCTCACCGTGTCTAGACAGTTTGGCCCACAAGTCCCAAGGGCAAATGCCTCATTATCTTCTGGCTTCCCTTGCATCTGTGATCTTAATGACAACCAGGCTTGACTCCAGTGGGCTCTGGAGGACTCCTCTGGCTGTGCCTCAAAAGGTGTTCAGAATAATGGGGATCCTGAGGCTGGGAGCCAGGGAATATTGCAAACATGCAGGATTGACTGAGCTCTTTGGTGCCTTCCTGGGAGCCGATGGCAGACCTGAGCCCAGAGACCTGGGAGTCTCACAGAACAGGGTGGGTGAAGGCTTCCCATTGGGAGATGACTGTTGGTCTATAGCAACTCCACACTGATGGGGCTCTGCTCTCTTTTTTTTTTTTTTTTTTTAATTTTTTTATTTTTATTTTTTTTTTCAACGTTTATTTATTTTTGGGACAGAGAGAGACAGAGCATGAACGGGGGAGGGGCAGAGAGAGAGGGAGACACAGAATCGGAAACAGGCTCCAGGCTCTGAGCCGTCAGCCCAGAGCCCGACGCGGGGCTCGAACTCCCGGACCGCGAGATCGTGACCTGGCTGAAGTCGGACGCTTAACCGACTGCGCCACCCAGGCGCCCCTCTGCTCTCTTTTTTATATTATACTCAGGAACACAGAGCTCTGGGAAAACTAGGGCATTTTTGTGTCTCTTTTTGGCAGTGTTTTGATGGGGATTGTTAGTCCCGGTCTCAGTGCTGACAGATGTAAGGGCTGACTGCAATCTTGCCCAGCATCTTGAACTCAGGGTCCATCAGACTCTACTCCGCACAGTCCTCTGCCCACACGTCCCATCTCAGGCTTCCTAATCCCCAGAACTCCCCCCTCTCCTCAAAACTGCATTTCCTTCTCTGAACTCTACCTGGACCAAAGGAATACCCATTCTACTCAGCTCCACTCAGTCCTGCCCTCAGACCATCCTGGCCTGTATCAGTCCCCACACTCTCACACATTGGAGGGTAAGGCTGGGTGATCATGTTCCTTCCTGTAGTTTGTTGCAAAACAAAGAAGAGAAACAGTGAAGCAAGAAGATGTTGAGGGTCATTCAACCTACCTCACAAGCACCTGAAATTCAGATGTCACGGACAAATACGGCTTGGAGAAGATGGTGAAAAAGGATTTTTCCACCTTCCCATCAGCCTGTGTGAGGAGGCGTCTAATGTGGGCTGGCTGGGAATTGGGCAGGAGTGGGCAGGACCCACGACCCTGTTTGTCTGAGGACCCCAGCTCACCAACAGAGTCAGGTTGCTAAGCATCCCCACCTACCCCAGCATCCAGTAGGGCCTTCTCCTCCACTCCAACAGGTGTTAGCATTCAAGATGGGAGTCAGATGACCGGTTTCCTGTGCAGCAATGACATTTACTTATTATTGATTATTTCTCACTTATCCATGGGGGATATGGCCCAAGACCCATGGTGGATGCCTGAAAACGTAGATATACTATAATACCCTATATGTGACTATGATTTTCCCCTATACATACCTATGATAAAGCTTAGTTTATAAACTAGGCATTATACTACTAATTTATAAACTAGTAAGAGATTAACAACAATAACATTGAAATAGAACAATTATAACAATATGCTGTAATAAAAGTTATGTGAATGTGGTTGACGGCAGGTAATTAAAAACAGGGAAAGTGAAACAACAGATAAAGCAGTTTGTACATTGTTACAAATATGCTCTCATCACCTACTTATTGGGCCTCAGTTACCTTAGATGTAAAATGGGGACAATAGCACTTACTTCCCAGGGTCACTATGAGCATTACATGAGGTCAGGTAGGTGACCTTACCTACCTGTAAATTGGAAAGAGGAATAGAGATGTTAAAGATCATTATTACATAGTCACTGGTCTATGGTGATTTGTGGATCAGGGAAAGTTTTCTTGGCCTGAAGTGTCTCTTCTGTCTGCAACAAAATTTTTTCCCTTTAGACTCGCCTCTTTGGGCTCAGCTGCTGCTTCTGGTAGCTTCTTTTCATGTACCTCTAAGAGTAGAAGCAACACAATGGAAATCATAATACCGTGTGAGATTTACCCCTAAAACTCTAAAGAGCTTTCGATTTTCCCGGCATTCCTTCTCAGGTGAGCTGAATTGGTAAAACCCACAGTCCTCCCTCCTGAGTAGGAAACCCTAGTTCTTCCCTACTGTGGGTTCCTTTGCGGCACATCTTTCCCCTCTTATGTCCACCACACTCACACAGAACACTTCACTTCTGACTTCTGGTCACCAAATGTGTGGAGTTTTTACCCCACACCAAGCAACTTTCTGTGACACCAGCTGGTGTCTTACACTTTAACTCAATTCTGACACTACCAACCTGGAGACAGCATCAGATCCCATGGGCAAAGGGCTCAGTCCCACCGGACTGCCCCCACCTCCACTTCAGATGCCAATACAAGAAGTAGGCACCCAGGTTACTCACAACTTCTGTCCAACAAATTGGACTTTCCCCTGAGCTCCTACACCTTTGGATTTGAATAATTTGCTATAGGAGCTCACAAAACTCAGGGAAACACCTACACTTGCCAGTTTATTAAGGAGATGGTAAGGAATACAGATGAACAACCAGATGGAGAGATGTGTAGGGCGAGGTATGTGGGAAGGGGCATGGAGCTCCCATGCTTTGTCCAGGCACACCCCTCTGTTTACTCACCTGGAAGCTTATGAACCCCATATTGTTTTGGATTTTATGGAGGCTTTCTCACATAGGCATGGTGGATTATTAACTCAATTTCCAGACCCTCTCTGGAGGATGGGGATGGGGGGTGAAAATTTCAAGCTTCTAATCAGGGCTTGGTCTTTCTGGTGACTAGTCCCCACCTGGGAGTCCTCCAAGCACCCACCCAGAATTGCCTCATTAGAACAATAGACACTCCTGTCACCCAGGAAATTACAAGGGTTTCAGGAGCTTTGTGCCAAGCACGGGGGGAGGGGGGGCAGAAACCAATGATATATTTTCTATTATCTCCCAGCTCCAAAGAACACAGACCTCTGAATTATTCACTCTGGTGGATGGGTGTGGGGTGTCAGTGGGATAGAGTAAAAATTGATTTGTTCCCTTTTTATGTGTGTTTTGTTATTTAGTTTTTAAAAATTTTTATTTTTTAAAGTTCTTTTTTTAAATGTCCATTCTGAGTGAGAGAGACAGAGAGCAAGTGGAGGAGGGGCAGAGAGAGAGGGAGACACAGAATTCAAAGCAGGATCCAGGTTCTGAGCTGTCAGCACAGAGCCTGACACTGGGCTCCAACCCATGAACCGTGAGATCATGACCTGAGCTGAAGTCGGATGCTTAAATGATTAAGCCACCCAGGAGCCCCTAACATTTTTTATTTTTAAAAAAGTTTTATATATTAAATAATCTCTACCCTCACGTGGGGCTTGTCCCCGGGATCAAAAGTCACATGCTTTTCTAAGCTAGCCAGTCACCCCTGAAATTTTAATTTAATTTGAATTCTCATATAGCTGACATACAATGTTATACTAGTTTCAGGTGTACAATATAGTGATCCAACACTCCCACATCACCTGCTGCTCATCATGACAAGTGCATCCTTAACCCTCATCACTTATTTCCCCTGTCTCCCTACCTCTGTTCCTCCCTGGTAACCATCAGTGTGTTCTCTATAGTTGGAAGTCTGTTTCTTGGTTTGCCTCTCTCTTTTTTTCCCCTTTGCCCATTTGTTTTGTTTCTTAAATTCCACATATGGATGAAATCATATAGTATTTGTCCTTTTCTGACTGATTTATTTCATTTAGCATTATGATCTCTGGCTCCATCCATGTCATTGCAGATGGCAAAATTTCATTCTTTGTTATGGCTGAATAAATCTCCTTACATGTATATACTACATCTTCTTTATCCATTCACCAACTGATGGACACTTGGACTGCTTCCATAACTTGGCTACTGTAAATAATGCTGCTACAAACTTAGGGATGCATGTGTCCCTTTGAATTAGTGTTTTCGTATACTTTGGGTAAATACCCATTAGAAAGTTTACTGGATCGTATGGTTGTTCTATTTGTAACTTTTTGAGGAACCTACATACTGTTTTCCACAGTGGCTGCACCAGTTTGCATTCCCACCAACAGTGCTTGAGAGTTTTTTTTCTCTCCAAATCCTTGCTAACACGTTTCTTGTGTTTTTGATTTTGTAGCTTTGATTTGTATTTTCCTGATGAGTGATGTTTAACCTTTTTTCATGTGTCTGTTGGCCGTCTGTATGTCTTCCTTGGAGAAATGTCTATTTATTTCTTCTGCCCATTTTAAAATTGGATTATTTGTTTTTTTGGGCGTTGAGTTGTGTAAGTTCATTATATATTTTGGATAATAACCCTTTATCAGATATGTCATTTGCAAATATCTCCTCCCATTCAGTAGTTGCCTTTTTAATTCTGTTTGTCTGTTTATTTATTTATTTATTTTTAATGTTTATTTACTTTTGGGAGAGAGAGAGAGAGAGACAGAGCTTGAGCAGGGGAGGGGCAGAGAGAGAGGGAGACATAGAATCCAAAGCAGGCTCCAGGCTCCGGGCACTTAACCAACTGAGCCACCCAGGCGCCCCTGTTTTTTGATTTAAGTCTCCAAACTGAAGGCCAGCTGCCTTGTCCTTCAAGTGCTTTTGCTCAGGCTGACAATAAAATTCTGTGCCACAGCCCCTTTGCTTTTAGCTCATCTACTGACAGAGTCCAGATGCAAATGCCGTCTAACCAATCATTCTTCTCTTTCTCTCTTCCATCTTGAAACTTTGTACCCAGGGATAGTAAGAGAAAGGTAGCACTGCCTGCTGCTTTCTGTTAAAACCATTACAGTTCAGTGACTTTTTCATACGGAGGTCTAGGCAGATCAGGTCCCTGATGTTACAACCCTTTCATTATGGAGGCTTGGACACAATCCCACCCTTGATATCAGCCCCTAAGTGCAGACCTGAGGTCTCCCAAGATTCTGGTTCTGCTCTGACTGGAGCTCGGTCCATCTGTTGCGGACCAGAGACTTGAGCATCTCGTTTAGTGGGTGGCGGGATGCCAAGCTGGGTGAGACTGGCAGGTGTGTTGCTCTTGTCTCTGTGCCCTCTGTGGCCCCCCCCCCCCCCGTGGTAGCTGTTGTTATAAACCTCAACATCTAGTACTGTGACTTCTCCAACTCTTGTTTTTCGTAATTGTGATATTCTGAGCCTTTTGTATCCCCTATACTTTTTAGAATTACCTTGTCAATTTCTCCAAAATCCTGACTAGGATTTTGACAGAGATTGTGCTGAATCTATGGAAAGTTTTGAGAGAACTGACAGCTTTGCAATAACAGAGTCTTCTGGTCCATGAACATGGAGTATCTTTTAACAGCTCCTCATCCCATTTAGAGTTAACTCCAAATTTGTGAAGTCTTCCTTGGTCTGGCCTCTGCTTCCCTCACAGAGTTAAGCTAATCTCCTCTCTCTCTCTCTCTGCTCTTCATTTACATTATTCTGGCTGTCTTCTTTCTGTCTCTTGAACATATCTGGCTGGCTATCATGTGTGGGTGCCTTTGTATCAGCAATATTCTCTAACTGCAGGACTTTTCACCCAGCTGGATTCTGTTATTCAGAGACAAGATAATGTGGTTAATGTACCACATGGTGATGATCGTTAACAAAACTGTATTGTAGACTTGTCATCTGCTGGGAGGATAAATCTTAAATCTTCCCAAATACACACACACACACACACACACACACAGTGGTAGTAATGTGAGGTGACAGATATGTTAATTAGCTCAATTATGTGATCATTTTACAATGTATGCATATATCAAACCTTCAAATTGTATACCTTAAATATATGCAATTTTTATATGTTAATGATATCTCAATAAAGCTGTTTAAAAAAGAGAAGAGAACAGGTGCTGTGGAGCTAGACAGTCTAGGTTTGAATTATGCCTCTGCATTTAGTATCTAAGTCACTTTGAGCTTGTTCCTTAACTTGTTCCTTGGGCTCCTTATCAGCAATTGTTATTCAGGTAAGATGAATGGGTAGGTGTGAAGTCTTTGCTAAGCACAGAGGAAGCTTATCTTCTCAGTTTCCAGAAGGCTCCCCATCCTACAGAAGCAGCCCCGGCACTCCCCATACTATGATACTATTCTAATTTTTTATATGGCAAAAAATTAAGTTATCCAGAATATGCAATAATACCACACTTTGTTTCTTTTTCATTTTAAACATTCTCCCTAAAGATTCTAAAGCATCTAGTAACCAGTCTTCAAGCATAGACCATCATTACTGGTTCCAGATATCAATCAGTGAGGCCATTGACTATGATATCAGTTGGCTCCAATCATAAAGATAAAACACATCTGTAAAATAGGAAGGAGAACTGGTAAAAATCCCAGATGGAGCCTCAACATTTAACTATTATAACCTGATTCTTCATCTTCGGTGTCAAAGTGGCCATGTTTCTTTACTTTTTAAAGTAATTGTTTGAATCCTGCTCCCCCCCACCCCAACCTAATATTCTCTTGAGGTCTTGGGCTGCAGAGCCACTTTCCAGTGAGTCTTTCTCAAGCTAACTAGAGTCCTTTGCTGCAGTAGCTTGTGGCTGCTACAAGGTGTCACTTTCAATGGCTGGTCTTCACAATGGGACGGAGGTGAGGGCTAGGACTGTGCTCTGGTTACCGTAGGGATGTGGCTTTGGCACTAAGCTTGTGGTTCTTTTCTAGATACACTACCTTTACATTTTGTGTAGGTGTCTGCTTCTACCTCCAGATTATAATGTTCTATAAGGCAGGGCATCATTCTTTCATTAGGTTGAAAAGTATTTGACAGTTAATAACTGTATATACTTAAGATGTACAATTTGATGATTATACTTAATACATTGTGTATTATGATCAAGCTAATTAACATATTAGTCACTTCATATAATTATATTTTTTTATGTGGTGAGAATGCTTATGATCTACTCTCTTATCAAATTACAAGTATACAATAAAGTATTAACTATAGCCACTTTGTTTTACATTAGATCTTCAGTATTTATTAATTTTGCATAATCAAAACTCTGTATCCCTTGACCAACATTTCCCCATTTCACCCTACCGCTAGCCCCTGGTAACCACATTTCTACTGTTTTTCTGAGCTCAATGTCACTACATCTAGTGAGATCATGCAGCATCGCTTTGTCTTTATCTGTCTTGTTTCACTTAGCATAATGTCTACCAGGTTCACTCATATTGAAAATGGCAGGCTTTCCTTTTTATGGCTAAATAATACTCCATTGTACATACATGCCACAATTTCTTTATCCATTTATCCTTAAGTGGAAAGTTAGGTTGTTTCCATATCTTGGCTATTATTAAATAACATTGAAAAGAATATGGGAGTACAGATTATCTCCTTGAGGTCTTGATTTCATTAAAAAAATTTTTTTTAATGTTTATTTATTTTTGAGAGAGAGACACACACACAGAGCACAAGCAGGGGAGGGGCAGAGAGACAGAGGGAGATACAGAATCTGAAGCAGGCTCCAGGGTCTGAGCTGTCAACACAGAGCCCAACACGGGGCTTGAACCCACAAGCTGTGAGATCATGACCTGAGCTGAAGTCGGACACTCAACTGACTGAGCCACCCAGGCGCTTCTGATTTCATTTCTTTTGGATGTATACTCAGAAGTGAGATTGCTGGATCATAAGGTAATTCTATTGCCAATTTTCTTTTTGTTCTTGAAAGGTATTTTATATTAGTATTATTTTTTAAATATTTCTTTTTTTAGGGGCACCTGGGTGGCTCAGTCAGTTAAGCGACTGGCTCTTGGTTTCAGTTTTATTTTTTACTTTTTGAGGAACCTCCATGCTGTTTTCCAGAGTGGCTGCACCAGTTTGCATTCCCACCAGCAGTGCAAGAGGGCTCCCCTTTCCCCACATCCTCGCCAACATCTGTTGTTTCCTGTGTTGTTAATTTTAGCCATTCTGACAGGTGTGAGGTGGTATCTCAGTGTGATTTTGATTTGTATTTCCCTGATGGTGAGAGATGTTGAGCATCTTTTCATGTATCTGTTAGCCATCTGGAAGTCTTCTTTGGAAAAATGTCTGCTCATGTCCTCTGCCCATTTCTTAACTGGATTATTTGTTTTTTGGTGTTGAGTTTGATAAGTTCTTTACAGATTTTGGATATTAACCCTTTATCAGATATGTCATTTGAAATTCTCTTCTCCCATTCTGTAGGCTGCCTTTTAGTTTTGTTGATTGTTTCCTTCACTGTGCAGAAGCTTTTTACCTTAATGAGGTCCCCATAGTTCATGTTTGCTTTTGCTTCCCTAGCCTTTGGCAATGTGTCTAGTAAGAAGTTGGTACAGTTGAGGTCAAAGAGGTTGCTGCCTGTGTTCTTCTCCAGGATTTTGATGGTTTTCTGGCTCACATTTAGGTCTTTCATTCATTTTAAGTTTATTTTTGAGTATGGTGTAAGAAAGTGGTCCAGGTTTGCTTTTCTGCATGTCGCTGTCCAGTTTCCCCAACACCATTTGTTGAAGAGACTATCTTTTTTCCATTGGATATTCTTTCCCGTTTTGTCAAAGATTAGTTGACCATACAGTTGTGGGTCCATTTCTGGGTTTTCTATTCTGTTCCATTGATCTGTGTGTCTGTTTTTGTGCCAGTACCATACTGTCTTGATGACTACAGTTTTATAATATAGCTTGAAGTCCAGAATCATGATGTCTCCATCTTTGCTTTTCTTTTTCAGGATTGCTTTGGGTATTCAGTTTATTTTGTGTTCCATACAAATTTTAGGACTGTTCTAGCTCTGTGAAAAATGCTGGTGGTATTTTGATAGAGATTGCATTAAATGTGTAGATTGCTTTGGGTGGTATCGACATTTTAACAATGTCTGTTCTACCAATCCATGAACATGGAATGTTTTCCCATTTCTTTGTTCCCTCTTCAGTTTCTTTCATAAGTGTTCTATAGTTTTCAGACTATAGATCTTTTACCTCTTTAGTTATGTTTATTCCTAGATATCTTATTGTTTTTGGTGCAACTGTAAATGGGATTGATTCCTTGATTTCTTTTTCTGGTGCTTCATTATTGGTGTATAGAAATGCAACAGATTTCCGTAGATTGATTTTATGTCCTGTGACTTTGCTGAATTCATGTATTAGTTCTGGCAATTTTTTGTGGAGTCTTTGGGTTATCTACGTAGAATATCATGTCGTCTGCAAATAGTGAAAGCTCGACTTCTTCCTTGCTGATTTGGATGCTTTTTTTTTTTTTTTTTTCTTTTCGCTGTTTGATTTCTGAGGCTAAGACTTCCAGTGAGATTTTAAATAGAAATGGTGAGAGTGGACATTCCTGTCTTGTTCATGACCATAGAGGAAAAGCTCTCAGTTTTTCCCCTTGAGGATGATACTAGCTATGGGTCTTTCATATATGGATTTTATGATGTTCAGGTATATTCCATCTATACCTACTTTGTTGAGGATTTTTATCAAGAGTTGATGCTGTATTTTGTCAAATGCTTTTTCTACATCTATTGAGAGAATCATATGGTTCTTATCCTTTCTTTTTTTTTTTAATTTTTTTTTTCAACGTTTATTTATTTTTGGGACAGAGAGAGACAGAGCATGAACGGGGGAGGGGCAGAGAGAGAGGGAGACACAGAATCGGAAACAGGCTCCAGGCTCTGAGCCATCAGCCCAGAGCCCGACGCGGGGCTCGAACTCACGGACCACGAGATCGTGACCTGGCTGAAGTCGGACGCTTAACCGACTGTGCCACCCAGGCGCCCCATCTTATCCTTTCTTTTATTAATGTGGTGTATCATGTTGATGGATTTGCAACTATCAAACCACCCCTGGAGGCCAGGAATAAATCCCACTGGATTGTGGTGAATAGTTCTTTTAAAGTACTGTTGGTTTCAATTCGTTAGTATCTTGTTGAAAATTTTTGCATCCATGTTCATTAGGGATATTGGCCTATAAATTTTTTTTAGTGGGGTCTTTGGTTTTGGAATCAAGGTAATGCTGGCCTCGTAGAAGGAGTTTGGAAGTTTTCTTTCCATTTCTATTTTTTGGAACACTTTGAGAAAAGTAGGTATTAACTTTTCTTAAATATCTGGTAGAATTCCCTGGGGAAGCCATCTGGTCCTGGGCTTTTGTTTGCTGGGAGATTTTTAATTACTGATTCAATTTCTTTGCTGTTTAGGGTCTGTTCAAATTTTCTATTTTTTTCCTGCTTCAGTTTTTAGTAGTTTGTATGTTTCTAGGAATTTATTCATTTCTTCCAGATTGCCTACTTTGTTGACATGTAATTTTTCATAATATTCTCTTATAATTGATTGTATTTCTGTGGTGTTGGTTGTGATCTCTTCTCTTTGATTCATGATTTTATTTATTGGGTCCTTTCTCTTTTCTTTTTGATGAGTCTGGCTAGGGGTATCAATTTTATGAATTATTTCAATTTTTTTTTTCAACGTTTATTTATTTTTGGGACAGAGAGAGACAGAGCATGAACGGGGGAGGGGCAGAGAGAGAGGGAGACACAGAATCGGAAACAGGCTCCAGGCTCTGAGCCATCAGCCCAGAGCCCGATGCGGGGCTCGAACTCACGGACCGTGAGATCGTGACCTGGCTGAAGTCGGACGCTCAACCGACTGCGCCACCCAGGCGCCCCTTATGAATTATTTCAAAGAACCAGCTCTTAGTTTTGTTGATCTGTTTTACTGTGTTTTTTTGTTTGTTTATTTCTATATCATTTATTTCTGCTCTAATCTTTATTATTTTCCTTCTTCTGCTGGCTTTAGGCTTTATTTGCTCTTCCTTTTCTAGCTCCTTAAGGTGTAAGGTTAGGTTGTGTATTTGAGACTTTTTTTTTTTTGCTTCTTGAGATAGACCTGTATTGCAATATGCTTCCCTCTTAGGACTGCCTTTGTTGCATCTCAAGTGTTTTGGACTGTCATGTTTTCATTTTCATTTGCTTCCATGCATGTTTAAAATTTATTTAATTTCCTGGTTAACCCATTCATTTTTTAGTAGGGTATTCTTTAATCTCTATGTATTTGTGGTATTTCCAATTTTTTTCTTGTGGTTGACTTCAACTTTCATAGTGTTGTGGTCTGAAAATATGCATGGAATGATCTCCATCTTTTCGTACTTGTTGAAGGCTGATTTGTGACCCAATATGATCCATTCTGGAGAATGTTCCATGTGTAGTTGAAAAGAATGTGTGCTTTAGGATGAAATGTTCTGAATATATCTGTTAAGTCCATCTGGCACAGTGTGTCATTCAAAGTCATGGTTACCTTTTTGATTTTCTGCTTAGATGATCTGTCCATTGCTATTAAGTGTGGTGTTAAAGCCCTCTACCATTATTGTATTATTATCAATGGGTTTCTTTATGTTTGTTATTAATTGATATATATTTGGGTGCTTTCAAGTTGTGGGCATAAATATTTATAATTGTTAGGTCCTGATGGATAGATCCTTTAATTATACAATGCCCTTCTTCATCTCTTGTTTCAGTCTTTGTTTTAAAATATAGTTTGTCTGATTTAACTATGGCTACTCTGGATTTCTTTTGGAGTTCGTTAGCATGATAGATGGTTTTCCATCCCCTCACTTTCTTTAAAATTAAAAAAAAATGTTTTTATTTATTTTTGAGACAGAGAGAAACAGAGCATGAGCAGGGGAGGGGCAGAGAGAGAGGGAGACACAGAATCTGAAGCAGGCTCCAGGCTCTGAGCTGTCAGCACAGAGCCTGACGTGGGGCTCGAACCCACAGACCATGAGATCATGACCTGAGCTGAAGTCGGATGCCTAACCAACTGAACCACCCAGGCGCCCCTAAAATTTTTTTTTAACATTTATTCATTTTTGAGAGACAGAGAGAGACAGAATGCGAGTGGGGGAGGGGCAGAGAGAGAGGGAGACACCGAATCTGAAGCAGGCTCCAAGGTCTGGGCTCTGGGCTGTCAGTACAGAGCCCGATGTGGGGCTTGAACCCATAAACCATGAGATCATGACCTGAGCCAAAGTTGGGCGCCACCCAGGCACCCCCCCATCCTCTCATTTTCAATCTGCAGGTGTCTTTAGGTCAAAAATATGTATCTTGTAGGCAGCATATAGATGAGTGTTGTTTTTTTCTTTTTTAAAATCCATTCTGATGCCCTAAGTCTTTTGACTGGAGCTAAATGATTGGACTAAATAGTCCATTTACATTCACAGTGATTATTGATAGATATGAATTTACTGCTATTGTGTTACCTATAAAGTTGGTATTTCTGGTGATGTTCTCTGTTACTTTCTAGTCTTTGTTGCTTTTTGGTTCCCTCCCCTCCCCCCTCCCCAAAGAGTTCCCTTTAATATTTCTTGCAGGGCTGGTTTAGTGGTCATGAACTGCTTTAGTTTTTGTTTTTCCTGGAAACTCTTTATTTCTATCTCTCCTTCTATTCTGATGATAGCCTTGCTGGATAAAGTATTCTTGGCTGCATATATTCCCCATTCATCATGAATATATCATGCCACTCTCTTCTGGCCTGCTAAGTTTCAGTGCATAGATCTGCTGCAAACCTTATCTCTTTTCTCTTATAGGTTAAGGACTTTTTTTTCCCTTGCTGCTTTCAGATTATTTTGTTTTACCTTTTTAATGTTTATTTATTTGAGGGAGAGAGAGAGAGAGAGAGAGAGAGAGAGAGAGAGAGAGAGAGGCGCCTGGGTGGCGCAGTCGGTTAAGCGTCCGACTTTAGCCAGGTCACGATCTCGCAGTCCTTGAGTTCGAGCCCCGCATCGGGCTCTGGGCTGATGGCTCAGAGCCTGGAGCCTGTTTCCGATTCTGTGTCTCCCTCTCTCTCTGCCCCTCCCCCGTTCATGCTCTGTCTCTCTCTGTCCCAAAAATAAATAAACGTTGAAAAAAAAATTAAAAAAAAAAAAAAAGAGAGAGAGAGAGATATGCAGAGAGATGCAGAGAGAGAGAGGGAAACACAGAATCCAAAACAGGCTCCAGGCTCTGATCTGCCAGCACAGAGCCTGATATGCCGCTTGAACCAAAGAACCATGAGATCATGACCTGAGCCAAAGTCGGACAATTAACCGACTGAGCCACCCAGGTGGCCCGAAGATTCTTTCCCTGTCTGTGTATTTTGTGAATTTGACTATGATATGTCTTGGTGATGGCCGGCTTTTGCTGAATTTGATGGGAGTTCTCTGTGCTTCTTGGATTTTGATGTCTGTTTCCTTCCCCAGATTAAGGAAATTTTCAGCTACAATTTGCTTAAATAAACCTGCTCCTTTTCCTTTCTCTTCTTCTGGGACTCCTATTATATGAATGGTATTATGTTTTAAGAAGTCACTGAGTTTCTCAAGACTACATTCTCAATCCTATACCTCTTTCCATCCTCCTTTTCATTATTTTTTCATAATTTTATCTTCTATATCACTGATTTGTTCCTCTGTTTTCTCCATCCTCATTGTCATTGCATCCACTTGGTTTTAGGGTTTTTTATTTCAGCCTGACTAGTTTTTAGTTCTTTTATCTGCAGTAAGGGATTCTCTGGTGTCTTCTATGCTTTTCTCAAGCCCAGTAATATCCTTATGATTATTGTTGTAAATTCCGGTTCAGACATCTTACTTGATTAATGCATCTGTATTGATTAAATCCCTAGCTATAACTTGTTCCTGTTCTTTCTTTTGGGTTAAATTCCTCTATTTTGTCATTTTGTATGGGTCACTATTTTTTTGGGTGTGTGACTGTTAGGAGGGTCTGTCGTATTCTTGCTCCTGAGAATAATGGCTTTATTAAGAACAGGTACACTATATGTATATATGTATATATATACGTATATATATACACACACACATATATGTATATAAATAAATAAAAAATTTAAACATGAAAAATGAAAAACAAATAAAAAAATAGCCTTTTCTGTATCCCATAAGATAAAGTCAAAGGGGGGGGGGAAACAAAGGAAGCTATATCTTATTTCCTCTAGAGCTGAAGCTTTGTAACCCTCTATGATCAGCAGACTTGGTGCAGGTGAGAGTTTTGTGCTGGTCTTCTGGGGTGGAGCCTCCTGTGCTGATTCTCAGGCAGACTTGCCCTAGTGGAGATGCACCCTGCAGGGTGCAGGGTGGTGGGACTGGTGTAAGTGGTCCTGCCTCCACTGGCTGGTGCTGTTTTGGTCACTGAAGTTGGTTAGTGTTGATGGTCCAAGGGTGGGGGTGGAAATGGCATCACCCTTCTCTCTCATCCCTGGAGCAGGGAACTGACACCTGCCACTCCTCAGGAAGCCCTCACAGAGGAGCAAACAATCACCCCTCCTGTGTCCCCAGCTTCTGTCACATTCCTGCCTTCACCCTGCCTGCATCTGAGCCATCCACCTGCCAGGCAGCACAGCACTTCTGTGTTTTATCTTAGGCTCATGACTGGGTTTCAAAACTCCAAATCCTAGAAATCCATGTGGCGTGAGCCTGCGTTGATCCTCTGTGGAAGGCGTCCCTGTGCTGTGACTGGTGCTTGTCCCAGAAAATAGTAGTGGAACCGTGCAGTGGGTTGGAATTTATGGTGAAGTGCAGCAAAACGCTGGCACTAAGGCTCATCACCCTTAGCTGGTGTCCCCATTTCTATGTTAATGAATGGGGCAGTTCAGTGGTGCCAAACCGGTCTTTTGTCCCTAGAGAGGCCATGACAACTCTCCCAAATGTACTCCAAGAAGGAAAACTCTTTCTCCCTGTGTGACCCAGAGGATCCTTAGAACTTGCTGTCCACCCCCTGAATCTTCGTCCTCCTTCCCCACCAGAGCACCGCTAAGCCCACCAGGGGTGACCCTGGCGATGACGCGGACCTCTAAAACTTCAGACTTTGTGCTCTCTTGCTTCTACAATTGTGCAGTTTAGCTAAAAGATTCAGCTCCTCGCTTTTTCCCAGTCAATGGTTTTGGGGAAGAGTTTTCCTTATGCAATCTCCTGCACATGTTTTCACTCTCTGTATTTCTTTCTCTCTCCATGATCAGGGCTCCCTCTCCTCTGAAGCACCCACAGCTCTTCTCTCCCCCAAATCAACTCTCTGCAGCTCCTACCTTACATGATGTGTCATTTTTTTTTTTAAACTTTATCTGTGTGCAGTTTGTTTTCTCAGACTTCAGATACATTTCTTGGGTGCTCAGAATGATTTGTCATTTATCTAGCTGTGTTCAAGGGATGAGGCAAGTGTAGGGTCTCCCTATCCCTCCACCATTTTAACCTCCTATTTCTAATTTTTTGAGGAACCTCCATACTTTTTTCCCTAATGCGTGTACCAATTTACATTCCCACCAACAGTATACAAGGATTCACTTTTCTCCACATCCTTGCTAACATTTGCTATTTATTGTCTTTCTGAATATACTCATTGTAACAAGTATTAAATTGTATATCATTTTGTTTTTTAATTTTTTTAAAAAAAGTTTATTTAGGGGCACCTGGGTGGCTCAGTCGGTTAAGTGGCCGACTTCGGCTCAGGTCATGATCTTGCGGTCCGTGAGTTTGAGCCCCACGTCGGGCTCTGTGCTGATAGCTTGGAGCTTGGAGCCTGCTTCTGTTTCTGTGTCTCCCTCTCTCTCTCTGCCCCTTCCCCATTTGCACTCTGTCTCTCTCTGCCTTTCAAAAATGAATAAGTGTTAAAAAAAAGTTTATTTATTTTGAGAGAGAGAGGGCAGAAGGGGCAGAGAGAGGGAGAGAGAGAGAATCTCAAGCAGGCTCTGCACTGTCAGTTCAGAGCCTGATGTGGGGCTTGAACTCATGAACCGTGAGATCACGACCTGAGCTGAAATCGAGTCAGACGCTCAACCAGCTGAGCCACCCAGGCTCCCTATCATTGTGGTTTTGATTTACATTTCCCTGATGATTAGTGAAGATGAACACTTTTTCATATATCTGTTGGTTATTTGTATGTCTTCCTTAGAGAAATGTCTATTCAGATTCTTTGCCCATTAAAAATATTTTTTGTTATTGAGTTGTATGACTTCCTTATATATTCTAGATATCAAATATATAGTTTGCAAATATTTTCTCCCATTCTGTTGGTTGCCTTTTAACTTGTTGATTGCTTTCTTTGCTGTGCAGAGCTTTTAATTTAATGTAATCTCATTTGTCTATTTTTGCTTTTGTTGGCTGTGCTTTTGGTCTCCACATCCAAAAAATTATTGCCCAGACCAATGTCAAGAAACTTTTCTTCTATGTTTTTCTTTAGTAGTTTTATGGTTTCAGGTCTTCTATTCAAGTATTTACTCCATTTTTAGTTGATTTTTGTGTATGGTGTGAGACCAGGGGCCACCTTCATTCTTCTGCATCCAGTTTTCCGAGCACCATTTCTTGAAGAGACTATCCTTTCCTTATTTCAGCACTCTTAGCAAAGATCAATTGATCTTATACGTGTGGATTTATTCCGGGTTCTCTATTCTGTTCTACTGGTCTATATTTTTGTTTTATGCCAATACCATACTGTTTTGATTACCATAGTTTTGTACTGAATTGTGAAATCAGCAAGTGTGATGCCCCTAGCTTTGTTTTTTTGCCCAAGATTTCTTTGGCTATTCAGTCTTTTGTCGTTCCATATGAATTTTAGGATTATTTTCTATTTCTGTAAAAAATGCCATAGGGATTTTGATAAGGATTTCATTGAATTTATGGATAACTGCAGGTAGTATGGACACTTTAACAATATTAATTCTCCCAACGTATGGACATAGGATGTCTTTCTACTTATCTGTGTCCTTTTAAATTTGCTTCATCAATATTTTCATAATTTTCAACTCTTTGAGTAAGTTATTTCCTAAGCATTTTGTTCTTTTTCTTGCTATTGTAAATGAGATTGTTTTCTTAATTTCTCTTTTGGATAGTTTGTTGTTGTGTACATAACACATTGATTTTTGTATGTTTATTCTGTATTCTGCAACCTTATTGAATTTATTATTTATAACAGGTTTATTGTTGTTTAGTTTTTAGAGTTTTCTATGTATGATCATGTCATCTGCAGAGATAATTTTCTTTTCTTTCTTTCTTTCTTTCTTTCTTTCTTTCTTTCTTTCTTTCTTTCTTTCTTTCTTTCTTTTGTCTAGTTTCTTTACTAGGACTTCCAGCACCAGCAAGAGTATGTGTCTTTGCCTTGTGCTATATCCTGGAGGGAAATCTCAGTTTTTCTCCCCCACTGATGATGAAGTTACCTGTAAGCTTTTCATATATGGTGTTAAGATCCTTTTGTACCTGTTTTGTTGAGCTTTAATCATGAAGTGGTGCTGAACTTTGTCAGTTTCCTTTTCTGCATCTATCCAGATAATTATGCATTTTTTCTTTCATTTTGTTAACGTGTTATAACACCTTGATTGATTTGCGTATGTTGAACTATCCTCACATCCTTGGGATAAATCCCACTTAGTCATGGTGCATGATCCGTTTAATGTGCTGTTGAATTCAGTTTGCTAGGATTTTATTAAGGATTTTTACATGTATGTTCATCAAGAATATTTGCCTAGGGGCGCCTGGGTGGCGCAGTCGGTTAAGCGTCCGACTTCAGCCAGGTCACGATCTCGCGGTCCGTGAGTTCGAGCCCCGCATCAGGCTCTGGGCTGATGGCTCAGAGCCTGGAGCCTGCTTCCGATTCTGTGTCTCCCTCTCTCTCTGCCCCTCCCCCGTTCATGCTCTGTCTCTCTCTGTCCCAAAAATAAATAAAAAAAAAAACGTTGAAAAAAAAAAAAAAGAATATTTGCCTATAGTTTTTCTTTAGTGTCTTTGCTTAGTTTTGGTATCAGGTGATGTTGCCTTCATTAAATGAGTTTGGAAGTGTTCCTTCCTCTTTTATTTTTTTGAAAGAGTTTAAGAAGCATTGGTATGAATTTGAATGTTTGGTAGAATTCACTCATGAAGCCATAGGTCCTGGGTTTTTCTTCTTTGTTTTCCCAGTCAAAACAGGAAGCTCATCACTAAATTTGCAAAAAATGCTTAAGACAGTTCTTCAAATTGAAATGAAAACTCACTAAACAGAAATATGAAAGCATTGGAAAGCATAAATCTCACAGGTAAAGGTAAATATATGGACAGATATAGGTTAATGTAATACTGTGAAAGTGTCTAGTGACTTTTATATTAGGGTGGGGAAGGTTGTTGGGGTACTCCTGTTCTCCTTCCCTCCCCCTCACAACAGAAGGAAGTCATGGGTCTCCATATGGGTGTACTTGGTGCAGCAGTGACACCTGTGTCTAGGCATGGGTGTGGGGAGGCAGCTACGGAGCTGGGAACTTGGGGGCTTGTATTTGGGAGGTGAGTGGCAGCTCTGGTCTGTAGGAGGTGGGGTACAGTGCAGAGCAGCAACTCTGGCAGGGGAAGGGAGTATAAATTCATTTCTGTCCCCCTTCTCCCCAGCACCTAGCACACATGGCAAAATTCTAAAGAAATATCATTATTAAGGAAGAGTTGATTGAAATGTATAAATCTAAAGTAATTTAAATGTCTACTAATAATGGATTAAAAAAACAAATTTTGATACATGCAAACAAATGATCACTATATACTCATTAAAAATCAGGCCAGTATTGATTAAGTGGGTGAGAAGATGCCCTCAGTCTAGCATTGAGTGAAAAGACTAGTTATAGCACAGTTGTGGAAGGAGGTCATCACTGTGCATTGGGATGGTCTGGGGAGTCATTGTGTCCCAGCTTGAGTGAAAGGCAAGGTGAAGAGGGGTGCAATATGACCTCTCCCTCCAAACAAGCTATGGGTTAAAAATGAAATCCATTTTGATACAGGTATGCTGTTTCAAAGGGACACATGCACCCCAATGTTTATAGCAGCACTATCAACAATAGCCAAAGTATGGAAAGAGCCCAAATGTCCACTGATGCATGAATGGATAAAGAAGATGTGGTATATATACACAATGGAGTATTACTCGGCAATCAAAAAGAATGAAATCTTGCCATTTGCAACTATATAGATGGAACTAGAGGATATAATGCTAAACAAAATTAGTCAGTCAGAGAAAGACAAATATCATATGACTTCACTCATATGAGGACTTTAAGAAACAAAACAGATGAACATAAGTGAAGGGAAACAAAAATAATATAAAAACAGGGAGGGGGACAAAACAGAAGAGACTCACAAATATGGAGAACAAACTGAGGGTTGATGGAGGGGTTGTGGGAGGGTGGATGGGCTAAATGGGTAAGGAGCATTAAGGAATCTACTCCTGAAATCATTGTTGCACTATATGCTAACTAACTTGGATGTAAATTAAAAAAAGAAATTAAATTAAAAAAAAAACGATAAAAATGGAATCCCTTTTGAGTGACAAATCATTATCCAGTGAATGTCCAAGGATATATTGGCATGCCAAATTTGTTAGTTAGGTGATTTCAAGATTTTTATTTTTATTTTGTTTCTTGGTTGCAGATAATGCAGTAGTAAACATTTTACTATCTATTGCTTTTTAATATCTGTTTAGTTACTTTCTTGGGATAAATTCTCAGGACAGTGATGGCTAAAATATATTTTTTTAACATTTATTCATTTTTGAGAGTGAGGGAGACAGAGCATGAGTGGGAGAGGGGCAGAGAGAGAGGGAGACACGGAATCTGAAACAGGCTCCAGGCTCTGAGCTGTCAGAACAGGGCCCAACGCGGCGCTTGAACTCACAGACTGCAAGATCATGACCTGAGCTGAAGTTGGATGCTCAACCGGCTAAGCCACCCAGGCACCCCAGTGATGGCTAAAATAAAAGTATTCAATAAAAGCTCTATGATTCTAGGTTGACATTTCCATATCATTTTACATTTTAGAAATTTGAGCCCTGTTTTTACTTTGGAAACATGAAAGTGTTTTGGTGAACCACTATTTGCTGGAGAAATCACTATGTTGTGCAGATGAAGTCTCACCCTGCAATCTGAAAAAGATTTTGGCTTACATCTTTCCCTATCCTCTCTCAAACCTTCTGTGATGTGGGGCTTAATCTATGGTTCAATCGCCTGTCCTTTTGCCCCCCTTTCTGGGAGGTGTATTCGACAGCCGGTGTGGCCCCTCCCAGGAGAGAGCGGGGCTGAGATGGGCTGAAAGAAGGTGTGCCCTGGGCCAAGGGAATTCACCTGTCCCTCAAGGGCCCAGGTGGCACTTATATGGAGCCCCCTTAGGGTAAGTTTACTTCCACATTGTGGTTATTTCTTACAATAAAACTGTTCCTACCATTTCTTTCTCACTTCCCACCCATCACCCAATCACTGAAAATCCTCTCAGCTTCTTTCTGTGCACAGGATGCAGTGCAGGCCTGGTTTGGCACACAGGCCCCTTTGTGTTGCCTCTGTCCTGCCTCTCCAGCCTTGTTTTGTCCCCGTGCTCATTATCTGCCCTGTGGACTCTGAGCAGCCTCTGAGCAGCCTCCAGCCTCTCTCTTTCACACCCTTAAGCCTTTGTTTTTGCTGTTTCCTCTGTCCCAGAGACTGCTTCTCCATGCAATTGAATCTTTTCTTCAAGTCCCAATTCAAAATCAGCTCTGTATTGAATCTTCCTCAACTCTTCTCCAGGCAGAAAGTGTCTCTTCCTGGGGGCACCATTCATGCCACCAGGCCTGTATTGTTCACAGTGGATCATGCCAGTGTGAGACTCTGTCCCCTCCACTCACCCCCACCCTGTGGCTTGGACCCATGTCATATTCACATTACCTAACCAGGTCCAGGCACACTGTGGCCACTCAAGAAATATTTGTTGGATGAATTAATATGCTTAATGACTGTGGAGTCCGGTGACTCAGTAATTGAGGGAGGACACCTGAGGAAGATGTATTTAAGTTGTGGTTTGACCCCACCCAAGCCCAGGAGCCAGGAGGATGGGCTCTGAGGTATGGACATTGTGACTTGTGATTCTGAGATGCTTCAGATCAGGCTCTGAAGGAAGGTGTGTCCCTGAAACTGGTTGACTTAATTGTAGGAAGCAAGTGTCATGTGATATCGTCTCAGGGATGCAATTAAGGCTCAGTCGTGCTGTTGAAGAACCTGTGAAGAGTCATGACACTGGCTGCCATAATTAGAAGCACCAAGGATGGGCAGAATATAGGACTTGGTGGTTGGGCCCCTGTTCACACAAACACATCCTGCCTGAGCACTGGGGAATCTCTGGGATAAACTAGAGGCCAGCACTGTGGATTCAGAGCAACCCTGTCCCAACTGCACAGGTCAGCACTTCTCCCAAGAGAGTAGTGGAGGTGGGGTGGATGGTTCTGGGTTTGTGCAGGTCTGAGAGAGCAGAAATGGATGGCTTACCTGTTTTGGAGAATGTGTACAGTTGATGGATATCCCAACAGGGTAATTGTGGTCCCCCAATTGGTTTGAATCTTGTTCCAGGTGGATCAGTTGTGTGATTTTGGGAAATTTACTTAACATCTCTGGATTTCACTTCTTCCTCAGGAAAATGGGGGAAATGATGCCTGCTTCATTAGGATTACATGGATACTCTGTATAAAAGGCTCTATCTAGTGTTTGGCTGGCTTCATAAGAGTCAGAACCAGCAGTTGTTGATTCTTATCTGCACAGAATCTGGAGGGGACCACTGAGCTGATGGGATAACCTGCCTCCTGAAAACAGGGATCTCATCTTTGTAGGATGTGTGGAGGGGGAGATTGTGGATACCTCATCTGTGTGTAAAGCACCGGGGTTGGTGCTGTGGGGTGACAAGGGGTGGCTGTGGGTGCCCTTGCTTGCCCCATTGCTGGCCAACCCAACTCAGGGCAGAAGGGACCATGTGGATGACAAGTAGACCCCTTTAGAGGGTCATGCAGCAAGGCGGTGGTCAGAACAAAGGTGGGCATCCTTGTGTTGTCTCTACATTCAACTGAGAAAGGAAAACAATAATACCTGAGCAGGGCTGGGCGTTCTGGGTGGTATAATTTTAATATTTCATTTGTGCTATGAAGTAGTCTAGTACTGTCTTGCACCAAAGAGTCTAGATTCTTTTCACTTTTGATTTTGGGTGACTCCTAAGTTGAGAGTAGGGTCGGGGGGGCAGAGAACATGCTCCTGTCTTCAGGAAGCCCACTGTCTCAAGGAAAGGACAGACACCTGTCCTGAGTGCTCACAGCACAACTTCAGCAGGAACTCTGAGCCACGTTTGCAAAAGGAATCAGCTGGAGTGAAAGGAGGTGGACAGAATGAGAGGGCAGAAGATTCTTGGAGGAAGTGCCTGTCTGTCATGGGGCCGCTCTCTCCTCAGCTTCTCCACTGTCCCCAGGGCCTCCAGCACTACATCTCCAGTTCTCCCTGTCCTGGCCACGGCCCAGCCACCATGACAGGCACACCAGTGGAGGAATCCCTCTTCCAAATCATCCACTGCTACCACCAGTATGCAGCCCGGGAGGGAGACGTGGAGACCCTGTCCTTGGAGGAGTTGAAGGCTCTGCTTATGGACAATGTACCCCGCTTCATGGAGAGCCTGGTGTGTGGGGTCTGGGGTCAGGTGGGGATGAAGTACAGGGTTGGTTGTGGGGTTGGAAGCGAGTAGTGAGGGTGTAGATACATGGAGTTATCTCCCAAGAGAATTCCTACTTAGGGGAGGAGGAGGAGGAGGGAGTTGGGAGGGCAGGATCTGCCAGCTTTATTTCCCCTCCCTGCCTTCTCCTGAAACTTCCTGCCTGGCCCCACTTCAGCCCTAATCCCTGAGATTTAGTCCCAACCCAACCTGTTTATTCCTCTGCTCATCCTGTTTCCTGAGAGAATAGGTGCTGATCTTCCCTCTGCCTGAAGCCCCATTCAGTCAGAGATCCTGCCCCGAACCTGCCCTTTTAGCCTCAGCCCCTTCTGGGTACTGGCACAAACCTCCCCTGTCCCTGTGCTTGGAGGAGGACAGTTTGGGCAGAAGCCAGGTGGGGGTAGGGAATGTAATCTCCCCTTCCAGCTGCTGTCTGAAGGGCTAACAGAGGCTCTGGGACCAGCCTGGGGCTCAGAAACCCTCTCAGGCCTGCTCGTCTTCTCCATTATCAGAGTCTGTGCTTACCAAGTGTCTTGGGAGCTGCAAGGCTGGCAGGAGTGTCTGTGGGGTAATACCCTCTGCCCTCAGCGCCATGCCTGGAGGGGTCTCTGGACTGTCACCTCCAGTGGACTTCAGGTCCATGCTCTGAAGGGCACTACATTCCAAAAGCAGCGCTCCTTTGTTTACTGCGCGTCTCCCCCTTACCTACCTTTGGGAAACATCAGAGGAGAGTTCTGCCCTCAGTTTACTGGAGTGTAGCTGTAAGGGTCACAGAGGGGACTAGGGTGACTTTCTTTCCAGGGCCAACTGTCTGTAGCCCATGGGGCTGGGCCCGATGCTCACAGCACCCCCGCCCCTGCCCCGCCCCAGGTTAAGGGCCCCCAGGGACAGACACTAGACCAGGGGGGCTGAGGTGAAAGAAGCCAGGGAGAGCCTGCCCTAGCAGGAAGCCTTCAGTTTTGGGATCAACCAGTTTTGTGGAGATACGATTAGGTGAATTAGATGGTGGTGGGCGGCAGGGGAAACAGAGGGTATGGAGCGCCCCATGGAGATGAGGGCCACCCTCTGGGCCCCCAGCTGCTGACAGATGCAACAGGTTTCTTCCCTGTAGGCTTTCCAAGCACTCCACTCTGAGTCTCCACACCCACCAGCCAAACCCTGCGGGAACATGCTCCACGGGCCCTGCCCAGGACTCTGTTCTCATCCCTGTCTTCTCACCGCACTGCACACTGACCCTGGCCTTCCTTCTCGCTGCCCCTTCAACCCCACGTGCGTTTGTTCCTCCCCTATTCTGTCTCCGATCTTCATCCCTCAGGGCCACCTGCTCTGGGACATGCTGGACACCTCAGGGCCCATGATGTTCTTTCCCCTTATTCTGCACTTTCTGCAGGGGACACAGGCTAAGTGTCATAAACAAGTCCTGAGCAGACGCCACAGCATGCACACATCTGATCCCACCCCCTGGTGGCCCTGCGATAGTGCTGGAGGTGCAGACACGAGGGGCAGATGGGCTCTGCCCGGAGGAGCTCCCAGTGTGAAGCAGGGGCACAGCCTTCCATCCCAAAGCTCCTGGACTGGTGGCCTCTGCAGGGAGGCTGCCAGTGCAGCTGGGCAGACAGGTCAGGAGGTGCCAGGCCGCTCAGCTCTGCCCAGCAGCCAGGCGGTCAGTCAGCCAGTGGTGCCCAGGCTGCACTGTCAACCCACACAGCCCTGGGGCCAGCTAGCTGAGGTGCCTGCCATGTCTCCGCCTCTTAGCCTGATTCCATAGCATAGGGTGCCCTGGCCTCTGCCTGAGTGATGGGCTGTTTGTTGCAAGCCTCTTGTGGCTGGGCCATGCCATGGTGCCACGCAAGCAGTGGAGGCACGGCCCTTTGCTGTGGGCCATGTGCCTGGGTTGATGGGTGACCCTCTGCCCCTCCTCAGGGCCGGAAGGAGCCCTACTACATCTCGGAGTTGTTCCGGGCTGCAGACAGGAACAAGGACAACCAGATCTGCTTTGATGAGTTCCTCTTCGTCCTGGGCCGTCTGGTGAGGGACTACCACCTGCACTACCACCGGCAGCAGTGTGCCCACTACTGCGCCCAGCACAGCCTCCACTAGCAGACATGTGGCCGCCTCCACCCACAGGGGCCTGTCCGGGAGCGGATGGAGAGCTCTGCCCAGTGAGTCTGTGTGTGCCCACATGTGTGTGCAACCAACAGCTGTGAGGGAAGAGAATAAAGCAACCCCATAAATGTGTCCTGGAATTCTTTAGTTCATGGATTTGGGCATCTGCTGTGGGTCCTACATCGGGGACCATCCATTTAGGGTGAGAGATACAGCCCCAGTCTCCAGGAGCCCCTGTCTGAGGGGGAGGCCCGGCCCAACCTCCAGGAGCCCCTGTCTGAGGAGGAAGGCACAGCCTGGCCTCCAGGAGCGTCTGTCTGAGGGGAGACATGGCCTGGCCTCCAGGAGCCCCTGTCTGAGGGGGGAGGCATGGCCCTGACCTTCAGGAGCCCCTGTCTGAAGGGGAAGGCACAGCCCAGCCTCCAGGAGCCCCTGTCTGAGGGGGGAGGCATGGCCCGGTCTCCAGGAGCCCCTGTTTGAGCGGGGAGACACGGCCCGGCCTCCAGGACCCCTTGTCTGAGGGGGAGGTCCGGCCTGACCTCCTGGAGCCCCTGTCTGAGGGGGGAGGCATGGCCCCAGTCCCCTGGAGCCCCTGTCTGAGTGGGGAGGCATGGCCCTGACCTCCAGGAACCCCTGTCTGAGTGGGGAGGCATGGCCCTGACCTCCAGGAGCTCCTGTCTGAGGAGGGGAGGCATGGCCCCAGTCTCCTGGAGCCCCTGTCTGAGCGGGGAGGCCCAGCCCGGCCTCCAGGAGCCCCTGTCTGAGGGGGGAGGCATGGCCCTAGTCCCCTGGAGCCCCTGTCTGTGTGGGGAGACATGGCCCTGACCTCCAGGAGTCCCTGTCTGAGGGGGGAGGCATGGCCCAACCTCCAGGAGCCCTTGTCTGAGGGGGAAGGCATGGCCCTGACCTCCAGGAGCCCCTGTCTGAGGGGAGAGATATGGCCGGGCCTCCAGGAACCCCTGTCTGAGGGGGAGGCACGACCATAGTCTTGTGGAGCCCCTGTCTGAGGGGGGAGGCATGACCCCAGTCTCCTGGAGCCCCTGTCTGAGGGAGAAGGCACAGCGCTAGTCCTCTGGAGCCCCTGTTTGAGTGGGGAGACATGGCTCGACCTCCAGGAGCCCCTGTCTGAGTGGGGAGACATGGCCCGGCCTCCAGGAGCCCTTGTCTGAGAGGGAGGCATGACCCTAGTCTCCTGGAGCCCCTGTCTGAGTGGGGAGACATGGCCCCGACATCCAGGAGCCCCTGTCTGAGGGGGAAGGCACAGCCCGGCCTCCAGGAGCCCCTGTCTGAGGGGGGAGGCACGGCCCATCTCCTGGGGCCCCTGCCTGAGGGGGGAGGCATGGCCCTAGTCCCCTGGAGCCCCTGTCTGCGTGGGGAGACATGGCCCTGACCTCCAGGAGCCCCTGTCTGAGGAGGAAGGCACAGCCTGGCCTCCAGGAGCGTCTGTCTGAGGGGAGACATGGCCTGGCCTCCAGGAGCCCCTGTCTGAGGGGGGAGGCATGGCCCTGACCTTCAGGAGCCCCTGTCTGAAGGGGAAGGCACAGCCCAGCCTCCAGGAGCCCCTGTCTGAGGGGGGAGGCATGGCCCGGTCTCCAGGAGCCCCTGTTTGAGCGGGGAGACACGGCCCGGCCTCCAGGACCCCTTGTCTGAGGGGGAGGTCCGGCTTGACCTCCTGGAGCCCCTGTCTGAGGGGGGGCATCCATTCTCTTGGGGAGCTGCCTCTCTGGCAAGGAAGCCAGGCCTCACCGGTGATGTTTTGACCACTCATTCTCTGCACATACATGATGGGACAGGGAGCAGGGGGGCCGACGCACACTGGACAAGGACCCACCTCGAGGGTCTAGAGGAGAGCCCCCAGGAATGAGTGTTTAAAAGTGGAGTGGCTTGGGCCTGAGAAGGGAGGATGATGCAGGTAATTGACGTCAAGGCCAGTCAGCGAGGAAAGATTGTGAGGTGGGTTTTGCACACACTGAGTCAGAGACTGGGACAAGGGCAAAGGGCAACACTCCAATCTGTTATGGTGAAGAGTGAAAAGTGGAACCTGGGCTCCCATCAATCAGGAAAGACTTCCTGGAGAAGAGAAGGGTTGGGTCTGGTTTTACTAATAAAGGCTGATGCGGGTGTTACTCTACTTGGGGCTATTGTGACTCACCATCCAAGTCCTCTGTGGTCTCTCACCCCTCCCAGCAGGGATCTGCCCCCCACCCCTTGTCTCTGTGTTTATTTTTCTCTCTCTCCCTGGGAGCCCAGGAATCTGATGAAGAGCATCTCCTTTATGCAGAGCCTTCTCTGCCTTTAGGCCTTGCTGGGGCCCATCTTGGTGGGCTTCTTCTCAGAGGATGGTCTGGAAATCCACGTCCTGAGTGTATTGTGATGAAAAAGATGTGTTTTCAACAAACGATGACGGGGGTGGGGGGAGGGGGGCCGGCATTTACGGGACTTGGTTTGGTTCTCTCCAGCAGCTGGGTCTGTGTGCCACAAGGGGGCAGTGCCCTATGGGCTGAGCTGGGGCCTTCGTTTTTGACCAATCGAGCTCTGAAGCAGGGTGTTGTCCCCAATGTGCCCTGGGCCTTGCCGGCACTGACACCACTTTGCCCCAGCTGTCTCCCTCTGGACCTTCCTGGGGACTCCATGGGGTCTGCACTGCCCAGTGCAGGTGAGTGTCCTGCTGCACCTTGGGAGTGTTTTACCTTCTGTGTCTTCTGCCAGTGAGTGGATGCATGTGTTGGAGGAGGAATGCTGGAACGGGGCCTGTGGATAGACTCTGATGCCTGTGTCTGTGCTGCCTCCTGTGGGCCTCTTAGTCACGACCAGAGGCATGGATGACCAGGCTACCAACCTCCTCCAGGCCCAGGGGATGATTCTTCCTGCCTGTCTCATCTGAGACTGCTGAGTTCCACAGATCTTTGGGTGCTAAGGGGCAGCTCAGCCTAGACCTCCTGCCCTTTCCTGGGGTGTAGAGAGGTGTTTCTGCACTGGCTCTGCTGGTGTGGCCTCATTTCCTCAGCCTTGGGCCCAGGCCTGATTGGACTCTTGGGACACATACCTAGGACCTAGTTCTTTCCTGTAAGTAGGAGCAGGTTCCGCTCCCCTGGGTTGCCCCACATCCATCGGTCTGATTACAGGCCCTGCCTTTTCCCCTGATGTGCTTACCCAATTCTTGACACCCCTCCTGCCAGGTCACTCAGCCTGGCTCCTGTTCCCCCTGAAGCTCCTTAGGCTGTCTGTCCGGGGGCTGGGGAGCATCTCAAGGGCAGTTTCATGGCCTGACTGGAGCAAGCTCCCCGGACAAGCACATGATGCCAGAAGGGGAACATGGCTCACATCTGCCTTGGGTCTCCCCCACTGGACCTGGGGCCTGGTTTTCCTAATTCCTGGATGAAGAAAGCTGTCTCCACTGGGACTGGCTTCAAGGGAGGCATCTCTTCAGGGCTCAGGGGCTTGGGATGACATCATCAGCCTCACCCTCACCTCCACTGGGAGAGGTCAGTGTGAGCTCCATTCCAGGCTTGTGAATGGATCCTAAGAAGAGTCTCAGAAAAGCCACTTTTTTTTGTTCTAATGTGTGCTTTTTGGCACATAAGCAGAACACATGTCCATAGGAAGAAACTTGGGTAACTCCCTGTGCCTCAGTTTCCTCATCTGTCACATAGGGATAATTGTACCCGTAATGTCCACTTTGCAGGGTTATCAAATGAGGCAGTGATATAAAAATACTTTGAAAATATATTGTGCTATTTGGGGTAAGTAAGGTGCTATTATGCCAGGCCATATAGGAGAGGCTTGGTGAACAACAGGTATAGATAAGTGCTTGATCATTGATTGAAAAGTTGTCATTATATGTGTCAGAAACAGCTCTATTTTTCTGTCACAAGGTTGACTAACCTCTTGCCAAGGAAGTTATATTGCATTTGGTTGATGTATTTATATTCTGCCATGTTACAAAAGTGATTTAAGCTGGTGGGATGTGATAAAGGGAATTTCAGCATCATATAAGGGATAGATCGAAGTTCAATTGTGCATTCGCTTATCACCTCAATAAGTATTAGTTGAGCACCTGGTTTGTACCAGGCCCCAGGGATGTATGTGATTTCTGCTCAAAGGAGATCCTGGTCCCAAAGAAAAGACAGAAAAGAAACAGATGAGTCATAACACAGTGGGGAAAATGCCATGATGTATGAAGATTTGGGTAGCATGGAGGAGAGAAGAATTAACTCAGTGTTGGTAGGGGTGTGGGGAGGAGGGTCAGAAACAGATGCAGAGCACACAGTGCCTGGCTGGATCAGGAAGAAAAAGAAGGACTTGACTGGCAAAGAGCATTCCAGGCAGAGGCAGGAAGTGCATGATGTCACATCATGTCACCCAAGTAATCCGATGCACTGAATGTTATATCTCTCAGTGGGCCTCAGGTCCTCATCTGTAGAATGGGGATTATGACAGTACAAACTTCATAGTTTATAGTGAGAAATGGATTGATGTAGGTAAAGCACGTACAACAGTTCCTGGCACGTGGTAACAGCCCAATAAATGTTTTTTTTTTTTTTTTTTTTGCTATTATTTGTTCTTATTATTGATTGTTTGCTGTTAGTATGTATTCCAGTCCCTGTGCTGGGTCCTATGGAGGCAGAGATGGATGGTCCATTCTGGGTCCTTGAGGGCTCACAGCCCAGCTGAGGAGTCAGGCACTCGTGAGAGCAGTCGTCACAGTGGGTACCCACCCAGTGCTAGCTCTGCAGTGCGCTAAGTACGTCACACATCCTTTGTGTAAACTGTTTATTAAAATATAATACATATTAACAAAGTCCACAGGGGCGCCTGGGTGGCTCAGCCCATGAACGTTTGACTCTTGATTTTGGCTCAGGTCATGATCTCACGGTTTGGGAGTTTGAGCCTGGCGTTGGGCTCTGTGCTAACAGCACAGAGCATGCATGGGATTCTGTCTCTCCCTCTCTCTCTGTGCCCCTCCCCTGCTCCTGCTTTCTTTCTCTCTATCTCTCAAAATAAATAAATAAACTTTAAAAAGTCTGCAAATCATAAATATTTTTCATTTGTTATTAGTCCTCACAACACTATAAGGTAGATTTTATTAATTTTTTAGGTGGAAGCATTTAAAAATTTTTAAGTTTTTAATTGTGGCAATATATATATATATATGTATATATATATATATATAAAATTTACCATCTATGTGTATTGTTCAGTTGTGTTAAATATGTGCTCATTGTTGTGCAACCAATCTTCAGAACTCTGTCTTTTTTAAAAGTTTATTTACTTATTTATTTATTTGAGAGAGAGAGAGAGAGAGAGAGAGAGAGAGAGAACCAGCACGAGAGAGGAAGAGAGAGATGGAGAGAGAATCCCAAGCAGGCTCCACACTGTCAGCACGGAGCCCAATGTGGGGCTTGAACCCACAAACTGTGAGAACATGACCTGAACTGAAATCAGGAGTTGAACACTTAACTGACTGAGACACCCAGGTGCCCCTGACTCTTTTTATATTGCAGCTGAAACCCTAACCCAATAAACGCTAACTCTTCATTATTCCTCCCTGAGGCCCTGGCAGCCACCATTCTGTTTTATGTCTCTATGAATTTGACTACTCTAGAGACCTCATATAAGTGGAATCAAACAGCATTTGTCTTTTTGTGTCTGGTCTATTTCATGCAGCATCACGTCTCCAAGGTTCATCCATGTTGTAGCATGTGTGAGAATTACCTTCCTTTTTAAAGGCTGATAATACTCCATTTTAAGTATATACTACATTTTATTTATTCACTCATCCTTGGATGGACACCGGCTTGTTTCTACTTTTTGGCAATTGTAAATAATGCTGCTGTGATCATGGATGTATAAATATCTATTTGAAACCCTGATTTCAGTTATTTTGGGTATAGACCCAGAAGTGGAATTACTGGATCACGTAGTAATTCTGTCTTTAACTTTTTGAGGAGCCATCGCACTGTTCTCCACAGCAGCTGCACTATTTTACATTCCCACCAACAGTGCACAAGGGTCTCAAATTCTCCACACCCTCACTATCACTTGGGTCTGAGGTGGTACCTCATGGTGGCTTTGTATATCTTCCTTGGAGAAATGTCTTCTAGTCCTTTGCCATCTTTCAATCAGGGTAATTTTGTTGTTGAATTGTAGAAGTTCTTTAGATATTTTGGATACTAACCCCTTGTCAGGTAAATGATTTGCAAATATTTTCCCCCATTCCATAGGCTGCAGGTAGACTCTCTTTTTAATCTCTTCCTAATAATTGAGGTAACTAAGTCACAGAGAGTGTAATTAACCCAAAGTCACACAGCTATAAAGTTAACAGTATAATGGAGCCCAAAGAGGTATGGAAACATGAAGGAGAGGGTGCTAATCTCATCTACTTCCCCCAGGAGGTGATGATGACCTGGAGAGGCACAATGTAAATATCTGTGGAATGCATGAAGGAAGCAGAGAGATTTCTCAGCAGAGTCATGTTCTTGTCAGGTCATGTTCTGGTGCATGATTCTCTGGGCCATGACATTTCTGCACTGGGAAACTCTGAGGGAACTGCCTCACCTTCTTGGCCGTCTACTTCCGTGTCTGTAGACTGGGTGGGTTGTGTGCACCACCTTCCTGATAGGCATTTTCCAAGGCTCTTTGTGCTTTGTGTTTTGTAACAAGAGAGACGTACCACAAATCTTCAGTGTTGGAAGCCAGTTAATCTGAGTGGCATCTTGTTGTGGAAGGGGGGTGTTGTTCCTCCTGAAATCCTGGGGGAATTGGCCACCTTCTCTTCTCCCCTTGGACACAAATGTCTTCTGGCTTCTCAAAGAATCTCTTCTCCCCCACCTGACCCCCACAGAGTTGGGTTCCTCTTCAGCCCAGGCTGCTGGGGTCAGAGACACACAATCACCCCAGAGAGGGCTGAAGGGTCCCTGCTCTGTTTATGAAGCGACTCAGTGCCTCCCACATGCAGAGGGACCCCGAGTCAGCCTCCGTGTCCCAGAGCACAGTGCACCCTCAGCTCCCAGAGCAAGAGAGCTTGGAAGGGCTGTGGGCAGCTGGAGAGAGCTTGAGAGAGCAGCGCACATCCCACAGAGTCCAACCATGCACAAACAGCAGCAATCATAGAAACAGTCCAGCCTTCACTGCTAAAATCCAGCAGCTAAGACAAGTGTTCTTCACCTCTTAGGGGTCTTGGGCCCTTTCAAGAATCTGACGAAAGCCATGGAGAAATGTGCTTATTGATGCAAACACTCAAAATTATGCTTTCAGCTCCAATTATATTTCAGAGATGCACAGACAGGCCACAATGCACAAGATTAGCAGCAGCAACAGTGAGGGGGACTCAGGAGTGGGCATCCTGGTTGGCCAAGCCAGAGGATACCAGGGGCCCACCAAAGGAGTCCTCACCATGGCCTCTTCTCGTTTCTCCTGCTGGGCACTAGTGCCTAGCAAGTGCCTTCCTCTTTCCACTACCCACTGCCCCCACCTCCACCTCTCATCAGAAACTTTCATTCTGTGCAGTGATTGCCCCATTTACCTGATTGGGAAACCAGAGGCTGTGGCAACCCAGGAAGGGAGCAGCTGCCTCTGCATGGCCCTGGCAGCTGGCCAAAGCCTGGCTGCTATAAAAGGGAGCCGACACTCAGCCCTGCATGTCTTCTGTCAACTCTGTTTCAGGGAGACCTGGTAAGTAGGACTGCCTCGGTTGGCTCCATGCTTTGAGGCTGGGCTCCCACAGGAGAGAGGGCTGGAAGTGGAACTGCCTTTTCTACGAGAGGGGAGAGAAACATCAGGGAGGTCTGGAGCTCGATCCAGAGCTCCTGGAGGAAGTTGGTGAGATAGGGATAGAGACGGAACAGTCCTCTGGCACTCTTGGTTGGGTGAGGGCACAGGGAGAGCTGGCAGGCACTGTGTGTGGACACTCCCCCTCCCACAGCCCTTCCTTCCCATCGGGACAGCCATCCACTGGGTTACCTAAATGGTGCAGACCAGGACAAAGCCATCAGCTGGGGGTAATGAGTGTCCCCCTAGTCTTCACTCTGCTGGAGGCAGAGGCACCCTCCCCACCTTGGGATTCCCCATGGGTTCTGTGTTCCAGGTGGGGCAGATCCTTGGGCACCATGCTGACGGAACTGGAGACTGCTATAAACTCCCTCATTGACGTTTACCACAAATACTCCTTGGAGAAGGGGAATTACCATGCCCTCTACAGGGATGATTTGAAGAAATTGTTAGAGACAGAGTGTCCTCGGTACATGAAGGTGAGGAGGGGCTGGGTGTGGTCAGGGTTCTGCCTGGCTGATGAAGCCCTAGGCACTGGTCCTCCACACCACCCTATGTAGACAGCTGTGCCTCAGCTCTTGCCAAAGTCTTTACACTCTGTCCTCTTTCTCCTTCTTCTTTACAGAAAAAGGATGCAGACACCTGGTTCAAAGAGTTGGATGTCAATAGTGATGGTGCAATTAACTTTGAAGAGTTCCTCATACTGGTGATAAAGGTGGGTGTGGCAACCCATGAAGATATCCACCGAGAGTAGCAGAGCCCTGGGCCCTGGGGCTGGGCCCTGGACCTGTCCTTGCAAAATAATAAAGTAGTTGATACCTCAGGCCTCTTTTGGTGTCTTGCCTTTCTCTTGTGGGATGAGGTTCCTAGTGGGTGGAGGGAGGGCTGGAAAACCCAAAGGAACTAAACCAAACCTCTATTGTCCCCACTTCCCATCTCTCACAAACCTTCAGTGCTTTCCACTCATCTGGTTTCCTCCCCATGTTCTCCCCAAACTATTCTCATCTCATCTAATCCCATGGTCCAGAGAAATTAGTTCTAGGACTCAAGGATTCTGAAAAGCCTGTGATACTTGTAGCTGATGATTTTCTTAATTGTTCCCAAATGGGTGATATGGGAATAGAGTGATGTAGGGAAAACTCATCCTGCTTTCCAAACTAAAATTTAATATTGAGAAAAATATCTTAGATGTGACTCTTGAGAAATTAGGGAGGTAGTAGAAGTGTGTGTGTGTGTGTGTGTGTGAGAGAGAGAGAGAGAGAGAGAGAGAGAGAGAGAGACTGATTCTGTGTGTGGTGTGATGGTAGGTGGTTGTTCAGGGTCCTACATTAAGTAACACTAACAGTTCCCTTGTCCCACACTTGTAATTTCTCCTTGGAAATTTTTGAAGCTTTCCTTCTTGTTCTGCTCCCAGCCTCCCAATGTGATGAAATAATAAAGAAATGGACAAATAGGCCAATGTATTCCTAAAACTCAACTCAAAGAATAGGGTGCTGCCCTGGAGGGGGGGCGGTGAATGCTCTGCTGATCAGAGAATATCTACAATAACCTCCCAACCATCACTCTGGATTTTCCAAGGGTCTGGTAAAATGGGAAGGCCAGCAATGAATGGGTGCCTTTCACCAGAACCCAACCCCAAGCTGAATTTCCAGGCTATGCCTTGGGAAATTTTCTTCTGTGTCCACTTAGGTGATGGGGGAGTAGTATTAGTGATGGAGAAGGGGGTAGGGTGCTGCCATGAGAATCTGTAAGTCAGAGTTCTTAACTTGGTCTACTATGCATCTCTGAAATATAATTGGAGCTGAAAGCATAATTTTGAGTGTTTGCATCAGTAAGCACATTTCTCCATGGCTTTCGTCAGATTCTTGAAAGGGCCCAAGACCCCTAAGAGGTGAAGAACACTTGTCTTAGCTGCTGGATTTTAGCAGTGAAGGCTGGACTGTTTCTATGATTGCTGCTGTTTGTGCGTGGTTGGACTCTGTGGGATGTGCGCTGCTCTCTCAAGCTCTCTCCAGCTGCCCACAGCCCTTCCAAGCTCTCTTGCTCTGGGAGCTGAGGGTGCACTGTGCTCTGGGACACGGAGGCTGACTCGGGGTCCCTCTGCATGTGGGAGGCACTGAGTCGCTTCATAAACAGAGCAGGGACCCTTCAGCCCTCTCTGGGGTGATTGTGTGTCTCTGACCCCAGCAGCCTGGGCTGAAGAGGAACCCAACTCTGTGGGGGTCAGGTGGGGGAGAAGAGATTCTTTGAGAAGCCAGAAGACCTTTGTGTCCAAGGGGAGAAGAGAAGGTGGCCAATTCCCCCAGGATTTCAGGAGGAACAACACCCCCCTTCCACAACAAGATGCCACTCAGATTAACTGGCTTCTAATGCTGAAGATTATTTACTGCAGATCACTGGGCTTTTTGTTTGTAGTAAACTTTAATCACATAACAACACAAATGAGTAGGAAAAGGTTAGCTTAAACTTGTATCCATCAACCAAAGCTTTAATTACTAGTCAGCTTTATTATCAGCTAACATATTCGTGAAAATGGTTGGCGGCCAGGAGAAAATTAATACTGGGGCTTAAGGAGACCTTGTGTACTGTTGGTGGGAATGCAAACTGGTGCAGCCACTATGGAAACAGTATGGAAGTTCCTCTAAAGTTAGAAATAGAAATGCCATGCGATCCAGCGATTCCACTACTGAGTATTTACCCAAAGAAAACTAAAACACTAATTTAAAAAGATATATGCATCTGTATGTTTATTGCAGCATTATTTACAATAGCCACAGTATGGAAGCAGCTCAAGTGTCCATCAATAGATGAGTGGATAAAGACTATGTGGCATACACACACACACACACACACACACACACACACACACACACAATGGAGTATTATTCAGCCATGAAAAAGAATGAGATCGTGACATTTGCAACAATATGGATGGATCTAGAGGGTATAATAAGTGGAATAAGTCAGACACAGAAATATATCATATGATTTCATTTATATGTGGATTCCAAAAAGCAAAACAAATGAATACACAAGAAAAAGAAACAGACCCATAAATACAGAGAACAAACTTGTGGTTGCCAGATGGGGATGGGCACAATAGGTGAAGGGGAGGGGACATTCAGGCTTCTAGTTATGGAATGAATAAGTAATGGTAATAAAAGCATGGGGAATACAGTCCATAGTATTATAGTAACATTGTATGGTGACAGATGGTGGCTACAGTTGTGAGCACAGCACAAATACAGAGATGTTGAATCACTACGTTGTACACTTGACACTAAAGTGACATTGTGTGTCAACTATACTTCAATGAAAAATTAATTACAAATAATAAAAGATTGGAATCCAAATGGGATGAAGGGATATATCATTGCACACTAAGATGGGTTTCTGCTGGGTAAGTGGGAAGGAAGGCTCAGGGACAAGGTTGCTTCCTTCTCAGGTCCTTGAAGGACAGCTTTATCCAACCCCAAAGCAAGTGGTTCCGCCTTGTCAGGAGTGCGAATGCCCTCTCTGCATTGCAGAAATGGAGATGATGTAGTTCTGAGAGGTACTTTGAAGGTGAATTGCTGGCCCAAACGTGGCCCAGGCAAAAGAAGATGGGACAGGTTTACAGGGTTCACCAAGCTCTACACCAGGATTCACTCAGCATTTAGGAAACATAATGGGAGAGTGCACAAAATGGGAGAGAAATTCGATTTGCCTCATGATCATCCACATTGGTGGTGGCAGTGGTGTGCATGTGTGTGTCTGAGTCAGGGTGGGGAAGACATATCCCAGTACCTTTAATTCGCTGTTAATGGATTGTTAGAATCTCTGTTAACGGATTCCTTGGGCAGAAATTTACCATTATTAATCATTTGCATTTATCTGAAAGCCCAACGAGTCTGCTTTTCTAAGCCAGCTTGGTGAGAGCATGGGGAAGGTGGCCCAGAGTGCCCTTTGGAGTTTCACCATAAGTGATGGGCCACTGGTTGTGAAGAATCACATTGACACAGAGCTGTCAACAGTTGATACCTGAGCTCATGGTTGGGCAGGGGAGATGGCCCAGCTGGCACTGGCATCCTGGAGAAAGAGGTGGAGGTGATGGAGGCAGTCCTGGGAAGCTTATGACTAATAAGCAAATTGTGCCCATGACAGGAATCACTGGACAGAGTCAGACAGGGCTTGTAGCCCAGAGAAAGGTGATTTGGTTTCCTGTTTCCCCAGTGACAAAAGAAGAACAAGGTAGTGGGAAGTTGAGAAATAAGTTGTTTAGCAGGAAACCTCATGCAATGTTTGAGTCCACCAAGGAGACCTTGGCTCACCGATTGAGGCAGATCCGGCCGCTGAGATTTCCGGGCTATAAGGGTGACCTGTCTGAAATCTGCTTCTCTACTCATGTTCTCCACCCAAGGCTCCTGACTTTAGCCAAATTCCTCATGTTTGTGACAAAATTCCTAAAGGGAGTGGAGAGGATCTGGAATTGGGCAGTTGGTTATCTAGCATCTGAACAAAAGAGATTATTCCAATGGAAAAGATTTCCCCATGCCTCCCTCCACTTGGGAGGGTCCAGATACTAGCCTTTTCTCTGGCCCCCTGATCTGGGGAATTCAGTCTAAATTAAAATGGGCTGAAGAGGGCATGGAAAGCTACCAACACTTACTGGGTTCCTGTTGGGTGTCAGTGTGAAGGGAAAAAGTCATCTTGAACCTGGAAAAGACAAAATGGTGGTTGCTGAAATCTTTGATCTCGTGCTAGAGTCTCTCTGAATAGAAGCAAGATCTTACTCCTTGTTAATCTTCCATCAACTGACACTTTTGGAAAATGTAACATGGCCAGCACAGTATATTTGCTTAATGGATAAAGCTTGACGTGGTGCTATGATTTCATAGTCTAGTAGAGATGTTAAGCCCCTGTCATGGTTTTTCACCCCATTGAAAGTTGAGTCCTCTATCTAACTGAAGAGTCTTACTTAGGCATTCCTTTCCTGACTGTATATAATCTCCAATACTCTTCAAACCAGCTTTTAAAACTCTTTGCTGATTCTCTCATTAATGAATTAAAACAAGAATTTTGACATGCACCTGATATATTTGCTGATAATTGTGGTTTTCAGCACTAGACTTTATGATAGTTTATTTCATTCCTGTCTTGTAACAACGTCTTGAGAGGTAATTACTAGTTCCATTTTACATACGAGGAGATTCAGAGAAGTTAAGAACATGACAAAACTTATTAACTTGGCAAGTGGCAGAGCTTGGATCCCTGAATGTCTGCAGGGAAGAAACACTGGTTAAGACCCAGAAATGCTCTTTTCTAGTGGGCTTCCACCCTGAGATTGCAGAAGGCCAGCCTTTCCTCTGCTCTCTGGCCTCTTTGCTGCCAGGTCTCTGCTATCCAGGGTTGACACAGCAGGTGTCAGAATGAGCTTTTCACTTGGGCCCCTCTCCTTTGTCCAGGACATCACCAGGCATGCCTCAGGGCCTGAATTACCTGTTTTTTTAAGTTTTTAAGTTTTAAATTTTTTTATTTTCTGGTGTCAGCAATCCTCCAGACATCAACAATAGAATAAGAGGATTAGCATCTTGATCTCCCGAAGCATTTAAGGGTTGTTCCACTGACAATTCTCCCTTCCTCCTGGGTTGGGTAGCCTTTTCCCCAGTCTTAGGGGCTGTGGAAGTTCCCATGTGAATAATTCTCTGATTTGCAAAATCACAGTCTGGACTGGCTGCTCAGGTCAGGGTGTAGACTTTCAGCAACTCTTTCCAATGATCTGTAGCCATCCTCCTTTCAGTGGACAGGAGCCTTTTCTTCTTTCTCCTTAATAGGCCTGTTTAACAGCAGAAATCATGGAGTTATCCTGCAGCCAATACAGGATAAAATAACCAATACCCATACAGAGGCTCCTTATTGACCTAGTCCCAGCAAAGACTCCATCCATTTCAGCTTCCTCAGCATCTTGTTTAGCTATGGCACATTTTTTAACCCTGTGCTTTCTAGAGCAAAATATCTAACCAAAATAGTATGCTCTGGGTTTCTTTTCTGCTTTGGTTCTAGAATCCTCCGTGATTCAGTGCATCTATTAAGACTGAATCATTAATATCATACTTAATGGAAAAATATTAGACATTTCTCTCTTTTTAAAAATGTTTACTTTTTTATTTTGGGAGACAGAGAGAGAGAGAGAGAGAGAGAGCATGTGCATGAGTGTGTGTGAGCAGGGGAGGGGCAGGGAGAGGGAGAAAGAGAATTCTGCTGTCAACACAGAGCCCAACCAGAGGCTTGATCCCAAAAACAGTGAGATCATGACCTGAGTCAAAATCAAGAGTTGGATGTTTAACTGACTGAGCCACCCATGCACCCCTAGACATTTTTCTTTAATGCCAGGAATAATACAGGATACCCCATTACCACTGTATTGAATAATTGTATAGGAGGCCTTAGCCAGCATTATAAGACAAGAAAACATATATGAGAAGCAATATGAACTCTGGAGGCACTGGAGGCATGAAGTAAATGAATACCTTGCAGAGCACTCCTGCTTATGCATTTCATTGCCTCCTTCATTTCTCCTTCTGAATAACGTTACTCTTGCAGAACTTTTAGTCATGTGCTCCAGCCAAGTTGGACTTAGTTCTTCTCCTGAGCCCATCAGTGTCATTACTGGAAAACACACTCACTTGCTGGTATGTTTTTGTTTTCTCTGCAGGCTAAAGAGCCTTTTCCCCAGCCTGCATTTGTAACTCCCAGGCTAGGAGCAGCATAGGTGGTGCCATGCTCTAGAGCTCTGGAGACATTCTTACTCTTGAGTCCCCTCCTCTAGGAAAAGGTTCAGAAATTTAGAAATTCACAGTCTGAGGTTGTGACCTCAAAATTCATTTCTGATGCACCTCCCCTTTCTGTTATCTAACCTGGGTCTCACAGAGAATTAACTTTTCAACAAATTCAGAAAATGCTTTGCTTGTCTTCTTTTTCCTCCAGAGTATTTTGCCAAGCACTCTGTGCTGTCCAAGGGTTTGAAGGTATCTTGTAGGACTCCTTTAATCTCAGCCCACCCCAGCACTGGCATTTGATAGTCAATGTCACATTAATCTCCATAAACCAAACTTTTGACACAATTGCAGCTACTGTCTAAAAAAAGCTGTTGGCTCCAATTCCAGGGGAGTCAATTGACCCATGAGACAGGTGGGAGTCTTCCCAGGAACTGCCACAGGTATGACTTGATGAATCAATGACAATGGTGTATTTTTAATTTTCCCACTTAGTTGCTCATGCTCCCACAACCCCCCTTTATAAAAAAATGTTCATTTGGCTATTTTGAGAGGGAGAGACAGAGCTAGCAAGGAGGGGCAGAGACCAAATGAGAGGGAAAGAATCCTAAGCAGGCTCCACACTGACAGCACAGAGCCTTATGCAAGGCTCAATCCCACAAGCCGTGAGATCATTGAAATCGAGAATTGGAGGCTTAACTGACCAAGCCACCCAGAAACCCCTCCCACACCCCCTTTTAGGAGGATGCCTGGCATCTCCTTTTTGAACCAAGTGCTCACTCAGACCCATGGGGCTCTGGGATCAATTCTGCCCTCATGACTGGTGGACAGACAGCAGCAGCCTCTTTTGAGGTTGCTTCTTTTTGCTTTAAGAGCTGGTGTTGTAGGTCAGTTTGCACAATTCCATAGATGATATTTCTTTATCACCCTTCTGGGAAACCCTCTATAAAGCCCAGGCCTGGTGGTGCTCTTTGCTGGCAAACAAATTCTGTTCCTATTCTGATGATTCAGCATTGTTACCCAAAGCACACAGGAAGTTTGGAAAAGTTTCCTTCAGCAGCTCTTATTGTCCCTGTGTCTCCTTTGTCCCTGGCATTCCTCTCTCCCTTTCCCTCATGGTAATTTGACTTCAGGAAACTTTTCCAGCCTTAGGATCTGGATGGGGTAAATATCTTACCCCATATGTCTTGCCTCATATCACCAGGAGATTCCACTCCCTACCCCAAAGTGACCAAAGACACTGCTGGCTAACTAAGTGTGCACTGGAGGTCAGAGGCCAGGCATCCCAACACCATTGCCCAACAGAGCAAAAGAAAACTGCTTCAAGATAACTCTTTGCCTTGCCTATTCTGAAAAAATGTGCTGCAATTTTCTCATAAAAAAAATTCCCAGCTGGTCAAGCATCTGCTTATATCTGCTAATAGAGGGTCTCTGTTTTGAATCCTCCTTGTCATAAAATGTCTTTGCAGTCTTGTTAAAACCCAAACCCAAAGCCAAAAAGCAGTTAAAAAAAACATTTTTTGAACGTTTATTTATTTTTGAGACAGAGAGAGACAGAGCATGAATGGGGGAGTGTCAGAGGGAGAGGGAGACACAGAATCTGAAACAGGCTCCAGGCTCTGAGCTGTCAGCACAGAGCCTGACATGGGGCTCGAACTCACGGACTGCGAGATCATGACCTGAGCTGAAGTCGGAAGCTTAACTGACTGAGCCACCCAGGCACCCCACAAAAAGCAGTTTTATTGACATATTGTTCACATAACCACAGAATTCATCAATTTAAAGTGTTATGTGGCCCTTTTAAGAGAATAATCAGTTCCTTCCAAAATCTGTTCCCTAAGAGCAAGAAATGGAGTGCCTTGGGGTTCCTGGATGGCTAAGTTGGAATAGCATGTGACTCTTGATCTCAAGGTTGTGAGTTTGAGCCCCACATTGGGTGTAGAGACTACTAAAAAAAAAAAAAAAGCTTAAAAAATGGTGTGCCTTACTGAAAACCAGTTCATAGTGAGGGTGTATTCTCCTGGGGACCCCAAGGAACTCTGCAAGGTTTCCTGCCATCTCCTGCAGGGCAGCAATTGCTTGTATTTACATACAACCCCCAACACCTGCCCTGTCTGGGCTCCCACTCAGTCTGGAGGAGTCTCTGATGGGCCCAGCTGCCCGGGGAGGGCGTGGATGACTCCTGGCACAGGCTTTGAGCTAGGAGTGTGGTGACTGGGACTCACACACGGTGCAAGTCTTCACCTACACCATCTCATCCGCAGGGTTATGGACTTCCCCAGTTCTGGGGCTCTCACAGGCTGGGAAGGGATGCCCCTTGATCCCTGCTAAGGAAACCTTTTTTCTTTTCCTTGTTCTTTGCAGTAGGATACAGGCTGGGGGAGTGGACACCTCCACTGACTTCCTTTGGGGTGGCCATGTGACCTGAGTTTTCATCACCTTCCCCTAGTGTTTGTTTCTGCAGCTGGGTGCAGGAGTAGGTCCTCATATTAACTAAGCTTACTCCTTGTGTGAGGGGGAGCTCCACACACTCATCTTCTGTGCACATGAGCTTTAGTCTCTGGAATGCTAAAGAAAGAATGGGCTCATGGCACCAGAAAATGGCCACCTTCCCCACAGGTAAAGTGAAAGGGTGGTTGTTTTTGTTTTTTCAAGGCCCTTAGAGGTTGTCTCATAAACAGCCTCTTCTTGGACCTTCAGAGCTTTAGAAGTTCCAACTGGATTGATCTTCTGAGTGGAATGCAAGCCCCAGCTTGGTGCCCTGGCCTGAGCAGGAGCCTTAGCCACTTTCTTACATGAAGTATGTCTCTCCTCTTTTCCCTCTTGCAATGGACCAGAGTCTTTTCCTCCCCTTCTGGGATTAGCCTCAGGAACTTCGGTAAGCTGGAATCCCTCAGTGCTGAGTACTTTGTGAAAAGTTGGTCCCACCATGACTGGGCCTGGTCCAGCCTGCCTTGTGCCCCATTAGGCTTTCTCCACATGAAGCCCATGAAGGTCCTGTGAGGTGACTTATGACCTCTTTCATTTCTCCTTTTCTCTGATGTCTGCCACTCTTACAATTTTCAGCCTTGTTCCCAATCCTGTCTAGAACTCCTGCTCCTGGGGCAGTAATGTCAAGACCTGTCAACCACACTCCTTCCTGGCACCTCACTGGCCCCAACACCTGCCCTGGGGATTTTCTCGGAGTCACAAGGTGGCTTCCTTCCTGGCAGTCCCGCCCACCCCACCCAGGCACTGTGGGACAGCCCCTCTCTTCTCCAGGAAGAGATTCAGCAGCTTAAGAAATTTGGTCTAA
The DNA here is from genome assembly GCF_018350155.1 of Leopardus geoffroyi. NCBI lineage: Eukaryota > Metazoa > Chordata > Mammalia > Carnivora > Felidae > Leopardus > Leopardus geoffroyi. The sequence goes on along the minus strand of NC_059338.1, from coordinate 51,950 downwards.
GATGCAGAAACTAAAAAATTACTCTTAAATATTTTTTAACAATGTGTATTTATTTTTGAGAGAGAGAGAAAAATAGTGTGAGTGAGGGAGGGGCAGAGAGAGAGGGAGACAGAATCTGGAGTAGGCTCCAGGCTCTGAGCAGTCAGCACAGAGCCTGACATGGGGCTCAAATCCACAAACCGTGAGATGATGACCTGAGCTGAAGTCAGATGCTTAACCAACTGAGCCACCCAGGTTCCCCTAAAAAATCACATTTGAAGCACACCTGACCACTCTTGCTAGCTCATCTTGGGCTCTCAGATAATTAACTTCTACAGCAAAACAACAATTCTTTATTTCCCTCCTCTGCTTTCTGGAATATTTTGCCAGTCAATAGATGCTTGTCCAAGGACTAAAAGCATCCTATAGATTCACAGGTGCTTGTGTTTTATTTTGTTTTTTTAATGAACTTAGATGGTTCATATAGTCTTTTGTATGTCTCAAAATGATGTGGAATGTAATAGCAAAGAAAGGGAAAGAAAACCAAATAAACGTAAGCATCCAGGAGGAGCTCTTCCAGCAGCCTCATCTGCTTTGAGCGGTGTCCTTGAAGGAAGCAGTGCCATTGTTGTTCAATGGATGTCAAGATATAGTTACCCAAGATAAAGAATCTCTAGACACCTGCTGACCCTCAGTTAACAACAGGGCATTGTGTACTTGAACATTTCTTAAGAGGGTAGATCTAATGTTAAGTGTTTTACCGTGAAAACCAAAAAAAAAAAAAAAAACAAAACAAAACAAAAAACAAAAAACAAAAAAAACCAAAAACAAAACAAAACAAAAAAACCCAAAAACACCCCAAAAAACAAAGAGCCTCAAGGAAACTTTTGGAGGTGATAGATATGTCTCTTACCTTGATTGAGGTCATGGTGTCATGGGTGTGTGCATATATCTGACCTCATCAAACTTTACACATTAAGCATGTGCAGTTTTGGGGGTATCAAGTATAACTTAGTAAAGGTGTAAAAAATAGAACTAATTTCACCTGAAAAAGAAAAAAAAAAAAAAAAAAAAAGAAAGAAAGAAAGGCAGAATGGACCTTAGATAGACTCCACTACTTGATTTCCTACCAGGATCACAACCTTGTCCCAACATAAGCCATTGAATTCTGGAGGAGCAAGGAAACTGTGATGCTGAGTAAGCTGAATTGGATCCCAAATTACAATTGTGACATAATCCAACCTTCAGGATAAAAATGCAACCACATGTGTCTCCAGCTCCTGTCTAGTTTCTCCTCTTGTGGCTTCCCCTACCCTTGAAAGTCCAAACATCCTCGGGGCATCCTTATTCCATTGTTGGAACAGCTCTGCTTCCACATGCTGAGGGGACAGGAAGCTGGGGTCTCACTCAGTTGTCCCTGTACAGCAGATTCTCAGGGCTGTAAGGTGTGGCTGCTGAAGCCAGGAGTGTAGTTTTAGGGAGGAGCCTGGTACTGCAGTGGTGGCCTGGGCCCATATCCACACCTCAGTGGGGCCATGAGGGGTCCTGGAGCTCTGCTCCTTTCAGTTCATGTTGCCATGGTAACCGGGCTAACACAAAGAATGCAGGGGAGTCTGTGGTCACCAGACTTAAAGAGACTGCATTTTGGAGGCTTTGATAACCTCTCTTTCTCCTTTGATACTTTGGCTGTGGTCATCTTTGTCCAACCTGATACCTCTTTCTAACTGCTAATTTTGGAGATTGTGACAAGAAGATGAGGCAAGGTATGGAGGTATTGGTGTCTCACTTCCTGAAAACCTGGGGATTCTTTTTGAAAATTGACCCAGTGATTAGCTTTGCATCTTAGGACCACTTAGGGAGAGGTCTCCCTCTCTTTAGCCTCCTTCCTCCATCGATGTAAAATATCTTCTCTACGTTGACGTTCTGCTTGTCAAAACAGGATAAATCTGGAAACTTACTTGTTCAAACAACAACGAAAACACTAATTTGAAAAGATATATGCCACCCTATGTTTATTGCAGTCTTATTTACAATAGGCAACTATAGAAGCAACCTAAGTTTCCAGTGATAGATGAATGGATATTAATAAGATGTGATATATATTTACAATGAATATTATTCAGCTATAAAAAAGAATGAAATCTTGCCATTTGTGACAACAGTGATGGACCTAGAGGGTCTTAGGCCAAATGAAATAAGTCGAAGACAAATACCATAAGATTTCACTTGTATGTGAAATCTAAAAAACAAAGCAAGTGAACAAACAAACAAAAACAGTCTTATAAATACAGAGAAGAAACTGGTGTTACTAGAGTGGGGGTGGGGGTGGGGTGGGGGAAATAAGGGATATAAGAGGTACAAACTTCCAGTTATAAAATAAGTCTGGGCCCTTGGGTGGCTCAGTTGGTTAGGTGTCCAACTTCGGCTCAGGTCATGATCTCACAGTTCGTGAGTTTGAGTCCCATGTCAGGCTCTCTGTTGACAGCTCAGAGCCTGGAACCTGCTTCGGATTCTGTGTCTCCCTCTCTCCCTGCGCCTCCCCCACTCATGCTCTGTCTCTCTCTTTCTCTCAAAAATAAGTAAACATTAAAAAAATAAAAAAAGATAAGTCACAGGAATGAAAAGTACAGCATAGGGAATGTTGTCACTAATATTCTAATAATGTCATATGGTCATAGATGGTAACTATGCTGACTGTGTTGAACACTGAGTAATGTATACAATTTTGGGATCACTGTGTTGTACATCTGAAATGGTATATGACAGATACACTTCAATTAAAATTAAAAATTTGCAAGCCCCCACTCCTGATATCCAGTAGACAGCTGTGCAAAAGTATGAAGAGACAAATACCCAAAGTAGAAATGTAAGGAAAAATGTTGTTTAATAAAAATAATTTCAAATTAAAAACAAAAAATAAGCAACGCTTCTGCTTCCCTGGCACTCTTGCCTCTGTCCCCGTCTTACCAGGGAGACTGCCCTGACTCTGACTCCCTCCATGGGGTGAGCACCATCCCCTGATTCCCCCTTGCCTGCCCAGCCAGTGGCCAGCAGATGCCAAGGTGAGGGAAGTGTTTGCCAGTTTCCCCTCTTTCCTTGCCATCGCTCAGGGGATGGAGCTCATGTGAGGCTCTCTCCCATCTCCAGAGATGGAATCCCTTTAGGCCCAGTGTCTCGCCCCATCCCCACCCTTTATTTTTGTTATTTTTAATTTTTGAGAGGGAGAGAGGGAGAGAGGGAGAGAGAGGGAGAATCCCAAGCAGGCTCCACGCTCAGCACAGAGCCTGATGTGGGGCTTGATCCCATGACCTTGGGATCATGACTTGAGCCAAAATCAGGAGTCAGATGCTCAACCAACTGGGCCATCCAGGTGCTCTGGAGTTCATTTCCCCTCTCAGAGATGGTAGCTGCATGGAAAGTGCCTCATGAGGGCAAGGCACTTCTATTTATTACTTCTACCCAAAGCCAGTCTCTGGGCTGACTTGGGCTCCAAACCCAGCTTGGTGGCTGTCATCCTGCTCCTTCTGGTCACCCCACCTTAAACTCTGGGTGTGCTTCTTCCAACTTCTTGGGTGTGACTACAAGAGCCATTTGGGTTGTCATGAGTACTTTTTTGAGTAATTTTAAGTTTTGATATAATTTTAATTTTATGTAATTTATTTTCATAATTCTAAATTCACAGAAAAATTGCAAGTATATTATAAGAAACCCCCATATACACTTTCCTCAGATTTACCAGGTTGATTCACTGTTTCTTTATATCACAAAATTTGAAATTGTCATGATGTGTTTTACAGGATGTTTCCATCAGAGCACTTCAAGTGTAGGTCAAAGAGTTCAAATTCATGTTTTCACTATTAGTTAAAATTTTCTCCCATTGTGCTAGGTTTTCCAACATTGTTAAAGCATTTTGACTGACTTTACAGAGGGAGTTGCAAAAGTGAGTTTGTATCAATCTGGCCTAATATTTTTTTTGAAAAGTTTATTTCCTGTGCATTATGCTATTGCTTTTTGTACGTAAGTGACTGTAGATGAAGCAGTATTTGTAAAAAATTAATAGACTCAACTTTTTAGGGGAAGTTGTATGTTTACAGCAAAGTTGAGCAGGAAGTGTAGAGTTCCCATACACTCTCTCAACCCCCTCCTCCTCCAGTTCCTCCAGTTAACATCTTGCATTTGTGTTAGATTTCTTACAATTCAGGAGCCAATGGGTGACACATTATTATTAACTAAAGTGCATAGTTGACCTTAGGGTTCACTCTGTGTACATTCTATGGGGTCGGACAGATGTATGACGACATGTCTGTACAATCGTATTATCATCTGCCTCAAACTATGCACAGAATAGTTTCCATGTTTTTCATCCTCCTTGGCTGCCCTGAGCATCAGCCTTCCTGTTCAGTCCTGCTCTTGAGGAGTTCCTGTTGAGTTGGCCAAGTCAGACACAGTCTTGGGGGGCCCCTGGGGCACCAAAGCCAGCACCAGGACACTCACCACAGAGCCAGAGGAAACATAACAGGGGCTTGGTCTTTTCCCCTTGGGGTTAATACTACCTTTTCACTGGGGCCCAGGTGGGAGGAGGGAGGAAGGTAAGACAGGTGAATTATTCTACATGCCAAGAACTGTGCCAAGTGCCTACTGTGTGTTGACTCCCTTGCCTTCCCTCAGGCATTGCTGGTGGCACAGATCCGGGCCTGTGCTTAGGCAGGTGGTAGGGAGGCTTCCTTGGAGTGGGTCTGGAGTGCAGGCTGCTATTGGGTCTCTTTGTCCTTCCCACAGCCCCAAGGGCTGGGCCCTCAGAAGGCTGGACTGCACTGGATGATCCACATCCAAGTTAGGTAGGTACAAGGGAAAACAAATGTAAAGATCACACTTTACACTTTTGAAGCACTTTCTTACACATTTCCCTAGTTGAATCTTGTAACAACTCTGGCAATGGAAGAGGCAGTGAGATGGTTATGCAAATGAAGACACAGGCCCACAGAAGTCAAGAGCTCACACAGAGCTGTTCCACAACACCTTTCCATAGCTTCCCATTGTGGCCTGCAAAGCAGCCCATCCCAGTGTGGAATCTGGGTCTCTAATCTTGGAGTGACTGGTGCTTAACAACTGCCACACTGCCCCAGACTCCTCAACCACCTCCCACCCTTGGCCCTATCTGCAGTGAACTCCCTGTGTTATTATTTAGGAAGGTGTCTGAACCCAATTGTTTCCAAAGTCCAGGAGAGCAGCCACAGAAATTGTGCTCCTCTGTCCCTGAATCCAGCTTGGCACTTTCCACACAGTGATTTGGGGGTGGGGGTGGGGTGCAGGGAGGAAAGAATTTTTGAAAGAGCTAATCAAGAATTGACTGTTGGGGTACCTGGGTGGATCAGTGGGTTAAGTGTCTGACTCTTGATTTCAGCTCAGGTCATGATCTTGCTGTTCATGGCGTTTTGTGCTGATGGTGCAGAGCCTGCTTGGGATTCTTTCTCTCTCTTTCTCTGCTCCTCCCCCACTTGTGCTCTCTCTCAAAATAGATAAATAAATTCTGGGGCACCTGGGTGGTGCAGTTGGTTAAGCCTCTGACTCTTGTTCTCAGCTCAGGTCATGATCTCATGGTTGGTGAGCTGGAGCCCTACATCAGGCTCTGCGCTGATGATGTGGAGACTGCTTGGAATTCTGTCTTTCCTTCTCCATACCCCTCCCTCACTTGTTCTCTCTCTCTCTCTGTGTCTCTAAATAAACCTAAAAAGCTTTAAAAATAAATAAATAAATAAATCTTCAGAAAAAATTTGACTGTATTAGGCAAAAAACTGGAAGAAAAAGATCAGGGCCTTATATTTAAGATTGTGTAAATCTACCCCAAATTATATTTTTACCAAAAGTATGAGTATGTATCATATTTTTATAACAAAAAATCATACTCTGATTTAGGGGAAAAATCACATCAATGACAAAGGTTTTGAAAGCAGACAAATTTGGGTTTGACACCTCCCCTCTCTAAACTCATTTTCTTCATCTGCAGAATGGGTGAGGACTTGGATAAAGCAGTATCTGGAATGACCAAAATGTGCTTACTTTTTACAACATAGAGACTTAAGTTTTTAAGAACAGTTTTTTATTTATGGAAAAATTGAGAAGATACTGTAGACAGTTTTCAAATACCTGCACACAGTTCCTCGTGATTAATATAATACTATGATACATTTGTAACAATTGATGAAACTTTATTGATACATTATTATTAACTAAGTTCCATACTGTATTAAGATTCCCTTAGTTTTAAGCCAGTGCCCTTTCTCTGCTCCAGGACTACATGTTCACTTGATTGTTTTTATTATCATTATTGTTTTTGTTGTAATAGGAACTCAGCAAACACCTCTCCCCAGTCCTTCCCTTTCCAATCAGGTACCATCCAGGCAGCAAAACATGTTCCCTTGGACTTTGACTAGGAAGCAGGTGATAGAGCTGAACCTGAAGGCTGGATCCCAGAGCTGAGGCCCTGTGGGTGGGTGGGATTGGAGTGAGGGTTCTGTGTCAGTCTGGGCAGGAGGGGCTTCTGCCACGGGAGCAATCTGGGCTGCTGGTGTTGCAGTCAAAGCCACAGGCTTGAAGCTTCTGTTGAGCAACAAAGCTTTGTCTAGTAATTGCCTCAAGATGAATCAGAGAGATTTCTTCACTTGAGGTTGAAGGTGAGGGCTGGAGTGCCTTATAAAAACCTCCCCGGCTCCGTACTCCTCACCAGTGCTGTCTTCTTGCTACATTTCTACTCTCCTGCACGTTGAAGGGTAAGTGTCCGGTCCTTGGCTGTCCTTCAAGGGACTCACAGGGTAGTGACTGCATGCTGTTGGAAGCCACAGCCTTTTGCCTGCCAGAACCCCTCTGGGCTGACTGCATTTTGGACCCAAAGAGACCAGGCCTTGCTGTGCTAGGTAGACTCAGTTTCAGAACTTAGAGATGGTGAAGGCAGAAGGGGCTGGTGAATGTCTGTAAGAGACCTGTGGCCAAAGTGCCATCACCTGGGGAAAAGGAACAGCTCGGCCAACCCCCAAACCCTTTCCAGGTGTGCTTGGATGAACACCACCCTCTGAGTTATACTCTTGAGGAGCTATGCAACTGGCTGATTCTCTTAGACTTTAGATGGCATTATATGGGCCCCCCTCTGCTAGCCTATCTACAAATGAAAAATTCCACAGATCAAACAGAGCAGAGACAACACAAAGCAGGTGAGGGGAAAGTCATCCCTAGTCTAAACCAGAAAGAGAGGAGAGAGGGGATGTGAGGTGGGGTGGGAGAGGAATTGCCTTAGACCTCTCTTGTCTCCTGAAGGTTGGGAAGATGACTAAGCTGGAAGAACACTTGGAGGGGATCATTAATGTCTTCCACCGGTACTCAAGCCGGGTGGGGGATCCTGACACCCTTTCCAAGGGTGAGCTGAAGCAGCTGATCACAAGGGAACTTACAAACACCCTCCAGGTAGGTTATACTCTTCTCATCCAAACTTGCCCACTGAAGGGGTGGAGTTGGCTGAGGATGCTCTCTTGGGCTGTGGGACAGGGGATCCACCTCCCTCTCCCCATAGCTCACTCTGTCACCTCAGGCTGTATTCACCTCTCTTTCTGGGATTGTTTCCTTACCTGTGGGGATTAGTGAGCTACAGACACCTTCCAGGTTGGGACCTGTGTGGCTCTATGTTGGCTCACGGCAGCTGCTTCCCTCCATCTTTTATTTTGTGATGTTGTATTCTCCAACACAGTTTTGGTGAATGAATTAATGTCTCTGGACCCCCCTGAGCTGAGCTCTGAGGGATGTGGGGCCCAGAGAAAGAGGAGGAAGAGTCTGGGCTTACTGTCTCTGATGTTCCCTTCTAGAATACCAAAGATCAACCTACCATTGACAAGATGTTCCAAGATCTGGATGCTGATAAAGATGGACAGGTCACCTTTGATGAATTTATAGTCCTGCTGTCTCGCGTGCTACGGACTGCCCATGTCAATATCCACAAAGAGTAGAAAGCTCTGAGGGGCTTTTCTCCAGCAACGTCCCCAAGAAGACCTTTCCTTCTAATCACCAAAGCCCAGCCTAACATAGTGAGATGAGAATTAATAAATGTATTCTTGAAAAGTTCTTAACAGTGTGCACTTTCTTTCTTTCCATGCTCACGGTCTCCAAACTGGATCACACCTCGTCCCTGTGATTCTGACAGACCTCATTTGAACCCTTGAGACGCCCTTATCTGTTTGTTCATTTGTTCATTCATTCAACAAATATTCACTGAATATCTAGCCAGAGACCAAAGACACAAAGCCCTGTCCACCTGGGGTTTGTGTTCTATTGGAGAGGGATATAAAACAAACAAATAGACAAAAAAATGGAAGTACATCATATGATACAGTGGTAGGTAGTGATAAGGGATATGAAGAAAGCTAAAGAAGGAAGTAAGGTTGGGGTGGAAGGAGAAGAAGGGGTATGCTGGCTTGGCAGGAATGCATTTGGGCAGATATCCGAGAAAGGAAGGGGAGCAGCTTGAAAATATCTGGGCCAAGAGCTCCTGGTACAGGGAGGCCAAGGCCCTGAGGTGGACACATGTTCGATCTGCTCAAAAGCCAGCACGAAAGGCAATGTGCAGGAACTGGGATGAGGAGTGGCATGTGGTGTGTGCTGGCCGGAAGCAGGGAGCAGGGCCCACAGGCTGTAGTGCGGACTTGGGATCTTAAGTGTGCTAAGGAGCCACTGGGTAGTTTTGAGCAAGGGAGTGAGATGATTTCATTTACACTTCAAAAGGTTCATTCTGGCTGCCTTTGTGGAGAAGGAACTGTAGGGGTCAGATCAGAGAGGAAGCAAGGAGAACAGTGAGAAGTGATTCTCTGGAGTAGTGCTGGCCAGGAGAAATACACTGTGGGCCAAGGTTGTGATTTTAAGTTTACCTGTGGTCACATTTAAAAAGGTGAAAATAAAGAGGAAATTAATTTTAACAATGAATTTTGAAAACCCAATACAACAAAAAAAGTATCACCTGGACAGCATAGAAGTTATTGAGATATTTTTCATTCTTTTCTTTTTTTTCTCTAAGCCTTTGAAATCCAGCAGGCCTCATGCTGGCAATCACTGCTCCTGTGGCCAATGGTCACATGTAGCTCATGGTGATCATGTTGGAAGTGCAGCCTTAGCCCATTTGAAAGATGAGGTGAAAGATGCACTAAGGTGAAAGGCATGCTGGTGGTGCGGGGTAGTCAGACTCTGCAAGCATTTGAAGGTTGGAAATGAGAAATCAAGGGTTCCTCCAAAGGTTTTTCCCTGAGACGTGTGCTGGATGCTGAGGGTACAGAGATGAGAGACAAAGTCTTTGCCAGGGGAGAACCTGAGCAACAGAAATCCCCACATGGTGTCATATTTGTTTCAACAGAAGTAAGCACAGGGTGTTGTGGAGAACAGGAGAGTGGTCCAGCCTTGGGTGTTGGGGTCAGTTAGCGATTGTGAGGAGGATCCTTGGACACGATATTTGTGGTAGGATTTTGGAAGGAGGAAAATGGTGCAGAAATTACATGAACCTTTCCTTGCTTCTCTCAAGGGGTTGGGTAGAGGGCAGGAAGGTGTTGGGAGCACAAGGGACACAAGATTATGGAGAAGAGGGTTAGCTTTATCCAACACAGGGCAATGTGAGGGAATGCTTCCCTGGGCCGGGCTCCCTCCTTAGTGTGGTCCAAGGCCAGGTTCTAGGACTAGGCCGCTCTCCGTCTGTGCTCTTCTCTCCTGTTGTGATTCTGCATCCACTGCTGTGATTGTCGTTAAATGTCCATCTCCTCCAGAGGACTAGGGTGTTTGAGAGCAGGTGCTGTAGCACTGTGCCTGGTACATGGTAGGGTTTCATGAATATCTCTTACATGAATGAACGTATTGAAATCAGTATGGCTATTGGTTTGATTCCTTCTAAATGGTCCCAGAAGAAGGTCCCTGGTGGGAAGTGCATTCAGTCTGATTCAGAAGTAATTGGGGGTGTCTCTGCCCTAAATCTCTGTCTGGTGCCAAGTCTGGTCTGGGGAAGATGGGGTGCCCCTTTGGACCACACTCCATTCAGTTGGATGTCTGAATACGTACATGTTGTGGGATAAATGTTTGTGTGCCCCTCAGTGTGATGGTATTTGGAGATGGGGCCTTTGGGAAGTTATTAGATTTAGACCAGGTCATGAGGGTGGGGCTCTCATGTAAGGATTAGTGCACTTCTTTTTTTTTTTTTTTTTTTTTTTTTTTAATTTTTTTTTTCAACGTTTATTTATTTTTGGGACAGAGAGAGACAGAGCATGAACGGGGGAGGGGCAGAGAGAGAGGGAGACACAGAATCGGAAACAGGCTCCAGGCTCTGAGCCATCAGCCCAGAGCCCGATGCGGGGCTCGAACTCACGGACCGCGAGATCGTGACCTGGCTGAAGTCGGGCGCTTAACCGACTGCGCCACCCAGGCGCCCCTAGGATTAGTGCACTTCTAAGAAAAGGGGAAGGCTGTGTGAACACACAGCAGAAGGTGCTGTCTGCAAGCCAGGAGGAGAGCCTATGACCAACCATGTTGGCTTCTAGCCTGATGAGTGGTGAGAAATAAATGTCTGTTGTTGAAGCCACCAGTCTATAGCATTTCTCCCTAGCAGCCTGAGCAGAATAAGACACCACAGATGCAGCATCCAGGGCACAGCCTTGGGCTCTGGCTGACCCTCCAGCTCCCCCTGGCTCTTCAGCCAGAAGAACAGGACAGAGGGGTAGACTTTGTGACAAAATTTGAGAAAGATCAGGTCATTTCTGGAACACAGGCATGACAGATATGTGAAGCAAGAATGGGAGCTTTCTGTTGGGGGAGGGGGTGGGTCTGTCTTTCAGTTCATTCAGTGGAAAGCCCTGTGGAGGTGATGCAAAGGAAGCTGGGATTGAGGACAGCATCTAGGAAGTGACAAGTCCTGACCACTGAGGCTGGGGTTGGAGGTTTGCAGGGCCACCTCCCTGAGGAAACTGCTGCTTCTGTGGGATGTGGATCTGTGGTACAGCTGAGGCAGGGTGAAGTGGGGTTGGCAGAAGAGGAAGGGACTTGGGACCCAGAGAAGGGGGTCTTGGAAGGGCCCAAGCCTGGAAGGGTTCCATCACTAAATGAGAATGGGGAGACATTCAAGGAAGGCCCTTACTCACTGGGTGACCCCAGTGGGCAAAGCACCTTGCCTCTCTGGACCACTGTTTTCTTCGTTTTTGGAGAATTCAAAGGAGTTCAAGAAATTCATTTTAAAGAGTTTAGACTAGGTGAACACTCAGGTGTCATCCAGTTTTAATGTTTTGGATACTTTGATTAGATGGAGGAGAACTTTGAGTGGGATCTAGAAGGGTCAGAAGGAAGGGAGTTCTTGGTCACTAAAGGGTAGTGGCCAAGAGTGAAAGGGTTGGGGTTATAGTTCTGGGTTCAGACCCTAGTTTTACCACTTACTGTGAGACCTTGAACAAGTCACTCAAAATCTCTAAGTCCCAGTTTCTCTATCAGTAAAGTGGGGATAACACTGGTCCCTCTCTTCCAGAGTTGGTGTGAGGACCAGACACTGTGTGGAGCACTCAGTGCAGCTCCTGATGCCAAGCAAGCATCCAACAGCCATTAGCGTTAACAGGAAGATACTAACTCTTGTAGAAAGTAATAACTGGTCAGCCACTTGCTGCTGCGGCCACAACGGATGCCATTTATTTTAAGCCCAAGCAAAGATTGAAGTTATTTTTAGGATAAAGTTGACCAGTGTTGGACAAGTAACCAAGGGCAGTTAAGCACTAAAGGCCTGGAAACCAGACCAGGTTGTTGTTCCCAAAACCGGAGCACGTCTGGGATGGAGAGTCCTAGTAGAATATGGTAGAAAACAACAACCAACCAATGAGAACAAACCCCAGCATATTTGCTGTTGTGGAAACATTCACCAGCCATGATTGTTTCAAAATAGCCAAATGAATTGCCACTTGAACTTAAATCCTATTTAGAGATATTTTTAGGGCCCTCACACTTGGTAAAAATTCATCAGCCAGAGGCACCTGAGGGCAGTGAAAGGCACCCTCTGCCTGGAATCAAATGTGCCTGGTTAACCTCCCAGCTCCACTGCTCCTTGGCTTTGTGAGTTTAAGTAGCCTCCCTTGTGTGAGCCTCAGTCTTCCCTCCTGAAAAGTGCAATTTGGACTAGATGAAAATGCAGAGACTTGTCCCCTGACAATGGCAGGCATCATGAAACAAATAGACAGACATGAGGACTGTTAGAACCACAGGACCACAGAGACTGGGCCTGTCGTCTCCAGCATGGAGACATCAACTCCTGCCCACCACTCTGAGTCCTGGTCTCCAGCCATTCCAGAATGTTCTCCAGTTTCCCCATGAACTTTCAGACTTCTCAGATTCTGCACCCACTGTACTATTGTCCTCTTTCTCTGAAGTGCCCTCTCGTCCCTTTAAGATGCATCAGATCTCTGCACCAGATCACTGAGATTTAGATCTCTTGCTTACCCACTAAGACCCAACCCAAATGTCACACCCACTGGGAGCTCAGCCTTTCACATCCCTCACATGTTTCCACTCTCCCATCCAGAGTAGATTTCATGGGAACTCTGGGGTTTGCCTGCCCATCATGATTAGTCTGACAGACTGCCTGGCCAAAGGTGTTATTATTCTATGGGGGACACCAACGCCACTGTTTTGGGTGCAACACCTTGTCCTTTGGAAAGATATCTCAGCCGTGCTGCTGGCACACTGCAAGGCAAGGCAAGCCAAAGTGCGTGTCGGGACTTTGGAAGTCAGGAAAAGATCTGAAGTCAATGAGATGGCTTCCAGGAGCCCCCCGGTGCGAGAATGACTAGGACTCATCATTTTAACTTTGCCAAGATAAAAAGTCATCCAAGTCAAAAGAAAGCAAACTAGACTATGCTTCTCTCATTTCTCTGATTATCTAACGCAGTGCTGGGCACGCAGAAGCTCAACTCTTGCCCTTCCAACACTCACCTGGGCATTAATCTGCTGAAGCTTTCCTCAGCCTTCCTTCTCTCTCTCCCCACCTCCACCCAAGCTGAGAAGACAGACAAAAGGTAGCTCCGCTGTGCTCCCAGGGTGCCTTGTGGTTATCACCCACCTGCACTTTTCTCTTGCCTATACCATGATATTGAAAATTTCTATTTGGGTGTTTGTTGCTCCCATCAGACCAAGAGCTCCTCGAGGGCAGGGACCTAATGCAGTATTTGGTATGGGGATCAGGCTCAGTGCAAAAGCCTCCTACCTGGTCCTGTGCTTCTAGTCTAGACCCCATCCCCCCTCCACACACAAATTGCATCGTGTCACTCACCTGATTAAAACATGCTGGAAACTTTCCAGTCCTTGTCATTTGGGCTCATTTCCATCATTGCTGCCCCAGAGAGGCCCTGCCTGGTTCTCCGCCCCATGTAGCACTCCATCACATCTCCCTCTTTCATTTTCCTTGTGGAGCTTATCACCTCTGAAATGATCTATTCTTTATTTCTTGGCTTGTTTACTGTCTGACTCTTTTCTAGATGTAAACTCACCAGTGCAGGAACTCATCTGCTCTGTCGGCCAGGCACCTGGGACGGTGTCCACAAGTGGTTGCTCCTTAATGCCTGGCTGCTGAATCAATGAATAATCGATGAATGTTGGTTTAGTGGAATCAAGTCAGTGTTTTCTAGTGTTCTCATTTCTGAGGGAATGAGCAGCTGATCCAAAATGCAAGTGAGATGCTTTTGGTTGTGGTGGGGAGGACGGGACTTCCTGGCAGATGGGCCTCATCTCAGAGGGTTTTGGAGGTCTTACTGTGGGGTCAACTCCTCTCCCTGGTCCTCAGCGATATTTGAAGGCTGTTGTCATGACCCCACCCCTCCCCCCTGCTTCTCTTTTTCAGGCTCAAGACCCTCAGCTCCTTGTGAATTTCTATTTCCACTATTAGCAGGTGCCTCTGAAGCTGAGTGTGTTCTGCTTTGAAGGTGTCATCCCTGGCTAGAAATGACCCTGAATTACTCTTAAAGGCATTGCCATTCGTGGAAACACCCCAGCTACTTGGCACTACACTTCACCACTGAGACCAGGAGGGCAGAAAGCAGCATTTGAGGAAAAGACTCAGAGAGAGAACGTAGACTGGTTGGAGAAGGAGAGTGCAGCCCCAAGAAGAGGAGGACAGGAAGGATGGATTAGAACTGGGCCCCATGCTGCTGCCTCAGGATTTGGCCACAATCCCCTTTATCACTGATCTGCACACGACAATTCTGGTACATGGGTAAAAACAGGAGAGCTCACAGCAGAAGGGGAAAATGTGGGGGCGCCCACAGGGAGGGGCCAGCTGGCCCTCCCTAGTGCTCACATTCCCTGTCTCCTGTATGTGGGGGATCTCTACAGACAGGGGTTGGGGTCCCATCAGACAATGGAGTCAACTGGAGCCTTGGGGCATGGGGATTGTCCAGGCCCGAGCCCCAAGAGGCATCAGGACTTGAGCAACCATGTGTTTCAGCTCTGCTGTCACTTTGGTAATTGGAATGTCAAAATCTATGACACAGGGCTCTCTACAGCAACTTCGGGGAGGGGGAGGGTGGGATTCTGGAGTTTACCTCAGAGCAGAGTTTGTGTCAGGGTTGTGTAAGATTGCCTCACCAGGCTGCTGAAAGCTGAGGCCTTTCTTTCTGGTAAGGTCTTGGGAAACAGCACAGAATCATCTTCTTCATCCTGTAGGGCTTGGGGGACATGTCTGCCCTGGCTGAGCTGGGACCTGGGAACTCGAAATCCCTGCTGGAAGTTCCACCTTGGGTTCTCTTTAACTCCCACTGGACTATCCAGCAGCCTCCCCCACCGGCTTGGGGCCTGCCTGCTCATTACCACCCCAAATCCATCCCATAAGCCACAGAGAGACTTTAAAGTATGGTTAAATCACATCCCTTTCTAAAACCCTCCCTTCTCTTGCTGACAGTGCAAGCTCCAGGCCTAGAACCTGGCCTGCTCCCCTATGCCTCTCCCACCTCCCCTCTCCCACCCCCAGGGCTCTTCGTTCCTGATCAGACCCCACATCTACCCACTTCCAGGCCTTCACACACACATCCTCCTTGTTCTGAGCACCCACACGTTTGTTCAGGGTTGTCTGCAGCCTTGACGGAGCTCTCACATTTGCCCTCCAGCTCCCACTGAAGGACAGCATGCTCACCTCATAGCCCTACCAAACTTTATCCTTTGGCCTTTTATTTCCCATAATAAAATCCTTCGAGGAGCTATCTTATTTGTCCTATAGGTCTGGGGGCTTCTTAATCACAGGCAAGGCTTTATTTCCCATGTCTCCCCCTGCCCCCCCGTCAATGTGTGTTGAGTGAATGAATGAATGGACAAACAGGTGAATGGTAAGAGAACTCACCTCTTCCCCCAAATCTAAAACATCCCACACCACCCAGGCCCCAGAGTACATTCAGAGCACTATTAAGCATCTGGGCAGCTTAAGGTGCTTCTCTTCCGCATCCCTCCCAGAAAAACACCCAGAAGTTCAGGTTCTACTGCTAAGGAGAGCAACTCCCTCTTACAGGAACCAGGGGCCAGGCATCTCATGACAGGCTCTCTGTTCTTTAGTCACCATGAGGTGGGGAAACCCCAAAAGTTCTCATTTCCCAAAAGGGCTCCTTAATCACAGAGGTATGATTCTCATGTGGGGTGGGAATCTGAACCTTGGCCTGAGGCAGGAAGCTGGTTCCTCTCTATTCAACAGGACCAGCTTTTCAATTTTTAATTTTTAGTTGAAGTCTAGTTGATGTATAATATTCTATTAGTTTCAGGCATACAACATAGTGCTGTTACCCAGTGCTCATCATGGTGAGTGAACTTACCGTGGGTCAACACACAACACTGTGCTATAGTTTTTATCCCTGAGACTTATTTATTTTGTGAATTACCAGAAATTCGCACCTCTTATTTCTCTTCGCCTGTTTTGCCCATCCCCCTGACTCATTCTCCCCTCTGGCAACCTCAAATTTGTTCTCTGTATTTGAGTCTGTTTATGCTTTTTTGGGTTTTATTTGTTTGTTTTGTTTTTTAGATTCCATATATATATGAAATCATATGGTATTTGTCTTTGTCTGACTTATTTCACTTAGCATAATTCCCTGGGTTCATCCATGTTATTACGAATGGCAAGATTTCATTCTTTTTTATGGCTAATATTCAATCGTATACACAACACATCTTTATCCATTCAACTACTGATGGACACTTGGGCTGCTTCCATACCTTGTCTATTGTAAATAATGCTGCAATAAACATAGGGGTGAGTATATCTTTTCGAATTAGTGTTTTTGTATTTTTCAGGTAAATACGCAGAAGTGGAATCACTTCTATTTTTAATTTTTGAGGGAATTCCGTACTGTTCTTCACAGTGGCTGCACTGATCTGCATTCCCATCAACAGCTCACAAAGGTCCCTTTTCTTCACATCCTCACCAACATTCTTATTTTTTTTTTCTTCTTGATAATAGCCATTCTGACAGATGAGGTGGTATCTAATTGTGGTTTTGATTTGCATTTCCCCGATAATGAGTGATGTTGAGCATTTTTTCATGGCCATCTGTTGGCCACCTGTATGTCTTCTTTGGAAAAATTTCTGTTCAGGTCCTTGCCCCATTTTTTAAGTCGATTGTTTGTTTGTTTTTGGTGTTGAGTTGTATAAGTTGTGTAATATATTTTAGATATTAATCCCTTATCAGATATATAATTTGCAAATATCTTCTACCATTCAGTAGGTTGCCTTTGTTTTGTTGGTTGTTTCCTTCACTGTGCAAAACCTTTTTAGTTTGATGAATTCTCAATAGCTTATTTTTGTTTTTGTTTCCCTTGCCTGGGGAGACATATCCAGAAAAATATTGCTAAGGTCAATGTCCAAGAGTTTACTGCCTGTGTTTTAGGAATTTTATGGTTTTAGGTGCCACATTTGGGTCTTTAATCCATTTTGAGTTTATTTCTGTGTATGGTATTAAGAAAGTTAGAAAAACTTAACCCTTTTGCATGTGGCTTTCCAGTTTCGTTAGCACCATTTGTTGAACATACTATTCTTTCCCCATTGTATATGTTTCCTCCTTTGTCATAGATTAGCTGACCATATAATCATGGGGTTTTTTCTGGGCTCTTTACCCTGTTACACGGATGTATGTGTCTATTTTTTTTAATTTTTATTTATTTTTGAGAGTGGGGAGGGGCAGAGAGAGAGGGAGACAGAGAATCTGAAGCAGGCTCTGCACTGACAGCAGAGAGCCCAATGTGGGGCTTGATCTCATGAACCACGAGACCATGACCTCACTTGAAGTCTTAACCAACTGAACCAGCCAGGTGCCCCTACATGTCTATTTTTGTGCCAGCACCACACTGTTTGGATTACTACAACTTTGTAGTATAGCCTGAAATCTGGGATTGTGATACCTCCAGCTTTCTTCCAGCTTTTTTCTTCCTCCTCTCCTCCTCCTCCTCCTTCTCCTTCTTCTTGTCCTTCTTCTTCTTTTTCATGTTTTACTTATGAGAGAGAGAGAGAGAGAGAGAGAGAGAGAGAGACAGAGCACTAGCAGGGGAGGGGCAGGGAGGGAGGGAGACACAGAATCTGAAGCAGGCTCCAGGCTCTGCACCAGCAGCACAGAGGCCAATGCAGGGCTTGAACTCAGGAACCAAGACATCATGATCTGTGTTGAAGTTGGACACTTAACTGACTGAGCCACGCAGGTGCCCTAGCTTTGTTCTTCTTTCTCAAGATTACTTTGACTATTTGTGGTCTTTCGTAGTTCCATGCAACTTTTAGGATCATTTACGGAGTCAGCTTTTTGGAATGGAAGGGGCTAATGGGATGGAAGAGGCTAAAATACCTTTATTACTCTCTTAAAATATGTTTAAGGAAAACCCTACAGGGCTCTGTAAAAGTGGTTTACTGTTAAACTTTCTCCTGGGGTCTAAAACCATGCCCCACTCTCAGACTGAGCTAGTGGAGAGAGAAGGGAAGGGGAGAATTCTTGGCATCTATGAAGCTCTGCCCCCTACATGCTTGCCCCTCAGTTGCCCTCTCCAGCAACCCCTCTATCTCCACAGGGTCCTAGGACCTCTACCTTCACTTGTTAATCTGTAATGCTCATTCCAGCACCTGGGGATTTGGGGCAAATCAGCCATAATTTCTGCCTTTAGGACTATCATCACACTTGATAAGGGGTTACAAGTCTGTATGAGAAGTGCAATGGTAGGAGAAGTAAGGCCCTATATGTTTGCAGAAATGGTTGTCAGGGACATCTTCATGAAGGCAGTGACAGGCTCTGGGCCTTTACAAGTCCTAAGAGATTTGCCAGAGACACCAGGGTGGTGAGAGCATTCCTGGTGTAAAGGTGCAGAGGCTGGAGAAAGCTTGGATATCACTTACGGAAAATACTTTGAAAGAGTGGGTGGGTGGCTGTATGGATGGAGGGGGTTTGATTTATTCTGTGTCCCTAAGAATGTGGGAGGGAAACTAGGATTAATGCCCAGCAGGCACAGAAGACAGATTTTAGCTTGGTGTGATGAAGAACCTTCTAGGTGCCACATTAGGATGCTCCTTTACCTGGCGGAGTTTAGGCCAAATCGCCACTTGTTAGGGATGTTGGGGAGAATCAATCAAGCATGGGGGTGGGGAAGGTTGGGTTTAAGCAACAATTTTCAAGCTTTTTTCAAGACAAATCCCTTTTTTTGCAAATGGAAGCTTCTAGTGTGCAATAGATAAAGGCTGGTATGACTGAATAAAGCTTTGGGGGTGGTGGGCTTGCTGCCCCCTACCTTCCAGTGTGAGACTCTGTGATGATATCCAGAAGCTTTCCATCTGCTAGTTTTAATGCCACCACCCCCTTCTTCTTTTCTCCATATCGCCTACAAGAGCAGAGGTAAGCAGACACTTGGCCCAGTCTAGTGGCGAGGCAGAGTCACAAATATTTAGGGCACATTGTGAAAAGTGAGGGTTGGTAGAGGGTGTGGGGTCACCTGCTCTACCTGGGGTATCCCCAGGCCTCCCATATCCCTGGTTCCCTTTCCCCTAGCAAGCTGCATCCAGAAGGTGACCCCTCCCTGGACATGAGGGTCAGGGAGAAGGGCTGTCAGAGGTGAATTTCCTGAGCTGTTGGCTCCTTAAGTCAGGCAGGGAAGGGACTGGGGGCTTCTAAACTCTGCTCTCTGGGGTGCCTGGGTGGATCTGTCAGTTAAGTGTCCAACTCTTGATTTCAGCTCAGGTCACGATCTCACAGTTGGTGGGACTGATCTCTGCATTGGACTCTGTGCAGACAGTGTGGAGTCTGCTTGGGATTCTCTCTCTCCCTGTCTCTCTGCCCCTCCCCTGCTTGCACTCTCTCAAAAAATAGATAAATAGTGGCGCCTGGGTGGCTCAGTCGGTTAAGCGTCCGACTTCGGCTCAGGTCACGATCTCGCACTCCGTGAGTTTGAGCCCCGTGCCGGGCCCTGTGCTGACTGCTCGGAGCCTGGAGCCTGTTTCAGAGTCTCTGTCTCCCTCTCTCTCTGACCCTCCCCCGTTCATGCTCTGTCTCTCTCTGTCTCAAAAATAAACGTTAAAAAAATTCTTTAAAAAAAATAATCTAAAAACAAAAACAAAAACAAAGCAAAAACAACTCTGCTTCCCAAGCTCACAGCCTGTAGCAATCCCTGGAAACTCCCTCAAGTGGGAGCTATTAAATCCCTGTGCCCATAGCAGAGGCCCCTGGGCCCTTGAGGCAGAAACATGCACAGTCCACTGCAGATAGCCTGGGAACTGGCCACAGCCACGCAGTGTGGGAAGATGGAACCTAAACTGCAATTGTCCCCATGCTCAGCAGTGTGGAAGAAGCTGGGACATCTAGCCCAAGGAAAAGATGGGGTTCAAGGCCTTTTCCCTTCTGCACTATTTTGGCCAGCTCCACCACTTTATGGCCTTTGATTGGTCTCTTCTCCATTCTCTGTCTCACTCCTTTCATTTTTGGAGATAGATGACTGCCGATCTCTTTCCAGCTCTCCAAATCCTAGATCTCTCGGAGCGTTCTCTCTGCTGGAAGGACAGGGCAGGGCACACACACTGATATGGGCTCTGGTTTTCAGAAGGCCAACCCTAGCCTGGTGGTAATCTGGGAAAGGGACTTCATGGTGAAGCACTCAGGCCAGAGGTGTCAGAGGAGTCATCTGGAAGTCTCTGAAATGAGAGGTTGGGCATGGAGGCTGCTTCGTGGGGAAGCTGCGAGCCAAGCCCGGCTGCTGTGTTTGTGTCTGGAAACAAATGCCCTGCTGGGCTGGACTCTCAGCCACTGACCAGGGACTGCAGGATCCTCAGTCACCAAAGGGAGCTTTAAGGCTTAGAATCAAAATCCTCAGGCCCAATTGGCTCCCTGGACCCAGAGTCCAGCTTCCTCATGGTGGTGGTTAAGCCTTATAGCTGCAGGGCCATGATTGGAACTCATTCTTCCAATAAGCAGGCAGGAGTTCCCTCTCTCCATCCTTTTGGGACTGGGTGGGCATGGGGCCAGACTCCCCTACTCTCATCCATGCCTGCACCTGCCTCAGTGTCCATCCATGATGAGGATGCTAGGTCTATGAAGAGACACTGATTTGCTCCCATGGATTGATTCAAAACCTAATTTGTGGGTAAATACACCCAATACAGTATTCCTCCCCAGATATGGCTCCTAGGTACACCTCTGGACAACTTCCAGAGAAATAAGTTTCTCTTAGGAGACAGATGGTTGTGGAAGATGTTGGACAGTACTGGGGGAAGGAGGCAGACAGGGCTGGGTAGGGGGTGGCTGGTATGTTGAGGGGAAGGGATACCCCCTTTTGTTTTCTATGGAGACAAGGGCCAATTTGACAGGCAGTACAGGGAAGTCTTGAGCTGGAGTGGGGTGACTGGGACTGAGTCATGGGGCCTGAGGTTAGAGGTGAGGAAATA
Source organism: Leopardus geoffroyi (assembly GCF_018350155.1). Classification (NCBI taxonomy): domain Eukaryota; kingdom Metazoa; phylum Chordata; class Mammalia; order Carnivora; family Felidae; genus Leopardus; species Leopardus geoffroyi. Next base: position 31,043 of record NC_059338.1, on the reverse strand, counting down.
GGGCAGTGAGCCCAAGGGGCTCAGAACAGACCCACACTATCATGATTTCTCACTCTGTTATTACCAAATGAAGGGGTTGAGCCCCAGTTAAGGGGCAGGGCCCCAGAAGGATAGGCTGTAACACCCAGGCCCCCAGAAGGATAGGTTGGGAAGGGGGAGTTGGAAGAAGCACACAGAGCACTGGCTTGGAGGAAGACTTTATTTTGCTCCCTGTTCCCAGTCTCCCAGCTAAGGCAGTTTGGCATGGCCACCCTGTGACCCTAGTTGGGTGGGGGAAGGGTGTCCTGGCCTCCTGATTAGTGGCTGTGGCCATGGCCACCATGGCTATGGCCGTGGCCACCGTGGCTATGGCAGTGGCTCTGGCCACCTTCCCCAAAGCCTGGCCCATGGCTGTGGCCTTCTCCTTCAGGGGCATTCTTATGCATTTCCTCATGGGAGGCTACCGTCAGCCTGCCCACCAGGATGGAGAACTCCTCGAAGTCCAGCTCCTTGTCTCCATTTGTGTCCAGGTCCTCCATGATCTTGTTTATGGCATTGTCATTCTTCTTCTGCTTCTGTGGGTGGGGGAGACATGGCAGTCAGGGCTGGGTGTGGCCAGCGTTAGGGACGGGGAGCTCAGCAAATGACCCTAGGCAAAGCTACAGGGAAGCCTGGCCCCTGGGCCTCAGTTATAAAATTGAAAATGACCATGGACTGATGCCCACAGGGTAGCAGATGCTGAGCACGCTTTGGACACGTTCTGATTTAGTCTGCATACAACCTGGGCACTACAATTCTCTCCATTTTACAGAAGAACTGAGGTCAAGTGACTTGCTTGAGGTCACACAATTAGTATGTACAGAAATGTCACCCCATTGGTCTTTATAACAAGTCTAGCAGGTGGACTTCGTCTCTTCTTTGAGGAAGACTTGAGGAAACTGACTTAGAAAAGGACAGCTGTTTTTTGCAGATTGAGGAGGGTTGGGAGCCGCAGAGTGGAAATGAGCCCTGTCCCTCCACCTGTCCATCCTGCTCCCTCCCCTTTTGCCTCCCTTCCCTCTCTAGGTCACTCATTTGGGACATGCATCTGCATTTTAACCTGCATAGTAGGGAAACCCCTGAGGAAAGCAAGGTGGGGACAGAGGGCAGTGTTGGCTCTCCATTGACCCCACAGGGTGCGATGAAGTAGCCAGGGCAAGGGAGGGTTCAGGCAGGGCAGAAGAGAGCTTCAGTTGGTCCCACCCACTGGCTGGGGTAGCTTAGCCAAGTCCCCTCCTGGGACCCAGTGCCCAGCTCTGTTCCCAGACCCTTTTCACTCCTGCAGTGCTCCCACACAGCCCTCTTTCTGCCCTTCTCCCATGCCCGGCCAGAGCACTCACTCTGGAGCAGCTGCTTGGCTGGGTCCCAGCTTCTCCTCCTGGACTACCACTCTGCTTCTGGCAGAGTACGAAGGAGGTGGGTGGTGGGGCAGGCATAGGAGTCACACTGAGGAGACCCTCACCCCATGAACTCTTGGCTATATTGTTTCTTGTTTATCCTGACCTGGCACCCTTCTTCCCAGTGTCTTATGCACCTTGACCCAGTGTCAGCATCCCCACTACTGACTACTGAAGTGGAGCGAGGCTTCAGGGAAGGCTGCCACTGGCTCTAGGAATAGAACTGAGGCTGGGACTCAGGCTTTTCACCCTTCTTGGTCCAGGTCTCTGTACCCCAAGTCCCCGATCTTATAAAGAAACTGAAAGATCAAGTGGAACTAATCCTTTTTTCCTAGAATTGCCTGTTATTTTCAGATCAGGGAATAAATGAACATGTTACTGAGTGCTTTGTGCCTGCCACTGCTCACTGGGTGCTTCCTACATGTAGTGTCTGTATTTCCACGGACATTTAGGTTAGAAAGGCCCCTCAGCCCTTGCATTCTGACAACAGCTGAGGTTTGATGTCTGCCCAGCCCCTGCCAAGGGTCGTCCTCAGTTGCTTCCCTCCTCAGTTCAGGTGTCAGCTCAAATCACCTCCTTGGAGGGGCTCTTCCTGTCCACCCAAATTGTCAGCTTTCCCCACCCAGCCCACGCCACCCATAGCATGCTCTCTTATTTTCTTTGGGGGACTTACTGGCATTGGATTTTCCTGTGCTCTTTACTGGCCCACATCTTTGCTGTGTGTTCACCACTATGTGACTCTGCCCAGGACAGGGCCCTGCACACAGCACACGTCTGTAAGTCAGTCTTGCTCGACTCTGTCTGCTGTCTAACTTGGAGTAACTCTGGTGACAGGGAGGCTGGGCTGAAGGAGCTAGACTTTCCTCCTTGACCATTGCAGACTGCACCCCATCCTCCATCCTTAGTCCAGACTGTCTCCAGGCTGCGTCAGGCCCGCGAGGAGCACAGCCTACCTTGAGGAAGTTCGGCAGCTCTTTTTTCACCAGCTGTTTCATTTCTTTCTGGTTGAGTTTGTCCGGGTGCTCCAGCCGCACAGAGTACTGGTGGAAGATGTTGATGATGGTCTCAATGCTGCATTCCATCTGTGACAGCTGGTCCGCCATCTTCCTGCACTCTTGTCTGCAAAGTGGAGATGCAGGGGTTCAGGTGCTTAGAAGAAAAGGCTGCTGAGCTTCCCTGACACCTCCCACAGGCTGCCCATAGGAACAGAAGGGGAAACACAGAAGTAAAAGAAAGAACGGCTCCAGGTGATTTGACAGAAGATGCTGCCCCACACATGGAAGGGATGGTTTTAGAATATCTGGAAAATGCCAAAAAGCAGTGCAGTTGAGGACAAGAGGCTCCAGCAGCATATGAGCCAAGAAAATGTGAGGAAATTTTGATTAATCGAGGAGGGCTTCCAGGAGGAGGCCTTGGAAAGAAGATAGGTTGGGGGCGGGGGGGGGGGGGAAGTAAAGAAAGAGTTGGCAGGCAGGCTCCTGCCTGTGGAAGCTGATGGCTCACTTACCTGCCAAGGAGCCACACAACGGGATTTGACAGCACCCTGTGTGTCCAACATTTATAGGCAGCCCCTGGCTGGATAGTCAGCTCTCGCGGGAAGATTGCTTCACAGGTGAGCAGTGTGGTAACCCTGAGTTGGGCTGTCAGTGCCAGGAAAGGGGCTTGGGCGGGACAGGAAATGTTCACAAAGCTTCTTGGGCCTTTTTGTGAAATGCCCATCCCTGGGCCTGGAGCTGGTTTGGGAGGAAGCTGTTTGGGTAGCTCACTTCCCCTCCACCCCAATCCCTTGCCCTACTTGAACAAGCCAGCAGGCTGCCTCTCCTCTGGCAGCCCTCACTCTCCCCTACTCCTGCTACGGTTGGGTCAATCCGTGGCTGCTGGCCCTGCCTTCCCCATGTGTGCTGCCCAGCAAGCGTGGCTGAACCTTCCCATGCCTGCCTGGCTCTGTGATAAGTACTCCTTGGAGGCTGAGGTGTGGGCACGGGGTTCTTAGATTCATAGGGAATGAATTGGGGTTAGGAGGGCCGTTAGAGGTGCTCCACCCTTTCATATTGCAGATGAGGAAACTATGCCCAGAGAGGCACCTGGTTGGTGACATAGGAGGAACTGGGCCCAGACATCCTGGTTCCTGGTTAAGGGTGATTCTGATTACACTTCCCTCTTGCAGTCTGAGCAAGACATCCTCAGGGTGAACATGTTTCTAGAGGCCTCAGCATTACTGTTCTAAATCTTGCTCCCAACTGGGAGCCATGCCCTCTAGGAACTTACAACCTATAAGACAAATATTTTTATGTAGCTTCTCCTTGGGCAACACCTGTTCCTCCCTGACTACAAACCTCCCCTGCCCTGCGGGGGAGAAAGCTGAGCTGCTTAGCGCAGCACACAGAACTCTCCAGAAGCGCTTGTCCTGCCCCATCAGCCTCCCCTCCCACACCACCCTCTTACCCTGGGGTCACAGAGGGGCCACCTGCCACATGCATGCCAGGTCTTTGTCTTTGGTGCTGTCACCTGAGTGCCTTTCATCCATGACAGGTTGCAGTCCTACCAACCCCTCACGGCTCAGTTCAGATGCCACCTTGTCCAGGAGCCTGCTCTGGTCTTTCCAATTGGAAACAACTGTTCCTCTGGGAAACTGCTCCCCTCCCACTCCACTTCCAGCTCTCAACACTTCCTCCCCTGCAGTTCACTTATGTACATATTTTGCCTTGTCTGACAATTGCCTGTGGATCCTCAAGGTAGGCTCTTCTTCATGTTCATACCCTCCTGAGTGCACGGCCCAGGGCTTGGCAGATGGGAGACCTCACATTTGCTGAAGGACCATGTCCTTGTTGACAGCCTCCCCTCTCTACCAAGGAAGCACTTTTGGAGGACTTGTATGGATGCTGTCCCTTAACCTCATGTTCCGTCCAGCGTCTCCCCTCTGTCCAGACTTCATGAAACCTTCCCTCCCTTCTCAACCCATCTTGACTGTTCAGACTTCTGAAAGTCCGAGGCAGCCCCTGTATACGCTACACCTTGGCCCTGAGCATGTCCTGCCTTACACTGCTGAGAATGCACATGGAATTGTGGCTAAGAGTTCAGACTGGCCGTGTGAACTCAGGCAGTTTAAATAACCTCTCTGTGCCTCACTTCTTTAACGTTAAAACAGGAAAATGACAACTTATCTTGAAAATGGAGACAGTACATGTAAACGTGGAAGAGCTCAGTAAATGAGAGGCATTCTTATTAGTTAACATTTCATTCACTAACGCATGGATGGGTAGAACACCTACTATGTGACAGAAAGTAGTGCTAGATGTTGTAGGAGCTTGGTGAATGAGACAAAATAAAGAGTGGGGACATAATCTTATATCTTGAATTCCTAAACACACTTTATACTCTTGGGAGCTAAGGACAGGGCCTGGCACAGTGCCAAACACACAGCAAATATTTACTAACCACTTGCTGAATGTGTGCTTGAATGAATGAGTAAATCACCCATGACTGAATGAACAGTGTAGGTATATCCCAGGAATTCATGCGCTGACTGGGCCTGCTCCCCTCTGCACCAGTGGAGGAAGGTACAGACAACACCCTGAAGGTGCCTGCGGCACATCTCCCTTGCGCTCCCACAGCGCCCTCTGCCGACTCTGCCAGAGCACGTTTCACTCTGGACCAGTGGCCCCAGACACAAGCTCACAGGAAGAAGGAACTGGAAGCTGATGGCTTGAGAAAACAGCGCCAGCAGTACGCGATGTGTGCCAACTAACGTGAGGGCTCTGGCTGAGGACATCAGGGAACAGTGGACACTGGTGAATGGGATTTCTCTTAACTTGAAGGAATGGTGGTACTCAGCGTCAGCTTGACGTGGGAAAGGGGGCCAGGTACTGTCAGCACGCTCAAAAGCCCAGAGAAAATGAACTTTTATGTGAAAACTCTTGCTTATAAAAGGGTCAGGGTTAAGGTTAGGGTCAGGATATCGGGGTTAGGGTTAGGGTTAGGGTTAGGGTTAGGGTTAGAGGGTTAGAGGGTTAGAGGGTTAGGGTTAGGGGTTAGGGGTTAGGGTTAGGGTTAGGGTTAGGGTTAGGGGTTAGGGGTTAGGGTTAGGGTTAGGGTTAGGGTTAGGGTTAGGGTTAGAGGGGTTAGGGTTAGGGTTAGGGTTAGAGGGGTTAGGGTTAGAGGGGTTAGGGTTAGGGTTAGGGTTAGAGGGGTTAGGGTTAGGGTTAGGGTTAGGGTTAGGGTTAGGGTTAGGGTTTAGGGGTTAGGGTTAGGGTTAGGGTTAGGGTTAGGGTTAGGGTTAGGGTTAGGGTTAGGGTTAGGGGTTAGGGTTAGGGGTTAGGGTTAGGGTTAGGGTTAGGGTTAGGGTTAGGGTTAGGGTTAGGGTTTAGGGTTAGGGTTAGGGTTAGGGTTAGGGTTAGGGTTAGGGTTAGGGTTAGGGTTAGGGTTAGGGTTAGGGTTAGGGTTAGGGTTAGGGTTAGGGTTAGGGTTAGGGTTAGGGTTAGGGTTAGGGTTAGGGTTAGGGTTAGGGTTAGGGTTAGGGTTAGGGTTAGGGTTAGGGTTAGGGTTAGGGTTAGGGTTAGGGTTAGGGTTAGGGTTAGGGTTAGGGTTAGGGTTAGGGTTAGGGTTAGGGTTAGGGTTAGGGTTAGGGTTAGGGTTAGGGTTTAGGGTTAGGGTTAGGGTTAGGGTTAGGGTTAGGGTTAGGGTTAGGGTTAGGGTTAGGGTTAGGGTTAGGGTTAGGGTTAGGGTTAGGGTTAGGGTTAGGGTTAGGGTTAGGGTTAGGGTTAGGGTTAGGGTTAGGGTTAGGGTTAGGGTTAGGGTTAGGGTTAGGGTTAGGGTTAGGGTTAGGGTTAGGGTTAGGGTTAGGGTTAGGGTTAGGGTTAGGGTTAGGGTTAGGGTTAGGGTTAGGGTTAGGGTTAGGGTTAGGGTTAGGGTTAGGGTTAGGGTTAGGGTTAGGGTTAGGGTTAGGGTTAGGGTTAGGGTTAGGGTTAGGGTTAGGGTTAGGGTTAGGGTTAGGGTTAGGGTTAGGGTTAGGGTTAGGGTTAGGGTTAGGGTTAGGGTTAGGGTTAGGGTTTAGGGTTAGGGTTAGGGTTAGGGTTAGGGTTAGGGTTAGGGTTAGGGTTAGGGTTAGGGTTAGGGTTAGGGTTAGGGTTAGGGTTAGGGTTAGGGTTAGGGTTAGGGTTAGGGTTAGGGTTAGGGTTAGGGTTAGGGTTAGGGTTAGGGTTTAGGGTTAGGGTTAGGGTTAGGGTTAGGGTTAGGGTTAGGGTTAGGGTTAGGGTTAGGGTTAGGGTTAGGGTTAGGGTTAGGGTTAGGGTTAGGGTTAGGGTTAGGGTTAGGGTTAGGGTTAGGGTTAGGGTTAGGGTTAGGGTTAGGGTTAGGGTTAGGGTTAGGGTTAGGGTTAGGGTTAGGGTTAGGGTTAGGGTTAGGGTTAGGGTTAGGGTTAGGGGTTAGGGTTAGGGTTAGGGTTAGGGTTTAGGGTTAGGGTTAGGGTTAGGGTTAGGGTTAGGGTTAGGGTTAGGGTTAGGGTTAGGGTTAGGGTTAGGGTTAGGGTTAGGGTTAGGGTTAGGGTTAGGGTTAGGGTTAGGGTTAGGGTTAGGGTTAGGGTTAGGGTTAGGGTTAGGGTTAGGGTTAGGGTTAGGGTTTAGGGTTAGGGTTAGGGTTAGGGTTAGGGTTAGGGTTAGGGTTAGGGTTAGGGTTAGGGTTAGGGTTAGGGTTAGGGTTAGGGTTAGGGTTAGGGTTAGGGTTAGGGTTAGGGTTAGGGTTAGGGTTAGGGTTAGGGTTAGGGTTAGGGTTAGGGTTAGGGTTAGGGTTAGGGTTAGGGTTAGGGTTAGGGTTAGGGTTAGGGTTAGGGTTAGGGTTAGGGTTAGGGTTAGGGTTAGGGTTAGGGTTAGGGTTAGGGTTAGGGTTAGGGTTAGGGTTAGGGTTAGGGTTAGGGTTAGGGTTAGGGTTAGGGTTAGGGTTAGGGTTAGGGTTAGGGTTAGGGTTAGGGTTAGGGTTAGGGTTAGGGTTAGGGTTAGGGTTAGGGTTAGGGTTAGGGTTAGGGTTAGGGTTTAGGGTTAGGGTTAGGGTTAGGGTTAGGGTTAGGGTTAGGGTTAGGGTTAGGGTTAGGGTTAGGGTTAGGGTTAGGGTTAGGGTTAGGGTTAGGGTTAGGGTTAGGGTTAGGGTTAGGGTTAGGGTTAGGGTTAGGGTTAGGGTTAGGGTTAGGGTTAGGGTTAGGGTTAGGGTTAGGGTTAGGGTTAGGGTTAGGGTTAGGGTTAGGGTTAGGGTTAGGGTTAGGGTTAGGGTTAGGGTTAGGGTTAGGGTTAGGGTTAGGGTTAGGGTTAGGGTTAGGGTTAGGGTTAGGGTTAGGGTTAGGGTTAGGGTTAGGGTTAGGGTTAGGGTTAGGGTTAGGGTTAGGGTTAGGGTTAGGGTTAGGGTTAGGGTTAGGGTTAGGGTTAGGGTTAGGGTTAGGGTTAGGGTTAGGGTTAGGGTTAGGGTTAGGGTTAGGGTTAGGGTTAGGGTTAGGGTTAGGGTTAGGGTTAGGGTTAGGGTTAGGGTTAGGGTTAGGGTTAGGGTTAGGGTTAGGGTTAGGGTTAGGGTTAGGGTTAGGGTTAGGGTTAGGGTTAGGGTTAGGGTTAGGGTTAGGGTTAGGGTTAGGGTTAGGGTTAGGGTTAGGGTTAGGGTTAGGGTTAGGGTTAGGGTTAGGGTTAGGGTTAGGGTTAGGGTTAGGGTTAGGGTTAGGGTTAGGGTTAGGGTTAGGGTTAGGGTTAGGGTTAGGGTTAGGGTTAGGGTTAGGGTTAGGGTTAGGGTTAGGGTTAGGGTTAGGGTTAGGGTTAGGGTTAGGGTTAGGGTTAGGGTTAGGGTTAGGGTTAGGGTTAGGGTTAGGGTTAGGGTTAGGGTTAGGGTTAGGGTTAGGGTTAGGGTTAGGGTTAGGGTTAGGGTTAGGGTTAGGGTTAGGGTTAGGGTTAGGGTTAGGGTTAGGGTTAGGGTTAGGGTTAGGGTTAGGGTTAGGGTTAGGGTTAGGGTTAGGGTTAGGGTTAGGGTTAGGGTTAGGGTTAGGGTTAGGGTTAGGGTTAGGGTTAGGGTTAGGGTTAGGGTTAGGGTTAGGGTTAGGGTTAGGGTTAGGGTTAGGGTTAGGGTTAGGGTTAGGGTTAGGGTTAGGGTTAGGGTTAG